>NC_141143.1:153978683-154298057 GCF_053477565.2 Lygodium microphyllum
CTGATGGTGCAATTTACAGCCAAGCTATTGGCTGTCTTATTTATCTTTGCAACACATGCCCTGACATTTAGTATGCAATATCTCAGGTAAGCAGGTATATGCATAGCCCACGGACTATACATTGGCAAGCTGTTAAGCGGATCTTCAAATATTTGCAAGGTACTCAGTCACATGCATTATTATTTCCTAGGGGGGGAGACTTGCACTTACAGGCTCACAGTGATTCAGATTGGGCTGGTGATGGAGATACTAGGCCAGTCTATTAGTGGACATTGTTTCTTTCTAGGCCGTTCATGCATTTCATGGCTAAGCAAGAAACAGCCTACAGTGGCTACCTCGTCTTGTGAGGCTGAGTACAAGGCAGTCCTCACGACAACAATGGAATGTGTATGGTTGCGCAGATTGTTGGCTGATTTACATTTACCATTGGAGGGTTCTACACCCATTCTTTCTGATAGTCAGAGTGCTATTGCAGTAGCACGAAATCCTGTGTTTCATGCTCACACGAAACACATAGAGGTGCATTACCATTATGTCAGAGAGAGATGCTACACAGGAGAGATCAGCTTGATGTATGTACCCACACAAAAAAATGTTGCAGACATTTTTACCAAGGCACTACCACACGTGAGAAGTTTGAGGCTTTTCGAAAGTCCTTAAACTTGTTACCCTTTGGTGATTGATCATCCTTGTACTTCATCACATTGGCACTGCAGGGTGGTGTTAGAATTTGCCGATTTTATGGGCAGCGCCAAATGTAATTGTGTGGTGTGGACACTTATTAAAGTGTCAATGTAAGGTGTGTACACCTAGTGTCTTAGAAACTTAAAGTAGTGACACTAGGCTCTAGAGTAAAATAAACCTAACTCTAGTTAGTTGGTGGAAGGCTGGTTAGGTCAACCCTTGGCCTAAGCATAAGTTGTACTTTCACTCTATCTTTTATTCTAGCAAGTATACTCTTCTCTTTTTGCTTCAGCTCACTCTCTTGCTGTCATTGTCTCTCCTCTCTCTCTCCATAGCTGGCTGCCATTTTCCAACAGTGCTAACAAGCACAAGTGTCCAAAAAGCACCAAGTGACTAGTATCAAGAGATACTTGTGGAGCCAGATGCTTGTCTTCAATAGGTCTTCAAGAACTTCTAGGATCTTCAATGTTGTATTCCCCTCCTTGATTTGATGTTGGAGTAGCCCAAAAATCTTAGACCTGATGGGAGGCAAAGCTGATACAAGTGACAAGAGTCATTGAATAAGTGTCAAGAGACACTATGATACTATGCTTCAATCTTGCAAGAAGAGTCACCATGATCTCCCCTCCTCAATGATTTGATGTGTGAACTCGCTTGAATCTTCAGAGAGTAACAAGAACTTCTAGGATCTTCAATGTTGTATTCCCCTCCTTGATTTGATGTTGGACTAGCCCGAAAATCTTAGACCTGATGTGAGGCAAAGCTGATACAAGTGACAAGGGTCACTGAATAAGTGTCAAGAGACACTATGATACTATGCTTCAATCTTGCAAGAAGTCACCATGATCTCCCCTCCTCAATGATTTGATATGTGAACTTGCTTGAATCTTCAGAGAGTAATTGGATTTAAATGATAATGCCTTGGCTTGAGTGGCAAGAGAGAGAAAATGAGGTGGTTTTTAGCTTGAAGAATATTTGGTTTTGGAGGAAGGATTAGGGTTTCTGAGAGCAGCTTGGTTTTCACTCTATGTGCAGTATATACTCAACCATTTCCGGAAATTTTTATATGAGAATGAAGCTTGGCTAATGGGCTTCCAAAGCCCTATGATCTTGGACAAGATCGTTGCACGTACGGACTGCGCAGGGCGTACGAATAGACTATAGGCGTGAACAGGCAGCGACTGGGAAAACATGCAATGTTGGAGCTTGCGATGAGTAATGTCAAGCTATGATGTGATGAATGGTTGCGCCTTGACCTAGGGAAGATATCCCTAGAAGAAGGCTTCAAGAGTTATGGCCTAGATGAGGAGATCAAGAAGCTTCAATAGAGGTAGGTGCTGTGTGGCTATGGTTGCCATGGTAGATTGGTGAAGGTAGAGTTGAGAAATGAGGTCATTAGTTAGCCTTGAGCTGGCCAATGATAGAGGAGAGCTGAGAGAGTAGAGAAAGGACCTGAAACATGCTAAGCCATGCTCAGCTGCACTCTGATACCATGTAAAAACACAGGATCTAGAGCATGGCAGCTATGGTGGCTCATAGACCTTGACTAGACACATGAAGACAGTGACATGATAGAGACCAAGGGACTTGACTGAAGTACAGAAGACAGGCAACAAGTACACTATGTTGAATAAAAAAGTGACAATACCATTGCATTCATCTCATATGAAAGTGACAACCAAGTAGGTGCTAGTCTTTCTCTCTATGCCTATGGGATTCCTGTAGCCTGCATGTCCTCAACCCATCTGCTCTTACAAAGAGCCAGCATGGATGTGATTGCAAATCTCAACAGAGGTGGGGTTAGAGTTCTTGTCAAAGTAGTGGCCTGGATGCATGATGGACATTAAGGAGAGGTTTGGAGCAAAGTGAGAAGATATGCTAGGGTTTGCGTTGAGAAAGCACAGGATGTACAAACACGACTAAAACACATAACTCATACAAAAACACAAAACCACAAAATAAAGAAGAAGAAACTCTGATGAAATTGAATGAATGCTGAAAGTAAATAAATGTTTTTATAGCATGCTCAAAGGCGGAGCTGTCCAATAGCCGATGGCTCTTGAGGAGTGGGATCTGTTAGCAGTATTGTCAACTTCTGAGTGGTTCTGGGCCATGGCTAGTATTACTAGCTATTTTAGGCATTTTGTTGGGGCCTATATATATGATGCATATTCGGGCATTTATTGCTGGCCGACCTGCATTAAATGGTGGCCGACCTGATGCATTATTTGCATTCTTTCTGGCCTATTTATTCAGGCTCCTCCTCCATAGTATCTCATTCATCACTTGCAGATCTAGTGCATGCCTTGGTGGAGAGAGGAACCAGTGCTAGTTTCCACATAGCTAGTGACTCACTATTGTATGCGACTGTCTCGTGTTTGGTATAAGGATTCCATTTCCTGAGCATTCTCAGTTCTCTTCTTTTGCAGTGTTCTTCTGTTCTCTCTTTTCTTTCTCTTCTGTCTTGTATTCAGCAGTTTATTTTAGCATACGTATACACTTCCGTTGAAGCATCCACTTCTAACATGGTACGAGATTTCAAGATCTCTGCTCTTGCTACTGTTTTCTGCTGATTGCAGATCTGCTCCTGCTGATTGTTGACTTTTCCTGACCACTGCACACTATCTACAGTCTAGTGACTGCTGTTTGCTGTCCATCGCTCTGTTTCCAGCCATCTGTAGGCTGCATTTTGGTCCAGCTGGTTGTGTTTTGATTTTCTGCATTACTTTAATTGCTGATTAACCTGCTTTTTATGTCCAGCTGCTGCGTTTACTGCATTTAATGCCTTTTCAGGCTGGATGACAGCATTTGCTACCTTCTGACAGTGTTTGTTGGCTGTTTTCCTGTTTTTGCAATCGATTTTATGTGATCAGCTTGTGAATACTATGTGTGAACTCTATTATTGTGTAGTCTTTGCTGTTTGGTTGGCTTTACTCTCTCTCTCTCTCTCTCCCCCCCCCCCCCCCCCCAACCTTTACTCCTCTATCTTCTCTTCTTCTCCTCTCCATACGGCTCCTCTATGCACTTCTATTGATGATAAGTTACATGGACCTAACTATCGAACATGGAGTGCTGTCAAGAAAGCTTGGTTTGTGGAGAAGCGGTTATGGTACATTGTTTGTGGAGCTATTCTTCATCCTCAACGTCCTTTTCTACTTCATGAAAATTTTGACGAGGAAAATTATGAAGAAGTTGTACTCACATCGGATACTGATGATGCCAGTGTATACTCATCTCTTCTTCATTGCATCTCTAAAGAAGTCCTTCTGACGGTTACATCCTGTAGAACTTCTCTAGCAATTTGGGCGAAGCTTTAGATGTTGTACGAGGCTCCTTTGCCTATATATGTTATCACTCTTTATGAATATCTCCTCCACTGAGTCATCCGTTGAGTCATCCTCTTCCTCAGACTCAGATTGGGATTCTCTGGCGGCTTCACGGAAGAAGATGATGAAGAAGAAGTAGGATTTGGACTCCTTTGCTGAGTCGTCCTCTTCCTCAAACTCAGATTGGGATTCTCTGGCTAGGGCCAAGGCCAAGGTGCGGACATGATCATCTTCTTTAGATTTTCCGAAAGGGCTTTGCAACCCCTTCATCTGTTGCTTTCTAGTCCAGGCGATGTGGTCATCCCTCACAACTCTCCAGTGCTGAGAGGGTGGTGAGGTGGGGCAAGTTAGCCTCATTTATATAAGTATATAGGTGTACAGGTTCTAGGGAGGGACTTTCTTGACAACATCAACTGAAGTTTGGTAGGTTCAAATCTTGGTGCTAGGATTGACATCCAAGTTCATGATGGGTTGTTACTTGACAGAGAGCACAATTGGCTCCTAGTCCAAGCTCACATGAGGGGACACTTTGGCGGTCTAGCCAAAGGTAGGGAATCCATGGTCAAATATGTTCAGAGGCATTTTTGACAGGTTGGGTCTTGTATACTATTGCGGGACATTGATGATGGACATAGAGACATGCTATGGTTCTTCTCTATTTTTAGGAGTTGGTACGATCAACATCAACATCAGGTTCTCTTTGAGGCACCTTGGTGGTGGCTTGATTACCCATTGTTTGGGTATCATGGTTTTATTGTGGTGGTTCTATGTTGTATAGTATTAGATCACCCATGATCTTAGAGATGGTGTCACAAGTATTGTTAGCTCTTGAGTGAGTTTGGGCCATGGATAGTATTACTAGCTATTTAATCTGAGAGTGGGTGTTAGCAGTATTGTCAGATCATGAGTGAGTTTGGGCCATGGCTAATATTACTAGCTATTTTAGGCATTTTATTGTGGCTTGTATGATGCATATTTGGGCATATATTGCTGGCCGACCTGATACATTATTTGCATTCTTTCTAGCCTATTTATTCAGGCTCCTCCCTCATAGTATCTCATTCATCACTTGCAAATCTAGTGCATGCCTTGGTGGGGAGTGGAGCTGGTACTAGTTCCCACATAACTAGTGACTTACTGTTGTACGCGATTGTCTCTTGTTTGGTATATGGGTTCCATTTCCCAAGCATTTTGAGTTCTCTTCTTTTGCAGTGTTCCTCTGTTCTCTCTTTCCTTTCTCTTCTGTCACGTGTTCAGCAATTGATTTTAGCAAACATATATGCTCCCATTGCTGCATCCACTTCTGACAGCATGAGGGAAGTGTCGGAGTGTGGTATCCACTCGAGATAGATCTCGAGTGCTGCAAAGACCAATCAGAGTTAAGAAAAGTGTGTAACCTCCAGAAGCTGTACAACAGAAGAGTGGCTGATCAGGCTGAAAACACAGCTGTTTGCCAAGGCTGGATGGACACGACAGCATGCTGGCTGAATTTGGTCATGGAGTAGTGTGTAAGCAATCATCAGGCATTTGGCCTACAAAAAGCAACAACCACCACCTCCATATGGGTAGGTGACAGCTGGGAATGATGGCACCAGGGGCTGAAGAGAGGTAGCAGCAGAGCAGGCAATAGAGCTAGCAGCCACAAGGTGGTGTGTAGACTGGATGGGACAGAGATTCCAAGTGATTGAGCACAATATTTATTTATAGATGAGGTTGGAGGAACCAACCAAACTGTAGGAGTTTGCTATGGGACACAAGCTTTTTTTAAAACCATCAAAGTTTGAGTTTTGTGGCTGTTTAATTCAGCTAAATATGGTTAATGTGTAATGCAACTTTTTAAGCTTAATGCAGAGTTTTCCCATCTTAGCATTCTTCTTCGTACTACACAGTAGTGGCACCCTTCCTTGGACATGATCGAGTGGCCTCTTGTCCAAGCGACCTGATACTACTTGATGATGGAGGCACAATTGATGGCTTGGCTGATGGAGGGACACCCCATGTTTGAGGGGGTGAACATCACATCACTACTACATCCATGGACTAGTATGGATGAGTGGGGTTCTCTCTCTAAGATGGCAACCAAATGTCTTCGTATGGCACTTAGTTGTGGCACCCCTTGGACATGATTGAGTGTCCATTTTCCCCAAGCTACCTGATATTACTTGATGATGCAGGAAAGGATTGGTGGCTTGGCAAATGGAGGTACACCTTGTGGTGAAGGAACTACGTCCATTGGCTAGTATGGGGGAATGGAGTTCACCCTCTAAGATGGCAACCAAATGTTCTCGTATGGCACCTAGTTCCTTCACTTCCTCATTTTTGACTATGCCGAATGACCTATTCACAGAGTTTTCCCATGAGCATATGGAATGTGAATAATCTTTAGTTCATTGGAGCATAGGGTTCAGCAAGGGCTGAAGCCAGCACTTGTTGGATGCATCGACATTTTGCCAGTACAAGAGCATAAGCTCTCCTTCTCTCATGCTAGAACACAAGAGTGGAATGTGTACTTTGATTGCTTAATTTTGTTGTCATGTGTATGGGGGTTTGTGTATTGGAACCTTCAAGGCCTATGCACCTACTAAGGTTCGAGTCCAGGTTGCTTTTTTGTTCAAGGTGGTGGCAGGCTTGTGAAAGGTGGGCTAATGGAGGAGACTTCACTAGTTGAGACACCAAGTTAGTAGAACGGAGATTTTGGGGCATTGCAAAGGAGAGCAAGAGGCCTACCGGGCCTTTGTTTTCGTAGTAGGTGCTAGAGATGTTTGGAAAAACCTAGCCTTCTACGAGTAGGATGAATTGCTCAACTTCTCCTAGGGCACTATGATTGGAAGGTAGCCTCTGGGAGGGACTTGAGAAAAATTTTAAGTTGGTGGCTGTGCAGCTCTGGAGGAGGTTAGATTGGATATTGGTGGGGACTACTTTATTGGATCATGCTCTCATTCTCTTGACTTTGGATGCATCAACCTCGGGTCTAGATCCCCACTGTTGTTTGATTCCAAACTTCATCCATGAGTGGCAAGCTACTTGCTTATACCCTTCAAGGAGCAAGAGATGCTTAAAAATTTCCAAACACGGCAAAAGTCCCTAGGAGAGCATGGCCGTTCAAGGGCTTTCTTTCTCACCTTCTTGGAGGAGAGAAAGGGTCCCCTATTGAAAGCCTTTCAAGAGATCTTCAACTTTGGATGAATGGCAAGGAGTATATATGTTGGCTGAATTTGTCTCCTCCCCAAAGGGGAGACCGACTTGAGCTTACTCAATGGTACCCCATCACTCTTTTGTCTATGGCCTAAACGGCCCTAGCAAATATTGTAAGGAATAGACTTAATCCCCTCCTATGAGTCATCCTAGATTGAAGTATCTTGGATGATGTTTTTACCTTCTTTGAGGCCACAAAGTGGGCTCAACACAATGACAAGGGATTGTAGTGCTTCTTTTGGATTTTGAGAAAGCCTAGGATAGGTTGGTTGGGGCTTCTTGAGGGCTCCATGGCCCAGCTAGTCTTTCCATAGAAGTGGATCAATGAGGTTTCAACACCTACCAAAGCAGCCAGTAGTAGGGTGATCATAGGAGGAAGGAAAGACGAGCAGTTTCGACTAGAGAGATTAATCCCACAAGGCTATTCACTAGCTCTAAATCCATATTCCCTCCATTCAAAAGTTAGCAGGTTGAAGGGTCTCAAGTTGTGTATACATATAGAGACAAAGGTTTTGGACAGTATGTAGATGACACAACTTGTATGTGAAGGATGATGAATGAAGGTTGGAGAGGGTAAGATTGGCCTTGGAGATTTTTTGCATTGCAAGATGCAATATGTGCAAACACCAATTGGCGGAAGTCATTTGGTTTTCTTGTGCATCCCAACTCTAGCATTCTAGACTGCATCCGATGGAAGCTAACCTATTGGAGCATAGCTCGCCTTTCCTTAGGCCCTAGGGGGATTAAGCTCGAGTGATCAATTGGGTTTTGCTATGACTTGGTATATAGCTTCACATTGGTCCTTCTCTTCAGTCTCTATCTTCTAGTTTTTTTTGCAAATGAAGTGTGGCTAATTATATTACTTCAGAAAAAAAACCTGAATACAAAGAAGTGCTCATGCTCAACAGACCTAGTTGGAGCTGGTGAAAGTCACAGATACATCATATATACAAGCCTCTCAAGGCAGTCTAGGGGGGATAGGGGCAAGAAGCCATGGAGAGGGGGTGTATCCATTTGGGGTTGCCTGCCTGTATCGCGAAGAACAGGTCTTGGCCGGCCCAAGTACGCATGAAATGACCTCGGAGCTCCTGACGAGCCTTGGACTCACCCTGCACCTGATCCCATCGGCCTCGAAGGGAGTGGATGATGGAGATCCAGAGCTCAGTTGAGGTCGCATGTACTGAAAGTCTCTCTCTGTTGAAAGCCACCTGACACTGCGTCTTCCAAATATGCCAACCAGTAAGACTCCCTATGATTTCCCATATCTCAGAGCGGTCTGCTGTGGGCTCCAGTACCTAGCGGATGGGTAGAGCCTCTAAACCCACCACTGCACACGACCCTGCCTCGATAATATGAATATCGTATCCTGCATCCTGGCCTCATATAGAAGGTGACGGCCTTGGCTGACCACCTGCCAGTAGAAAGCACCTCAAGAAATACATCCAAGGCTGGGTGCTATGCGGTGCAAGATGCGGCATACTCCTCTCCACACGAGCTATGCTGCCTCACACGACCAAAGGCAGTGCTTTGGGGTTTCTATCGACTGCTGTGTGCAGCACTTACAAACTCCCTCCTGCATCTAGGCAAGCCAGCTTTCAAACCACCAAGCCTCCATGTGCCACCAGCCATAAAAAGTACGATACCCTCCTCGGCCTCCAGCTATCCCATAGGCGACGCTAGAAGGTCCGTCGGAATGGCTCCGTGATGTTGTGCTCCGCCCAATGCCTGCTACGTGACGGCGCCCAATCCATGTCCTCCTACATCAGTACGTGTCTGCCAATCCTGGTGGTGTACTCCAGGAACCTCGGTGGCTTCTTGGCGACCGCAGTGGCCGGCCAAAGCCACTCTCCCAGATCCCACTCTAGCTCATTAAGTGGCCTTTCTTCCCAGATCCAGAGGCGCCACTCCCTGAGCTCCTGCCAAAAGACCAAAGGGTCCACCTACCATGCCTTCCTCTGAAGGCCAACCACCTAGATCCTCTTCCATGAAAGGACAGCTATCTCCTCGTCTTGTTGCCCTCTGTCAAGAGCCAGACGGCCCCCCCTCCTGCACTGTGAAAAAGGTCCCAGGTGGAGCGCCACCCACTCTTCCTGCCACCTGTAGGGGGATGCCTGCTGGTGAAAACCTAGCGGCCCATACCTCCCCGGGCTCTATCCGCTCTCAGATCCGGGGAGCAAGCCACTCCTGAGGTATCGCTGCGTCTATCTCCCTTCTCCTCAACTCCACTCTTCGTTGGCAGCCTGATGCTTGCTTCAGCACCTCCTCGTCCGCCATCCTGTACACCTCCCGCCATGTCCTGATGGTACGAGCCGGGCCAGCCTCCCAACTAGCCCACTGGATGTGGGGGTGCTCGCCAATCTATGCCCCTTCCCGGTCCCTGACCTAGGGGTTCCAAATCACCGGCTGACGGTCTATCTCCTTCTGGCAGCCTGGGGGGCTTTGGATAAGGGCCTTACGGAGGCCCTGCCACACACGGAGCAAGTTGCATAGGAAGGGTGATTTGGGGGGGTGATCTGGGCTGACGTGAAGATCTATCTCAGGGACGGTCTCCACTCATCGCCAAGCCTCGGTTTACAATCCTAAAGACCCTCCTACAATAGGACCTTCTAAGTTTGCCCTCCCGGTGTGAGGCCGCGGACAACTAGCTTGCCCAGGAGGGCCATACTCTGATACTTTGGGTCTATGATCCCAAGCCCTCCCTCTGACCGATGTCATATAATGGTCGTCCATGCCACCTTGGCCCTGGAATCCCTGGAGCCGTCTGACCTGGACCAAAGGAAATTCCGCACTAGGTAGAGAAGCTGCATTACGCAGGAGGAGGAGAAGCACCAACACGAGGTGATGTACTAGGCCGTCGCTAGGAGGATCTGGTTAACTACCAGGGCTCGGCCGGCTAGTGAGAGGCGAGCCGTGCTTCAGTAGGTCAGCTTCCTCCGAATAGAATCGAGGATTGAAAGAAACTGCTGGGCGGGAGTGATGTCGAGTCCCTCTGGAACCCTATGTACCGGACGGTCTGTTCTCTGCTCACCCATCTAAATCCCAGGTGGACGCTCCACTTCGTGCTAGAGCCCGGGTCTTTGAGCCAACCTCACTCTCTCGCGCATCAACTCATTATTCTCTATGTAGAGTGCTGTATTATTTGCATACTCTGAGTCTAACAACGCGGTCTCCTCTCTTACTGGAAGTTGGAGGCCACGTAAACCGCTCACACGTGACCTGAGGAAGTGAGATATCGCCTCTACAAAGAGAAGGAATAGGTACGGGGCCAGGGGGCAGCCTTGTCGGACCGATCTCTCCAGCCGAAACTCCTCCCCTCACCTCCCTCCTATGAGAATCCTGCTGGTGGCCGATCTGTAAAGTGCGGAGACCTCGGAAATCCAAGCGCGGGGGAAACCCAACCTCACCATGGTGCCCTCTAGGAAATCCCAGTCCACCTAGTCATAGACTTTCTCAAAATCCAAGAGTAGTATGGCCAGTCTTTGCCCACTGTACTGGGCCCACTCTGTCGCCTCAAAGAAGATGAATACATTGTCCAAGATACTCCTATCCTGGACAAAGCCTGTCTGTGTGTGATGGATGATGTCTGGAAGCAAGGGGCATAGTCGCCTACCAATCATCTTTGCCAATGCCTTATAGGCCACTGACAATAAGGTGATCGGTCTCCACTGGGAAAGCTCCAACTGGTCTCCCCCTTTGGGGAGAAGATTGATAAGGCCTGCCAATAGACTCCCTGGCATCTGTCCTGAAGTGAAAATCTCTTGAAAGGCCAACAGTAGGGGATCCTTCACCACTTCCCAGAAGGTAGTGAAGAAAGCCTTAGAGAGGCCATCCTCTCCTGGGCATTTCTGCACGTCCTGTGTATGGAAAGCCTCTTCTAGTTCCTTCTCTATGAAGAGGGCTAGGAGAGAGTGTCCCATCTCCTTTGTGACGAGGGACAGGATGTTATCCCAGACCTGCTGTCTACATCGCTATCCTCTAGCTGAGGCTGTCTCCTGCTGGAAGAGGCGACTATAGTAGTCGATGGCAATCTCCATCACCTCGTCTGGGCTAGAATGGGTCCTCCCATACTGATCTTGGAGGCTGCGTATTTGCTCTCCTGAGGTGCGAGGCTGGTGCACTTGAAAAAACTCCCTGCACATCTTGTCCCCCTTCCGCGCCTAGAAGGCTGCTGAGGTGCGGAAAGAGAACTCAGAGCACCTGTCCTCTAGGTCAACAATGGTTGCTCCCGCATGCACCTCCTGTGCATGGAGAGTGGGATCCCCTGGTGCCTCCTGTAATAATCTTTGCGTGACTGCAAGGTCCTGTTGGAGTGCTCTTTCCTCCTCTCAGCTTTGTTGCCTGGTCTGTATGGCTACCTCTTGGTAGATTTTGCTCGACTCAGCTAGGGCCTTTGCAACCTCCTCTGCGATCTAGCCCCTCCTGCCCCACTCTCTGGTCCAAATTTGCTCTGTCTGTCTGTCTCGTCACCTCCTCCCTCCTGTAGATCGGACAATGCTGGGGGATCTAGTGTCAGGAGAACTGGGCAATGATCGGACAACGTGGTGCCCGCCAACTGCCCAATTTGGCCTCCCCGAGAGCCTTCCCACTCTCCCACATAAAACATGTCCAACCGCTCCAGTAGGACTCCACCTAGCTGCCTGTATCCCCAAGAGAAGTCCAATGACCTCTCCTTCCTGTGGAAGGCAGGGTCTCTCTAGGCATCCCGTGCTCCTATTGCCAATAGAAACACCTCCCACGCCTCCTGCTCCTCCCCGGCCATGCCCTGGTAGTTTCTCCCTCTGCCCTGTAGGTCCTCCAAAGCCTCCAAGTTGTTGAAGTCTACTCCAACAATTCAGGAGCCTACCTCTGGGAGTCCTTCCGCGATCTCCACCCAGAACCTGTTGTGTGCTCTAACCTCCGTAGGGGCATAGATATTAAGGACTCCAAGGCACGAGTCCCCAATATCCAATCTGATCCATAGCACTCTCCCTGCCATTATTGTCCCGTGGTCTTGAACACAAGCGGTAAGACTCGAACCAATAAAGGTGCATATGCCTCCACTCCTACCGTGGGCACCTATGGTGTGCTTCCAGTAAGTGTGCAAGCTGCCTGGGAGTACCTTCCCTACCTGCTGGGCCTGGGTGGAGGTGAGCTTGTGCTCCTGTAGAAGTAAGATGTCGATCCGTCCGGTAAGGGCAGGCTACAACTCTTGTCGAATAATCAATTTCTTGAAACCACATGCCCCACTGTAGTGGAGGCTATTCACATTCCAAGATGCAAGGTGTAAGCTCATGGGGAAACGTGTGACTGCCCGAACAGGCATCTGTTCGGTGTGGAGGCTGCTGATGATGAGGAGGAGCTATGAGGCATGCAGTTGCACTTTGCCGCCGGTCTGGACGGTGAGCTCCATTCCCCCATGGTGGCCCTCGGCTGGACCATAGGGGTGATAGAAGTTCCAGGTGGTACTATCAATGCATCTATCAGCCATGCATAGAGTTGAGACTCTGTGCACTGGTAGAAACGGGCGCCTATGCCAGGGGCCACTCAATCACATTCCTCGGGGCTCTCCACTGTGGAGGGGCTCGAAAGATAATGCTCAGGTGAGGGACCTCAGCACCAGCCCACCAGTTAATGTCCATCATGCAACCAGGCCATTGTTGTGCAAACAATGCTAGTCCTTCTTCTCCCATCCACTGGGAGGTGTGGTCCGCCACCTGACTCTTCAACTCTTCCTTTATCTGTGTCGTCATCCACTCCCCTAAGTGAGAGGACTGAAGAAAAAAGCGTAGTTTAGACCATCTCATGGTGCTAGTAGATGGACCTTGCCCCTCCTTGACTTACGAACCACGAAGATCCCCACCTCTAGAGGTAGTGGGAACTCTCCGTGCTCCGCAACTCTCAAGTAGGACCATGGGCCACTGCGGAAGAACTCTTGTGGCAACAGGTGTGCCTGTCTCGGGAAAGTGTGACGGGCGGTAGGGATGGATGAGTTGGTGGCTGTATGGGAGGGGGGGGACTGTTCGTGCGAAGAGGATGTAGGCGTGTGTGGCTCATCACCTCCTGTGGGAGGAGGGGGGTGGGTCTGGGGAGGATCGCCTGAACCAGGTGCGAATCAGGGGGGGTGCTCGGTACGGGAGGTGGTGGGGGAGAGGATGATCGAGGAATGGTTGGATGGACGGAAGTACATGGCAGGTGTGGGGGGGGCTGGTGGTCCTGGAAGTGGGGGGCTGTGGGCCAGGGTCAGTGGAGGGGGGGCCTGGGGTGTGGAGGGAGGTGGGTGTGGGGGCTGTGGGGACTCCGGAGAGGTAGTTTGTGGCGCAGGTGGTAGATGTGGGGGGCTGCGGTCCTGCCGAGTGGGGTGGGAAGGGGAAGCTGTGGAGTGCTCTGCCGAGGGGGCGTCACACGCCCACCTGCTCCCTGCTACTGAGGTTGGGTCTGAGATGCTGGCTGCGCCCCCCCTGCCGTCTCCCTCTCTGTTGTCTCAGGACCCTTGTGAAGCCATCAGTGTCCACCTGCGGGCCTGTCGGCGGAGCTACCTTGGCTCCAAAACGCGTGCAACCTGCTGCCTGATGCCCAAAGTCGTGGCAGAGCAGGCACTGCCCTGGCTGCCCCGTCACAATGACTTGCTGCCCAAAGGAGTGCCCGCCCGCCTCAATCTCTAGGAACTGTGGGATATTCTTGACCTCTTTCACTCCCACCTGTACCTTTGGATCTCTTGCAGCTGTCACTGCATCCGCGAAGGACGTGGGAAGGATAGTGCTAAAAAGTCGTCCGAAGTCTTCCACCAATTGGCGATACTCAATTGCCAGGCCGGGGAAAAGAAGGGGAAAAGAAGGGTGACCAATTGGCGATACTCAATTGCTACAGGGCGACGACTAGGGGAGGGGGCACGATCGCGAGGGAGAGGTAGAGGGCTGGCACGATGGAGCAGTCGGGGCAGGGAGCGGCAGCGCGACGTGACGGAGCTTCTCCGCAGATATGTATGCCGTCTCTATCTTCTAGTTACATTGTTTAGTCTGAAATTTCTTGTGTTCGGCTTGGATTGAATCAGGAGATTTCCTAGCCAAAGTGGTTTAACAAACCATCATCAAGATTCATGCCAAGCGGGAAAACTTGAGGTTTCTCCTTCAGGAGGACTTCAAGGAGTGTCATCCATGTCTTGGAGAAGACTGAGATGATGTCTATGGTGGAATTTGGATCTTCACTACAAATGCTGACCACCCTCCCTAGATTCTCCTCTCTCTATACTTTGTTATGAGTTTGGTAGTACCTTTCTAAGGTGCTATAGCAAAGGCTCCTGGATCGCTAGACATGCAATCATTTGGAATGGGTAGGTCAGGGACATAGACAGATTGGGGTTGGGGAGCGCTTGCATATCTTGAGGGCTATGTGGAAATCTGGACCTACCAGTTCCATCAAAGGTTGGAGAGACATCTAAAAGGATGCAGACTTGGGGATCCTTTAGTTGATGGTTGAGATAAAGAGGACATGGATTCGGCTATCCTCCCCTGGGTCCGATGATGGAGTTTTATTGTACCCACTTCCTATGCCTCTCTAAGGATGGATTTATTGTCCGCCATAATATATGGATATACATCTCTCCCATGGCATGCAGGCTGCTATTCGACAAATGTGCACCTTCTCTCATAGGCTGAGGATAGAGACAAGCAGATGGACAAACATCCCACTAGAGGACAGGATATGCCAGCTTTGTGGCCAAAAGCCCAAGACAGAGGAGCACTATATATGTACACGTATAATATACTATGACATACAAGGTCTAAAGAAATACAAACTCAAAAGTGTAGTATGACAAAAACACAATAAAAACAGCAAAACTGAAAGGTGAAGAGAAACTCAAAGAAAATGCAAATGAATAAACAAATACACGATGCTCATATGAATACAATGACCTTGAACCTTTGTGTCTTGGCTAGAATGGGCAGAGATAAGCTGAAGAGTGTGTAGTACAGATCCCGGAATGCAACAGGCAGCCTCTGGAAGTGATCAGCTGCTGTAAATACAGACAGTGAAGTCTGGACAGGCTGAATCTAGCATTAGGTAGCAGGGCAGCCTGCAGAGTGTCTGCAAAATTATCTGATGATGTTACGAACTCCAGGTGAATGGTGCTTGGCTCCATCTTTTCTCTTGTAAAATGATGATAGTGCACCCTGATGTGCTTCATCTTTGGACTGATGGTGGGGTTGCTAGCAAGTGCTATTGCACTCTGGCTGTCACAGTAAATCACACTCAAGATGGTGCACATGAACTGAAACTCCAACATCGAGGCCTTGGTGGTGCAATCGTAAAGAGCTTGATACTTGGCCTTGACAGACAAGGCAGCAACTATATCTTGTTTATGGCTTAACCATACAATGGGAGCCCAAGGAGAACATATAGCTACCATGGGAACGCGGAGTGTTTGGGACCCTGGCCCAATTAGAATCAAATTAACCTTGCAAAATCAAACCTTTACCAAACTATAAGCCGTAAGCATAGGTGCACTTAACATATATGAATGCATGCAAACCAGCAATCAAACGTGAAAGTCTTGGTACATTGAAATGCTAACTAAGCAATGAAACTTGTATGCAAGGTCTAGCCTAGTACGAATCAACGTTAAGAGCTTTCCCATGACCAAGCGATAGATATGATCATAAAACGGCTATGCATGATGATCCTAGCTTCACAATGGGTCTAATGGCGTGGCTATGGGGCATATTTGATTGGAGCAATATTGATTCACCAACTAAAAGGCATGTTTTCGTTGGGATACAAAGATCCCACATGAGGGACAACTTCCATGCCCAAAAAATAGGATAGGTGACCGAGATTGGTTTTCAAATGTGGAGCAAAGTTGTCTTTATATCTATAATGGTGGCAAAATTTGAGCCAGTGATCAACAAATCATCGATGTGTAGAAGAATATAGCTAACCCCATTTGAAGTGGTTTTGATATATAAGTTCAGGCCATAAGGGTTAGAACAATATCCATGGGATCTAAGAAAGTCATCCATTCTATGGAACCAAGAATATGGTGCTTGCGTTAGTCCATAAAGGGTGTTCCACAAATGAAAGACCTTATCTTTGTCATCGGGAAGAGAAAACTTGGAACGTTGTAGAGAAATGCCCTAACATAGAAATTCAAATACAATCGTATGATAAAGCACAAACTAATAAAAGAACGCAATTAGGGTTAGGGTAACTAATGAGGTATTTTCATAGTCTATTGTGCACTATGAGGTCTATTAGAGACATTGGGTAAGTATGGGAAATTTTCACTCTTGGAGCCCAAGGCTCATATAGACTAGGCCACCTAGAAAGTCTCATTTCCACTATTTCCTTTGTGTGTGTGTGTGTGTGTGAGCTTGGACCCTCGTGCTTGCTGTTTCATGTACGCCCTCCACAGCCCTTCAACTATTGATATATATGAGAGCTAGGCTCCTTACATTGCGTGGAACCCTGTTCAATTCAGGTTTTCGTAAGTCCCAATTGGCAAAAGTTAATTTCCCCAAACATGGAGGGTATCACTATTTATAATCACAGTTTTGCAAGGGAGCTCCAAATTATGTTTTGGCAAGACTAGGTGAAAGCCCATGACCTCTAGACCACTTTTCATATGAAGTTTTCAAATTTTGACTAGTGGAAGGCCTCCATGCAAGGCAGCAGACTGTTCGAAAAATGCAAAAGTGCCACCTTGCCATAACTTGGCCAAAATGGCTCCAAATCCAACCAAAATTGACCTACGAGAGTAGGGTGATGTCTACAACGAGGACCCCAATCACATTTACAAGGGAATATCCAAAGGTGCCGCATATCTCTAAAGCATGTGAAAACTACACCCAAAGGGTGTACAAAGAACCTGCAATGCAATGTCAAAAAAAGAGGCTTATAAAGCTCAATACAAGTGTCAAGGATACTATGGTACAATCCATGTCAAAGTTGACCCTCCCAGGTCCAGATCGTGATGTACAAATCAAAGCATCCAATAGGAGAAACAGGGCAGCTTAGGGAAGGCCAAACAGTGACCAAATCAAGGAGAGAAAGTTTCAAAAGACTTCAAATGTCTCCAAAACCATGACCATGTGATCAACCCTAGTGAATGAATACTGACCCCGAACTCTCGTGTCTTGAGGACTAATGCAAAGAGTATGAGTTGGAGAGTGTGCCGTACTCCTGATGGATTCTGAAATGCTGCAAGGCAGCCTCGTGGTAGCAGTAAACACAATGTTGGGTTTGACTCACGACCACACTCACAAAGGAGTGTCAGTGATCCTCCGTAGGACATCGGGACACTTTTTACTCTCCTTATGAGAGGTTTTTTTCCCAATTATATCCTTTCTTATTTTATGTCCTTATGTTACGCAATTCGGGCACTTATCGTGTTTTACACCTTTTGGGTGTGAACGCACATTAACAACCCTAAGGTTTAAGGGTTACTTTGTTCTTGCACATTACTCTTTGATCATTGCATTGGGAGTCGTGTCTTCACTCTCATACTCTCTTCACTACCAATTGTGTACTCTCAGTTGTCCCATCTCTCACACTTGGTATTGTTAGAATATCAAGCAACCGCTACTCTTTAGTCAAGTCTATCTTTATGTGTGTGACCGATATTAGCTGGATACAGCTATACACGTGTGTGGCATTCAATAAGTCGATGTAGTCAGTGATTTAACCACACTTAGAGTCTTGGTTAGTCATACCTATGTGTGTAAGTCTCTTTCAATTTGTATGATGGAAGAATAATGGAAGAAGAACAATGAGATGAGGCTCATCTTCCGCTCCACTTTATCTCTCCCCCTCTCTTCCAACATGGTATCAGAGCTTAAATGCCTGAAGCTTGAAGACTTGGCAGTGGCCATTTGACATTAAGATATCAAATCTGAAGAAAACATCATCAAAGGAGACTATGCATGCAGCCCGTTTTTTTGCAGAATCTATATCTTGCTACAGAAATGGGTTTTGGAGAAATGGCCAAATAATCCTGATTGTTTCGACGTGGTTTACAAATTTGTAAAAGAAATTTTTTTCAAATTCCTCACAAATTTTGAGATATTCAGTATAGACTTGTGCAGAGTGGCTGTTTACTGCAGTAAACAACAGGTAATTCCAGGGCACTGGTGGCTTTCATCCTAACAATGTATATGTCCTTATTATTATGCATTTGAGCATGATATTGGAGTGTTAAATGCTCAGTTTTGGAGCTTATTTGCAAGCTGGAAATAGTGATCTGGTTGTTGTCGTGAATTTGGAAACAATATACCTACAAGGTTGAAGTATCTGTGATGTTTATTTGCTACTGACAAATGCTTGGATCATACCACTTGAGTGGTAGATGCTTTTTGGGATATTGTGAGTGCTGAAAGTCCAAAGTTTGGACTGATTTGTTGCTGGTTATACCAGGGTATTGATTGGTTATTGTCTGCAGGAAGGATACCTATCATCTTCAATTGACATACACTACCAATTGTGTACTCTCAGTTGTCACATCTCTCACACTTGGTATTGTTAGAATATCGAGCAACCGCTACTCTTTAGTCAGTCTATCTTTATGTGTGTGACCGACATTAGCTGGATACAGCTATACACGTGTGTGGCATTCAATAAGTCGATGTAGTCAGTGATTTAACCACAGTTAGAGTCTTGGTTAGTCATACCTATGTGTGTAAGTCTCTTTCAATTTGTATGATGGAAGAATAATGGAAGAACAACAATGAGATGAGGCTCATCTTCCGCTCCACTTTATCTCTCCCCCTCTCTTCCAACATGGTATCAGAGCTTAAATGCCTGAAGCTTGAAGGCTTGGCAGTGGCCATTTGACATTAAGATATCAAATCTGAAGAAAACATCATCAAAGGAGACTATGCATGCAGCCCGTTTTTTTGAAGAAGCTATATCTTGCTACAGAAATGGGTTTTGGAGAAACGGCCTAATAATCTTGAGTGTTTCGACGTGGTCTACAACTTTGTAAAAGAAATTTTTTTCAAATTCCTCACAAATTTTGAGATATTCAGCATAGACTTGTGCAGAGTGGCTGTTTACTGCAGTAAACAGCAGGTAATTCCAGGGCATTGGTGGCTTTCATCCTACCAATGTACATGTCCTTATTATCATGCATTTGAGCATGATATTGGAGTGTTAAATGCTTAGTTTTGGAGCTTATTTGCAAGCTCGAAATAGTGATCTGGTTGCTGTCGTGAATTTGGAAACAATATACCTACAAGGTTGAAGTATCTGTGATGTTTATTTGCTACTGACAAATGCTTGGATCATACCACTTGAGTGGTAGATGCTTTTTGGGATATTGTGAGTGCTGAAAGTCCAAAGTTTGGACTGATTTGTTGTTGGTTATACCAGGGTATTGACTGGTTATTGTTTGCAGGAAGGATACCTATCATCTTCAATTGACATACATACAATTCATTCTGACCAGTTGGACATGTATCAACTCGTGTATAGAGTAGGAACTAAATTAGATGTTTTGGGGCTGTTTTGAGGTCTAAATACTCTTGTTTTCACAGAGAAAATACCACTGGTTATAGCAGTGGGCTGGTTGTATTTGGTACTGTTACTTGCATACAGTACAAACATTGATACTTATATGGACATAGTTTGTTGTTGGGATGTTTTGCCACTACCATAGAATGTTTTGAACTGATTTGAGCTTTGTTTATGCTCAGTTGACTCTGTTTTTTCATTGTTGGAATACAGTTTACAGCAAGTAGGTTGTCAGAAAAATTGTCCTGAATTGCAAGAAACTATCTTGAATAGCAGGAAACTGGTCCTGAACTATAGGAAAATACTTACAGGTTGTATACATCATTGGATACCTAAGCTGCAACTATAGCAAATGGTTAAGGCACTGACAATATCACTCAAATTGTGAAGAAAAGCTGGACAACAAAAATTTTACTTTATGGAAGTTCCATATGAAGAATTTTTTGGTTGGTAAAGGTTATTGGGACTTATGTACAGGTGATGAGAATGAACTTGAAATGCATGAACGAAATCCGACAAATTATCAAAAAAGGGCTCATAAGCTATGGATTGAGAGAGCACGCAAGGGGTTACATTGGTTTTCCTTATGTATATCAAATGCTATGGTTATATAGATTACTGGATGCAGTTCTCCAAAGGATGCATGGGACATACTCATGTAGAATTATGAAAATGTAACATATGCAAGAAAGATTCATCTAAAGCAACTGTTCAATAACATGTCTGGCAGAAGCATTCAGGTCTATGCTACAGAGATCAAGAACATAGCAGATCAGCTTGCTACCATTGGATCTTCAGTGTCTGAGGATGATATGATTGTAGTGACATTGAATGGACTTGGCAAAGAGTATAAAGCATTTAATACGTCTATTTCTGTGAGAGCTGAATCCCCTGATTGGGATGAGCTGATTGCTTTGCTACTGCATGAAGAAGTTAAGCTTGGGCTGAATACAGGTTTTGGTATGTCTCAAAGCAAAGACACTATTCTTTACTCTAGCCAGCGTGGTAGAGACGGTAGAGGCTATGGCTCTTTTTGAGATCGAGACACTCGAAATGCTCATGGACAACATCAGCAGAATGCGTGGCATAGCACAAATTCACATGGCCAGCGTGGATCTGTGGCTTTAGAGGCAGGGGGAGATCACCTCATGGTAGAGGTGGTGGATCTAGTTCATGGCAGTCGAATGATTAGTCAAATAGAGATAAGGACTGTCATTACTGCAGTAGATATGGACACATTGCAAAGGATTGTTACAAGAAGCAAGGAGATATGAAGGCAAAGGGCAAACAACATGGGCACTATGCATTTTCTAGTGATGCTCATGATGAGCAGACTGACAGATTGTTTGCCATGCAGCATATGTCTAAGAATGCATCTAGGCAGAACAGAGATGAGAGATGGTACATTGATTCAGGGGCTTCAAATCATATGACACCCCATGGAGAATGGTTTGATGAGATGGTTGTAGGTTTACATGGTTGTGTGTGTACTGGGGATGATACCCAACATGACATTCAACACACAGGAATTGTTCCGTTGTTGATGCCTGATAGTAAGAAAAAGAGCCTGCATGATGTACTACATGTACCTACAATAACCAAGAATCTTTTGTCAGGCAGAACAGAATCTGCAGTTGAGATTTAATAGAGATGGATGCTTTGTTGAAGAATATGATAATGACTGCAAATTGATTGCTAGAGGCCGAAGAGATAGCAGAATGTTTACTCTTGATGCGTCAATTCCAGAATTGAAAGCAGCCATGTTTGCAGATGATAATGGTGGTGCTATACGGAATGTTAAGATATGACATAAGCGGATTGGCCATGTGAATGTACAAAAGCTGAAATCCATGCACCAGAAGGAGATTGTACTTGGACTGCCTAACTTCAAGTATCATGACTTTGAACATGCATGTGATGCATGTCAGTTTGGAAAGCAAGCACGGTTTCCATTTATGAGACATGTACGGAATAGCTCACGACCCTTACAGTTGGTACATTCATATATATGGGGTCCGTCTCATAATGCTTCGTTTGGTGGTACTCGTTACTATGTATCCTTTATTGATGATTTCAGCAGGTATACTTGGCTTTATATACTAAAACATAAGGATGATGTGTTTGATGCATTCAAGGATTTCAATAAGCATGCTGAAAATGAGTTGAGTGAAAAATTTAATGTCTTAGATCAGATGGAGGTGGAGAATATGTCTCTAATTACTTTGATAGGTATCTTGCTAAACATGGGATCAGAAGACAGTTAACTCGCAGCTATACACCGTAGCAAAATGATGTAGCAGAAAGGAAAAATAGGGTACTTATGGAATCGGCAAGAGCTATGCTGAATGAGAAGAGTTTGTCAAATGGTTATTGGGCTGAAGTAGTAGTGATTGCTGTCTATGTACTGAATAGAAGCCCTACAGGAGTGATTATGATGTAACTCCATATGAGAGGTTGTATGGTCATAAACCTGACATTTCACACTTGAAGGTATTTGGCAGCATTGCATATGTGCTTGTTCCTGATGAAAAGAGGAAAAAATTGGATCCTAAAGCTATCAAGAGTGTGTTCCTTGGTTATGCTCAAGACCGGAAAGCTTACAAGTAATACGTACCATCTACACATGAGAGTTGATTAGCAGAGATGTTTTTGATGAGCTGCCATCGTGGTATGATAATCCTGTTGTAGTGGCTACTGATGGATCAGCTAGCACTAGTTATGCCGAAAATACACCTATAGTGAGTATATCTATGAGTGGTTCTACAGGTGATCGGTCACCTACAGTAAGTCCTTGGTCAGAACGCTTGTGGAGTCATACTCCAACGTCCATTGACACGGATATGTCAGTGAGAGGAAGATTGGATAAGGGAAAAGAAAAGATGCTAGAGGATGTGACGGGTCCACTTACAGCAGGTTATGAGTCGTCTAGCAGTGATAGCTTGGATAGTGAGTTGGGCATTCCGTCTGTTATGACGCTTGAAGCAAGGCAGAGTCGTTATGTACCGCCTCATGAGAGGCAAGCTCAAAGTGAGTCACAATTATAGGGATATGAGAGAATTAGAAAACCAGTTGACAGGTTTATATACACTGGTTATTCAACTCGCCATTATGCATATATGGCTAGTGTAATAGGTTACAAAGAACCTACAAAGTTTGATGATGTAGTTACAGATGATAACTGGTGTACTGCCATGGATGAGGAGTATATATTCCTGGCTGAAAATGAGACATGGGAATTGGTTGAGTTGCTTGAAGGCAAAGTCCCCATTGGTTGCAAATGGGTGTATAAGATTAAGTGCAAGTTAGATGGTTCGTTAGAATGCTATAAGGCCAAGCTAGTTGCGAAAGGGTATGCACAACAATATGCTATGGCCTTGACTATGGGGAGACTTTCAGTTTGGTGGCTAAAATGGCAACAGTCAGAATTGTCATTGCTTTGGCAGCATGCAAAGGCTGGAAATTATGGCAAATGAACGTCAAGAATGCTTTCTTGAATAGTGATTTGGTTGAAAAAGTATATATGGAGCAGCTTGAAGGCTATGTTCACCCAGACTTTCCTACACATGTAAGCTGAAAAATGGTCTCTACGCCTCAAGGTATATGGCTGCTACAAAAGCAGTATGCTCATGACATGTTACAGAAGTATAGTATGGCTGAATGCAAGCCTATGGAGACACCTCTTGATCAGAATATTAAGCTGCAGATTGATGTTGGGAATGGCATAGAGAATGTGACCATATATCGACAGATGGTGGGCGGCTTGATATAATTGACTATTACCCGTCTTGACTTATGTTATGCAGTGGGGCTGATTAGTCAGTTCATGCAGAAGCCTCGCAAACTACATTTAGATGCAGTTAGGAGGATCATGAGATATGTAAAGGGTACTACAAATTATGGGCTGTTTTATGCATATGGAAAATCCCTTGACTTAACAGGGTTTACTGATGCTGATTGGGGTAGTTGTGCCTATGACAGGAGGCCAACCAGTGGTTATGCATTTGGATTGGGCAACAATATGATTAGTTGGCAGAGTAAAAAATAGCCTACTGTTGCATTGTCTAGTACAGAAGCTGAGCACAGAGGAGCTGCCTTAGCGGCTTGCGAAGCAGTTTGGTTGATGAAACTGTTGAAAGACTTGGGAATACAGCTGGAAAGCAGAGTGAGATTGCATTGTGATAACCTCAGTAGTGTTATGTTGGCTAGCAATCCTGTCTACCATGCAAGGTCCAAACATATTGAGGTTCACTATCATTTCATCAGAGAAATGGTTATTACAGGGCAGATTAACTTAATTCATGTGAAGGCTGAAAACCAAGTAGTAGACATATTTACGAAGTCTCTTGGTAAAGAAAAGTTCATATACTTCAGACAGCTACTTGGAGTTTATTAGATGGTTTGAGCTTGAGGGGGAGTGTTAGAATATCAAGCTCCCGCTACTCTTCAGTTAGTCTATCTTTATGTGTGTAACCGGCATTAGCTGGATACAGCTATACACTGTGTGTGACATTCAATAGGTCGGTGTAGTCAGTGACTTAACCACAGTTAGTCTTGGTTAGTCATACCTGTGTGTGTAAGTCTCTTTTAGTTTGTATGATGGAAGAATAATGGAAGAACAACAACAATGAGCTGAGGCTCATCTTCTGCTCCACTCTGCCTTTCTCCCTCTCTTCCAACAGGTATCAGAGCTCAGATTCAACTCAATCTCTCGCATTTCTCAGCCTTGTACCAGCAACACTTGGATTTACAGACCTTTTGTCCAACTCTAGCTCCAACTTGGTCAGCTATTTCCTTCGCTTGCAAGACAGCCCGCGCCAGGTCCACCACCAGCGCCATATTGTAGCACCTCCTCCAGCTTGTCTGGCCGCTTGTGCCTATAGCACCACCAACCAACAATGCTGTCACAGCTCCCAACTTCTGCTTGCGACTCCTAGTTGCTAGCACTCTCTGTGCCCTATCCCGAGCCGTCGCCACCAGCTCGGTCCACCCGCTAGCTTGCTTAAGCGCCGTATATCTCTGCTCTAGCTCCACCTCTCCAGCATCTCACCACCAAGCTAGTTAGCTCAAAGCCAACATTAGAGGTAAAAGGAGACATTTATCCATTTTTTTAAAATTCAAAATTTGAATTTCATACAGGGATTTTTACCCGGGTAGTCTATTTCTACTCCTAGACATGTCTTTGATACATTTATTGCATTGGGACTTTTTGGTTTATTGCAGACATTGGCATATGTACATCAGGTTCAGTTTGAAATAGATTGAAATTGTGCATTTTGGACAACAAAATTTTGGGGATTTTGCATTTTTTGTATTGCCAAGCACTGTTTGTGCATTGGACAGGGTGTACACTGTACAGTTTTGACAGTGTGATAAGATTTGTTAATTATAGCGTGGTGCCTGCTGTAATTTCTGGAAATTCTCCGATTTCCAGGTTGGTCCAGCTTTAGGTCTTGCTCGTGCTCTTTGAAAAGGTGACATTTACGATGGGAAATCAGGGATAGAGTGATGTATTCACATATGTATCCAAGGATAGATTGGATGGCAACAACTGTTCTCTATGGTCTTTCATGATGAAAAATATGATAATTGTGAAAAATCTTTAGGATTATGTTAGTGGTGAAGAAGTTCGTCCTGGAGTTGTGGCTCTCTTACAACACCACCTCCAGGAGGACCTGGTCAAAGGCCTACTCTAGCTCAGCCACTTTCTCAAAGATCAGTAGTACAAAAGGCTTGGGACACACGGGATGCTCAAGCATTGTAACTGATTGCATTGGTAGTTTAGCGGTCTATAATTCCGCACATAGGGTTTGCAGCTTCTTCACGAGAAGCATGGTTGACACTTGAGTAGATGTTTGCTGGAAAAAATGAGACACGCATCTCTTTCTTGAAGAAAGAGCTTGAGAATGTGAAGATGGATGAAGGTGATTCCATGCAGGATCATCTTAACAAAATTCAGGACTTGTGTGAGCAGCTAATGAATTTAGATGAGTATTATTCAGATGCACAATTGATCTCTACTATGAATTCATTGCTGCCCTCTTATTTGGCCTTTGATACGGACCTAAATGTCACCATGAGAATTTCTCCGCAGCCACTTACTTTCCTTCAGTTGGTTAGTTTGCTCCTAGAAAAAGAGCAAACAAGAAAGAACAGTGGGGTTGGATGTAATAGCCTTTGAACATGCTTTTATAGTGAGGCAGAAGGGCAAGGGCAGCAAGTCTAAAAATGCTCTGCATAGCTCTAGAAGTTTAAGTACTTCATAGAGCAGCAAGAAATAGGGGACACGCAAGCCAAGAAGAGAAAGTGCCATTATTGCAAGAAGCCAGGTCATTACATCACGGAATGTAAGAAGCGCATAGGCAAGGAGGAGTTAGAAATGTCTTTTTTGATGCACCTTCTACTGCTACTGAGTCCACGTCTTTTGTTGTAGATCGTGACTATTGTTTTTACACTTGCAATTATGACTCTTCTTGGACTAATAGAGCATTTAGCTCTACTGAGAATGCTAGCACTTGGTTCTTTGACAGTGGTGCTTCTAGGCATATTACATCCTGCAGGGATTTGTTTTCCTCTGTTGTTACAGCTCCTGTTGGCAAGTCTATGCAGTGTGCCAACAATGCATCTTACCCTGTTAGAGGTATTGGGGAGATTGTTTTGACAGTCATTGATGGCTCTACTCTCCGTTTACAGGATGCATTATATGTACTAGGAATAAAGAAGAATTTGTTGTCCATTTCTTCTTAGGCAAAGTGTGGTATGCAAGTTACATTTGATGATGACAAATGTATGGTCAGGGATAAAGAATTCTTGACTTTGGTTTTGACTGGCACATTATGTCATGGATTCTATGAGTTACATGCTTATTCGGTTGATCTGTCGGTCTATTTAGCATCTACTCTTACTCCTACTATGTCACATGCAAAGTTATGGCATGCTTGCATGGGGCAAGTCAACTATGGCAGTTTGATGCTTATGCAGCGTACACAAATGCTAGATGGCTTACCTCTCTTGGAGAGACCTCCTGAGCATATTTGTGAGGGATGCATTTTGGAGAAAATGCATCGATTCTTGTTTCCTCGTGACGTTGCTTTAAGGCAACCGCCCGATTACAGATTGTGCATCCGGATGTATGTGGACCTATGCAGACAAAGTCGTTGGATGGCTGTTATTATTTCGTCACCTTCATTGATGACTTTACTCATTTTTGTTGGGTCTACTCATCGGTGAAAAATTCAAAGGTGTATGATGCATTTTTGGATTTTGTTGTACTTGCTGAAAATCAATCTAGCTGCAAGATTAAGACTCTCCATTCGGACCAGGGGGAGAATACACGTTTTCCATGCTGAATAAATTTTTGAAGGAGAAAGGCATTGTCCATTAGTGTACTATTGCATATACTCCACAACAAAATGGGGTTGTAGAGAGGAAGAATCGATCACTCATGGAGATGGCCAGATGTATGCTGAAAGCTAAGAGTCTGCCACATAGTTTTTGGATGGAAGCAGTTTTGTGTGGTTGCTATGTTTTGAACAGGTGCGTGCCCTATCGAGGCATTAAAGAATGGTATGCCTTTTGAGGCTTGGAACAGTCGGAAACCTTTAGTTGGCCATTTTTGTACTTTGGGGTGTCTTGCGTATGCTCATATTCCAAAAGTACTAAGAAAGAAGTTGGACAACAAGGTTGTTAAATGTATCTTTGTAGGGTACAACAGTGAGAGCAAAGGATATAGATTATATGATCATGTTTCCAAGAAAGTATTTGTCAGTAGGGATGTGGTCTTTGATGAAAAATCAGAATTATCCCTTGCTGGTTTTGATACATATCAGTCTGCCAATGATGTGTTTGAAAGGGCTGCTGCCCATTTCTTTTGGTGATACAGCTGGAGCTTCAGTAAATGAACATAATGTTCAGCCAGCACCTCCATTGATCAATACTGAAATTCAGCCTATAGCTGATCTGAATATTCAGCAAGATGCTGAATTTGAGATTCAACAGGAGCTTGTAATCAATCAGGAAGCTAGGCAGATGCCTAGATGGTACTTGCAGGCTATGAAAGATAGTCATTTAGATGCTCCTATTGCTGGTCATACTAGAAGACAAACTCATCTACATGATCATAATACAATGGAGTTTGTTATGGCAACACATACACTCGATGATGAGGAGCCTGAATGTTTTGAGGATACATAACACAGTGTGTATTGGATGTTAGCAATGCAAGCTAAATTTGATTCTATCGTAAAGAATCAAACATGGGATATAGTGGCATTGCTTGTTGGAAAGAAAGCCATTGTACAAAGTGGGTCAATAAGCTGAAAAGAAATGCAAATGGATTCATTGACAAGTATAAAGCCAGGCTTGTGGCCAAATGCTACGCACAAAAGAAAGGCATTGACTATGAGGAGACATTTGCTCCTACATCCCATATGACTACCATTCGGTCTATGGTTGTTTTGGCTGCCCATCATGTTTGGATTGTGCACCAACTTGATATTAAGATTGCATTTTTACATGGGGAACTTTAAGAAGAAGTGTATGTATAATAGCCCACTGGTTTTGCAATTAAGGGATCCGAATACTTGGTATGTAAATTGAAAAAGGCTTTGTATGGTTTGAAGCAAGCTCCTCGAGCTTGATATGCAGAAATTGATGCCTTTTTACTTAGTCAAGGGTTCGTTAACAGCTCATTAGAGTCTACTCTTTACGTATGTAAAGTCGGGGGATCCTTGCTGGTTATATGTCTTTATGTAGATGATATTTTGCTCACAGGGACACATGTTGATCAAATTTCAATGTTCAAGCAAAGTTTGCAACAAACTTTAGAGATATTAGACTTAGGGCCTTTGCACTACTATTTAGCATTCAATTCATTCATGATACTAGAGGCATTGGATTTTCACAGTCCAGATATATTGGTTGACTTCTTGAGAAGTTTGGCTTACAAGACTGCAAGCCAGTCTGCACACCAATGGTGTGACTAGACTCCAACTGTCCTTGCATGATGACAATTGCAACTACATGCTTACAGTGACTCAGCTTGGGCTGGCGATTTTGATTCACGTCACTCTACGGATGGAAATTGTTTCTTTTAGTAAGAAACAATCCACTGTTGTTACATCGTCTTGTGAAGTTGAATACAAGGCAGCTTTCACTACCACAGTTGAATGTGTATGGTTGAGACATTTGTTGGCTGATCTTGATGTATCTGTCACAAGGCCTACTTCTTTGTTTATTGACAGTTAGAGTGTCATTGCAATGGCACGAAACACATAGAGATCCACTATCACATTGTTAGAGAGAGGCTACATGTAGGAGATATCAACCTTGTCTACTATCCTACCACCAATAATGTGGCAGACATCTTCACCAAAGCTCTTTCTCGTGACAAATTTGAAGCATTCCACAATGCTTTAAATTTGGTCTCCTTTGGTGGATGATCCTTATATGCTGATCACTCTTCACTCTAGGGGGTTTGTTGGGTTTGACTCACGCCTACGCTCACAAAGCAGTGTCGGTGATCCTCGGTAGGATACTAGGGTACTTTTTACTCTCCTTATGAGAGGCTTTTTCCCCCACTTATATTCTTCCTTATTTTATGTGCTTGTGTTACACAGTTCAGGCACTTATCGTATTTTACATCTTTCAGGTGTGAATGCATATTGACAACCCTAAGGTTTAAGGATTGTACTTTGTACTTGCACAGTACTCTTTGATTATTGCGTTGGGAGTTGTGTCTTCAATTTCACACTCTCTTCACTATCAATTGTGTACTCTCAGCTGAACTTCGATTTGTTCCATCTCTCACATGCAATAGTGGATGCTGAATTAGTGATGACACATGGACAATAGATAGAGAGAAAACAACAAACATAGCCTCATGAGATGACATGGCAGTTGGCCGAAGGAACAAAACATCAAAATGCAGCCCAAGGAGACTCCAGAAAGACTAGACGGCAGCTAATCGGTGTGAACGCAATAGTCTGAGTGTTGAACAAGGTTGGGTGGCAATAGAAGACAGCAAATGCAGCAATTTGGCAGTCACCTACAGATAGTGATAGCTTATCTAGGCTAAACGCAAAGTTGGCAGGAGAAACTCAAGCTCTAGATGATGTGCAACAGTCGATTGATTATTAGCAAGAAGTAGATTGCTGGAAACAGTTCAAATATGTGTAGAAGGCTGAGAAACAAGCACCAGCGAATGGACAGCAGACTTGGACAACTCCGGCTGAGACATTCTCTGCAAACAGGGTGTGGAGAGCGAAGCTTCAGCACTTGCAATCTACAAAAATGAGATTGACTAAATAGGAGGGCAGCCTGTCTATTTATTTAAAGTTTGAGGCCTTCCAATTAGGGTTTACATGTGGGACATAGGAACTCTCTAGGATCATGTTAATTTAAGTTTTGGGGTTGTTTAAATAAAGCTAATGTATTTTTAGCTCAACGCCCTCTCTCAGGTCCAAAATTGGAACAAGAGAGAGATTGTAAACAAGCCCAAGCCCTTTTACTTTTCTTTTTCCCAAGGCGTTCCACCCCAAAGCAGCTAGGGCATTAGGCAAACGGTGCACGTCGGCTGCCCATTGACCTACCAAGACTATAGAGACGACGGTAATCTTGCCAAGGGAGCCCAAGGATTCACCCTAGAGAGACCAAAGCATCGAACAAAATGGTGCATGTCAACTACCCAACGGCCTACTAAGTCTTGTAAAGGTAGTTGGAAACACAACGGACTATCTTTCTTTTTTTCTAGTGGGCCGAGGGCTTTTGTTTTGTTTTTCAAAAGGTTTGTCATTACGTGAGGGTTTTCAATGAGTTTTTGGCCTATTGAGTAACTATGCCCTAAAGAGATAAAGCGATGGTCAAACCCAAGACCTTCACAAAACAAACAAGGCTATCCCTACCACTACTAGTGTTGATGATGAAGAATAGTGGAATGTGGGGCTACTAAGTCTTGCAAAGGTGGACGGAAACACAATGGACTATCTTTCTTTTTTCTAGTGGGTCGAGGGCTTTTGTTTTGTTTTTCAAAATGGTCAATCCCAAGACCTTCACAAAACAAACAAGGTTGTCCCTACCGCTACTAGGTGTCGATGAAGAATAGTGGAATGTGGGGAGCATGTGGTAGAGGCAAAAAAAGAATAGGCATAAACAAGTAGAGCAAGCAAAGCAAGTAAGGAAGACTGCCATATGCAATACCGTGAATATGGTAGATCTAGAGTCGACCACTTCTAAGATTGAAAAGGAATAAATGCATAGAAATACATGTTTACAAGAATAGAATGCTAATGCACTTGAGTTATGCAAGAGGCATAGCACTCTAGTTGTAGCAATAGATAACAATTGGAGCAATAGAAGGGAACTGAAGCGCCACCAGTAAGCTCCTTAGATAAATGGCCTCCATAGTCGTAAAGAGCTCTATACTCAGCCTTGGCCATGGAAGCTGCCACCATCTCTTGCTTACGGATTGACAAAGAGATAGGAGCTGCGTCCAAGGAAAAGACATAGCTGCCATGGGAATGCTGAGTATCGAGATTTCTTACCCAATCAGAATCAATGTAAATCTACAAACCATGATCAAAAGTCAAGCCATAAAGTTACGTACATTGAAGATATCTCAAAATACGCAAATAAGTAGTCCAATGTGACATCCTAAGTGTTGTGAAATACTAAGGAAACTAATTGAGTATGCTAAACTTGGCCTAGTGTGAATCAACCAAAGAAACTTCCCTACAACAAACCTATAGGCTAGAGGTGCACTCATCAAAGGGCTAACCGATAGTATCCTTAGATAAGTGGACAGTGGGATCAAGAGGCATGGCCATAGGCCGTGTCTAATCAATGCAATACTGTTCCACTAACTGAAGAGTGTACTTTTGCTATGACACAAAAATGCGACCCTTGGAATGAGCAACCTTCGTCTTGAAACAGTAAGATAATTGATCGAGGTCAGTCATCTTAAATGTGAAACTAAGTTGGGCCTTAGTATCCGCTAAGGTAGCTGAATCTAAGCCAGTGAAAAGTAAGTCATCAATGTGCAATAGGATGTAGTTGACCTTCTCTAAAGTGATATTGACATATAAGTTCAGGTCATAAGGGGTAGAATGGTATTCGTGAATCCTAAGGAACTCATTTATGCTCTGAATCAAGACCGCAGTGCTTGCTTCAGCTTATAGAGAGCTTTTTGCAAATGAAAGACCTTGTCTTTCTAGTTAGTAGAAGAAAAGCAAGGTGGCTGCTCCACATAGACTTCATCCTCCAAATACCATTCAGAAAGGTACTTTTGACATCCATCTAGTAGATCAACCAACCGTGGTAAGTAGCTAGCTGACCAAAAGATGGAATGATGTCAATAGCTTAGTAGGAAAAAAGGTCTTCTTATAGTCAATATCTTGCTTTCGTCAAAACCCTTGCACTACAAGGTGAGCCTTGTATTTGTCTAAAGTCCCATCAGCTTTTAGCTTGGTATTGAAAATCCACTTAGTCTCAATGACTTTCTTATGACTCAGACAAACCACCAAGGTCCAAGTCTCATTCCAATCAATACTCTCTTGCTCCTTTTCCATGGCCTCTCACTAGTGGGTGTGGTGAAGAGCCTTACGATAACTTTTTGGCTTGGAATACACTATATAGCCTATTGTAAATAGTGATCCAAATGAAGCACGAGGGGCAAGCTAGGTAGATCTTGTAGGGCCTTCTAGAGTGGAATCTGCTAGAAGGATCCCCGAATCTTACATGGTATGTTGGTACCAGTGAGGTAACGGGTCTTACGAAGGGGGCGTAGGAGTCGAAGAATTTGCAGAAAGTTAGGAGTGGGTAGTAGACCCGGCTTAGAAGGCACTATCTCCGATGGTATATCCAAAGAAGCTACCTTGGAGTTTGGTGTAGAAGATTGCATAATGTCCCTCTCATTAAAAAAAAACTATGTCCCTCCATACGATCACCTTGTTTTTCCAAGGATCGAAGAAATGATAGGCTTTTGCCTCAGAGGAATATCCTACAAAAATCAGGAGATGAGCTCAAGGAGTGAGCTTTTTTATCTTATCATCAAGAATGTGTATGTAAGCATGATACCAAAGACTTTAAGTGGGAAACTATAGGCCGAGGGCCAAAAAATACATGATACAAGGTCATCCAAGTGACTATCGCAGTGGGGCACTGATTGAGGATGTACATTGAAGTGCTAACAGCCTCAACCCAAAGGCACTCAGGGATCTCTCGAAAACTAGTCTTGGCATCAAGTACCTTGACTATGATCGTTGTAAAGAAAATTGCTCTCCCCAAGTAGCAAAGCTAATGGATGGATAAAAGATTCACCCCAAGTTGGGGGACATAGTTAACATCATGTCAATGAACCAAGATCTAGGGCTTTGCCATGAGTATTAAACTTGATGCAACGAATGTCTTGAATCTTGGTAAAGGAGTTGTTACCTCATTGGGCATTTGCAGCTGCAAGATTGTAGTAGAGGAAGAGTTTATTGAGCGAGGTCATATTATGTATGGCCCTACTATCCACAATCCAAATGAATGTATGGTCACAAGGTTGTATTGGGTGGGATTTTGTGGTAGCCTCATTTGTGGGCAACTTGCAGATATGCACTGAGTTCACAACCTTGGATATCTCTATAGAGACAAGGTGGACCTGAGGATTGCAGTCCATCTCGTTGGTCCAATAGACTAGTCTAACATCCCCTTGAGCTTCAAGAAGGGTATAGACTGTGATGGTTGATCAATGGCAATGTGATTGTAAGATCTCCATGGTACTTGATTGTTTTGGTTAACACTACCCCCTCTCCACTATGGGGGCTTATCCTGCGATTGTGAGATGGGTTTCGGGGGGGGGGGTTTCTTTGGTTGTGTGTCTTTGTCTTTGGACGACACTCGTCGTCAAAATGGCCAGCAGTCTTAGCATTATCTATTTTTATTAGGTATATTTTGCCATCCCCATTTAAGTTGCAATTGGGTGTTCCCTTGTGATTCATTGGACTTTTCTTTTTTAGTTTGTTCTTGATCTTTCTTGGCCTTCCCTTTCTTCCCCTTTTGAGAAGTGAAAACAAGGCCCCCGTTTGAAGATGTGGCAGGAGCTTTCTTATTTGGTCAAACAGCCATGGTAATATAGTAGCTAGCACTCAAGTTCACAAAAGTGGGTATGGTCGGCTATGAGATCACTTGTTGGACAAAAATATGTTAGCTTGTTAAGAAATAGTGTGACCTGGTCATTACAAAATTTAGGAAATCCAGTAGTGGTAAACTTGGTGGAGTAAACATTGGTACTCAGGTAACTTGACCTGAAGGTCATATGAGTTTGTGATTTTGAACTCTTGGAGGTCAAGATTTATACATTGGGACCAGTCTTAGCATTATCTATTTTTATTGGGTATATTGTGCCATCCCGATTTAAGTTGTAATTGGGTGTTTTCTTGTTATTCACTGGACTTTTCTTTTTTAGTTTGGTCTTGATCTTTCTTGGCCTTCCCTTTCTTCCCCTTTTGAGAAGTGAAAACAAGGCCCCCCTTTAAAGATGTGACAGGAGCTTTCTTATTTGGTCAAACAGCCATGGTAATATAGTAGCTAGCACTCAAACTCACAAAAGTGGGTATGGTCGGCTATGAGATCACTTGTTGGACAAAAATATGTTAGCTTGTTAAGAAATAGTGTGACCTGGTCATTACAAAACTTTAGTGGTAAACTTGGAGTAACAATTGGTACTTAGGTAACTTGACCTTAAGGTCACCCGAGTTTATGATTTTGAACTCTTGGAGGTCAAGATTTATACAATGGGACCTATCTCAAGCTGCATTGTGGTCAATCGAGTATTTTCACCGCTCAAATGCTAAATCAAAATGTTGCAATTGTGAGTGGAATTAAGCTAGAAGGTCTTGCATCAACTAACAATGATGAAAGCATTCCTTGCTTTCTAGGAATGGACAACCTCTAGAGGAGCCCAATGAGGGTTTGCTGGTTGGGGTTTCAACCCATGAACAAGGTCCCATAACTTTTGAGAGTCTTTAAATATGCCTCATGAGATTAGACCAAGCACTATAGTTAGAACCATTATAACACATCTTGTCAGTGAAAGCTTTCTTGGTAGAGGCTGATATGGAATGTGAACCTTGAGGTGTTGAATAAGTGGGGTATGGTGGAAAGATAGGAGTAGAGCCCATTATACCATATGGTGCCAAAGGAGGAGGCATTGGAACACCCAAATGTGGGCTAAGGCATTAGAACATAACTAAAAGGTCCACAAAGTAAGGACATATTTGCAAATTGTGGTATCAACTAGGCAACACTAAGGGGGGGGTTGTTGGGATAGGGAACCCTTGTGAATAGATCCCCAAAGGTGGTTTAGGGGGGAGAAAGATGATGGTCCGCTTGGTGTGATGTGTACTGCTATGCATGAAGGTGCAACAAAAGGAAAGGGGGAATGGGTGGATTTTGAAAGTGAGGTGTAGATGGAAACGAAGTGTACATAGTGGGAAAGTTTTGTGAATTAGATGAAATTGATTGAAATTGTAATTGTGTAGAGATTGTGGATGAGATGATGAAACACCAAAAGCAAATAGACTACAAGTAGCAAAATTCGAAGAAGATATACTTGAATTTTTGTTATAATCATCTCTTTTGAGGTTTACGTACTAGTAGGGATCTTCTTGATAGAAACTGAAACTTGTTTACCTTTCACTAATTGAGAGGGAGTTGGATTAAAGAATAGTATTCGGTGCATCCTTTTCCAATCAGGGGATCCGGCCCAAAGTGCAGCTACAATGGTCCTGCAAGATCCTTCGATTTGTGCACGAAATCATCGGAAGGGAGTTTGTCCTATTTACCTTCAAGTACTTGCTTGGTCCGATGCATAAGAATAAAATCACATTCGGCTCGAGTGATCTGGTACATCTTGTATTGACCATAGTAATTTATCCAATCTCCTTTTGCCAAAGGCTTTGTAGGGGGAAGTTGTGAATGTCACTCATGTTCGACACTTGTCATTGGTCGAGAAAGAGACTCTTACTTGCTCTTTGATGTCAAGCTTTCAAATCAAGGCTTAGGTATCTTCAAAGTGTACCTGGCTCTAATGCCATATAAAGAAATACTCAAACAATGAAGATAAACTCAAAAGTGTACAATAGTAACACAATGAGAATAGTAGAACTCGAAGGTGAAGAAAATCTCAACGAAAATGTAAATGACTGAACAAACACATTATGCTAATGTAATTACAATGACCTTGAACCTCCATGTCTCAATTGGATGATATGGTAGGGATGAGTTGAAGAGTGTCTTGTACTCTGAACAGATCCCAAAACTCAACAAGCAGCCTCTGGAAGTGATCAGTTGTGCTAACAGCGGTAAATGCAAACAGTGAATTCCAGGCAGACAGAATCTGGCAATAGGTAGTAGGGCAGTCTACACAGTGCTGAAAACACAAGGTAGGACAGCTCCAGTTGATGGCAGATGGTAGGGTGGCAGCTGGATGCAGCAAACACAGCTGTCTGCTGCCTCAAACAGTCTGGGGGCAGGTGCTACGCTGATATCAGCAGCTGGGTGACCCAAACAGGTAGTGACCATAGACCTTGCAGTAGGTGACAGCTGCTGGATTCTCTGGATGTGTGCACACTGGTTGTGATCAGCAAGCACTGGCTGAAGACAGCAGGGCTGATCAGGTCACTAGGATTGGAGGCAAGCTGGACAGCACCACAAACTGAGATATCTGCCGGGAAGGGGTGTGGACAGCAGTGGATCAAGCGCCAACCATAGGAGTCTGATCTGCAAGGCAAGGATAATAGATGGCTATGCAGTCCCTTCTATTTATAGATGAGGAACCAACCAAAGTTTGGGGGTTTGCTTATGGGACATAGAAACTTCGTAGCATTTTTGAGTTTTGGGGAGCTGTACTTTGTTTTGGAGCTTCAAAGCTGCTGCAAAATACAACTTTTTTGTAGATTAGATTCTACAAGTAGTATTAGCCCATTAGAGGAAAAGGCATTGCACCAGACACCACCCACGTAGCGTCTAGAGTCACATTGGACAGGGCCATTGTAGTTTGTCGAGCACGACAACCTTGACCACCACGGCCATGTTTGAGGGAGATTGGCACTCAAGCACATCAGCACAACGGTCGTGGACCACATCACAGTAGGCACCATGTGTTGATCTTGAGATTGAGAGAGAAAGTTGAGTCTCTAGATACCTTATGCATATAGTTTCAGATGTACTTTACAGTTCTCTACAATTCTGTAGATACAAGTTTTAGGCTAGGATAGTAATTTTACTTGTAGTAATAAGATAACATCAGACATGGATGTACTTTAGTTTTGTCTCATAGATCACATTGGCCTTTTATGGACATTAATCTGTGTGCGTGTGCGTGCACTTCTTTGCCTCAATGGCATGGCCACCATGCTTGTTCTCCCCAACTTACTTGCTGCCCACAAGTTGGATGGTCCCGCTACTCCCTTTGGAATCTATAAAGCACACACGGTGTGCTTCTTAGACTTTGGTGAAGTTTGGTAGCCTCTTTGGGGTTCATACTCTCTCTCCTACAGTCTTGCAATGGAGCAAGTTTGCGGACTTTGTTGGTTGTTGATTCGAAGTGTTCTCCAAAATGTTACTTAACATGATGATTTATCATTAGCAAAAAGAACTGCATCCACTATAGTTTCCCTCCTTGCATGTGGATTGCAAAATGGCACCATGCAACATCGATAGCTTCACATATCTCTAATCCCAATGCATGAACTACATTAATCACTTCTTGGAAAAGCATGTACGTGACTACAAGCACTTTTTTTTTGGTAGATACACTAAATCATCCTTTGAGAGGTTATACAAGCTTGTCTAAATGGAGTTAGATGGTTGCATTGAGCAACCTATCCACAGGTCACATTTGACAAGATCCATGAAAACTGTCTTTAACATTTAGCCAACAATGCAATCTAGCATATTTGGAAAAGCAATACAAGTGGAAGTACAGCCCCTTTTGTCACAGGTTGTGATTTCCATTGAGGGCCTTCATCAAGGCAAAATGCTGTCCACAATGCATTTAGAGCAAAAATCATGTTTCTTCATGACACCTTTCCTATACAACGATGGCTTTTTTAAATTAAAAAACATGCACACATTGTGGCAAATGACCAAACTTTCTAGAAATTGAAACAAAATATCTCATTTCAAGGATTCCCCATTGGATGCGTGGTTTGTATGTGGTTACAGAATTACTGGCACATGCTTGGGTGCATGTGTATGCATTGTGATTGGTATGTGCTACTAGAAGAGACCACTTTGTAAAAGTAATTGACAATTGTAGGTCAGACCTAGTCTTTCATAGACCATATTTGTGTGGAGCAAATTTTTAACTGACCTACAAGAGCCTACTTCATTGATGGCGGTATGCTAGAATCATCCACACAGAGGGTGTTTAAAGCTCTAATCCTATGGGGGGCAATAGCCAATTTTTCATACGGAAGTATACACAATGTGAAAAGCAATGAACTAAATGAAGTAATTGCAGAGTATCTATATGAGAAATACAGTTTCAAGTTCTACTCAACTGTCTGATGCAAGGAGTGGGCAAGACACGATCAAATGTAAAATGAAATTTAAGCATGAAAGGGTAAAAGTGAAACTTTGATTTTCAGAAGCCTGATGCTGAGTATGGAAAATTCAAGCAGATCGTCTTGATGGTCAGTCTTCAAAACAAAAGAATTAACCAGTCTTTTTGTGTCTATGACAGGGTTGGTGGTTGACATGTTGCTGAATGTTCCTGCCTGGCCAGGTAGAAGCTTGCTTTACAATGGGAAAGAGAGAGATTACTTTGGTCTTGTAACATCAAATGAAACCATAGAGTTTGAATGCAAAAGTGCATTTGATCACCAATTATGGACAGATGGGATCTCTCACTTACTAATGATGACCAAGCAACAGGGAAAGAAGTGAAAGTCAATTTCAAATCCCAAGATACATCCAACCTCTTCCACCACAAAAGCTACCCAAACCTTATGTGTATAATTTCACAGAAAATGGTACCAGAACCAGAAATAGCACCCAAAAGCAGGCACACATTGTACAGATAATGCAATTCTCACATCGAAGACTCCAGTGTTGTCACAAAAATATTTATCGCAGGGGGATTACATGTTGTATAGTGGAAAATTTTAAGCACACAAACCTTGAGACCGGTTCCATTACAGCTATGCTGGGAAATAAATCTGGACCAACTCCCCAGGCAAAAAAATAGAAAAAAAAGTCTTTAAAAAAATCTGCAAGTCACAAAGTCCAGGCTTCAAACGCTTTGTATTTCTGTCACGTTTGATCAATGCATGCTCAACTTTTTTTCGGTTTTGACATTCTGAAGTCGCTTAGATCGGCTTTTGACACCATGCTGATGCCATCGACTTTCTTACATGTTCCATCATTGCTCTTAGGCGCTTTTTCTGTCACTGTAGTCTTGTCTCTCTTTATAATATGGTTGAATTGCCTTCTCGTGGTTTTTATAAGTTCTGCTCTACTGTATCAGTCCATGCTTAAGACAAGCAAGCTCGATTCAACTTGGAATATTTACAGGTTTTTTCCCTTAAAGTATCGGTTAATTTTGCGATCTTCTAAAAATCCCTGACATGTGTATTGAATCAATAAATTCGAAAGACAGAAATCTCTTAAGGCCATACCCTCGAACGATCATATTGTCCATCTGCATCTGTCGGTTCATCTATGCTAGTTGCCAATCCAGCGACATCCTGTTCTCAAGCTAGAAGCGCAACACAGTCATCCTCAGTCATCCTGTTCTCGAGCTAGATGCGAGCGAATTGCAGAAATGTCCTCTCAAAGAAAGAGAGACAGTTATAATGCGATAATCACATCGATAGGCGTAGTCTCTGGAAGTCTTCCGAGCCGGTATTGCAGCCAGTGCGATAATCACATCGATAGGCATAGTCTCTGGAAGTCCCCCGAGCCTGTATTGCAGCCAGGTCCAGGGCTTTAGCGTCAAACCTTGAATAGCATTCCTTTCTCCAAGATCGTGAAGGCAAACCTTGGACAATAAACCTCGCAATGGCGGGAAGGAATTGTGTACACACATACAAACGCACACGCACTAGAGTTCTACGACCCCCATTGCTGGGTCGACTGCAAACATACATGTATGCTCTAGCATGGCATTACACTGGCATTAAATACCCAAAAAGAGAACTTGGAGAGTGCTATGGGGATCTTAAGTATCTATGAGCAGGCAGCAGGCTTTACTATCAACTTAAGCAAATCCGAACTATTTAGTTTATCAGAAGTGGACATATGTAACCTCCGATGGAAAGGAATTCAACATTAATAGAAATTTAATAGAGAGAAGATAAGTCTAGTTACAATTTATGTGAATTTTTAAGTTTGATAATATAATTTATCTAAAAATGTCTAAAAATACAATAATAAACCCACGTAGTATTGTTGGGCGTATTTTCAGCATTAGACTAGTGGGGAGGGGCAATCCTTTTAGATACCTAAGAATACCTCTAGGGGTGGATACCTAGGAATCAAGTAGATCCTCTTGGGTTCTTAACAAAGTAAGGGAGAAAGTTAGCAGCTAGGTATCAACCAACTGGCCATTTCACATTAGGCTAAAAATACTGCACCACTTCATTTGGCCAATGCTGTGATTTTGTTTGCCATTAGATTGGGAGAACCAACTGGCAACAAGCATTGAAGAGCTCAATCGGGGTGCTATTTCCAAGTCTGTCCAACTCACAGAGACTGGATGATCTAGTAGAGTGGTTGTCTACAGGTTACTTCCACCAAGGAAGCCATTTTCTTCTACCTTAGTATGGGGGGAAGGACCTTTCCAAGTCCCTCAACACAAGGGCCATCAAGGCTCAGATTCGCAAGGCCGAAAGTAGACCGAGCAATAGGCTAGCTGAGGTTTGGGGCATACAATTGACGATGGATAAGGTCAGAGAATGCTTTGGTAACACTTTTTAAGGTTCCCATTGAAAGATAGAATCTTCCTCAGGAAAGTGATGTCAGGTGCTTTGTTCTATTGATCCAAGTCAAAGAAATGGGTAAAATATCCAATGGTCTACGTACTTGTGGAATGGAGGAAACTATACAACTTGTGTTCTGGAATGGATGTTTAGCTGAAGGAGTGTGGTCACCAGTAATTTAGTCACTTTTCCGGGGTCGAAGAGGAGGAGAAAAGCTTGCCAACTTGGGTGTTCGGGTCTTTGACGTCACCAATAAGCATCGATATCTTGTCGCTTAGTGAATCAAGCTTGTGGTTTTATACTTGATCTGGCATGCCAAAAACCGGGCGATCTTTCGAGGCATAAGTACCATGCCATGCTGAATAGAGATAACCTCCAAGGCTAGCTGTCTATGGATACTTGTTAGCAAGTTTAAGGTCGCCATGATTTTGTCCTTTGAGAGGTCATAAGTCCCATGTAACTGAAGGTTTTCTTTATTATTAATAGCGGTACGTTGTTGAAATCCTTTGTCAACCTGATGCTCACCCTATCCAAAAACTGCAAGCTGATGACCATACTTGCCTCCTGCTTCCTCCCAAGTGTTCCTCTCTTACGAAGCTATACTACTGGTAAGTACGACTTACACCTGTAACTACACCACCACCTATTGTAAATAGTTATAGAAAATCTTATAGCAGTTGCCCTCCTTCAAAGGATGTATTGGCGAATACCTTATTACTGCCGTTTAGCTCTTCAAGCGATATCTAGCCTATCGTTTTGATAAAGAAAATTGGAAGAGAGAAGGGTGCTCTCCAACAATTCTGCCATAGCAAAGAGAGAGCAGGAGAGAACGTGAGAGAGACGTATTCTTGTAAGCAAGCTCCACTTCCTTCCGCAAGCGTAGGCAGAGAGAGAGAATCAAGAAACATTGGTTTGAAGAATTGAAAGACATACAATTGAAGAATCTTCCTCTTTACTCTACAAGGAGAGCTCCAACTTATGCATAAAGAGAGAGAAAGGGGCCCATTCTAAAGGATTTGGTCTTTCGATGAGAACATCATCATGTTGGTCTCACGCGTGTCAATAGGGCCATAAGTGATCGTCCCGTTTGCATGAACTTGTTAACCTCAAGGAAGTGATTAAGGTAGAAATAGATCGGGCCTCCTTCTACTCGCTATTCGACTCCCGAGCTCGATGGTTATGCCAATCCCACCTAGATGATAACGAATGGATGGGGTGGCAACATCAACATCGTTGCAGAAAACTCTTCTTGTGAGAGAGAGAGAGAGAGAGAGAGGCGATGAGCCATAGGGTGAAAGGGGCCAATAGATTGTCATCTAACAATCCTCCATTATAAAAAAAATTTCCAAGTGAGTTGCATAAATGTTTTTTAATGGTCAAACTATTTATATTATATAGAGCTCAAAGAAAAAATATTAGGACATTTTGATATTTTTATCAAGTAGCCTTAGTTACAAATGAAAGGTTCATAAAAGAGGGACATTGAGGAGCCAATAGAGTGACACTGGAGGATGGATTGCTTTAGGGTTTTACAAAATCTAAAATATAAAAAATTTTACATGGCTCAATTGTTTGACTTAAGCTCATTTTGTAATTTTAAAAAAATCATATTATATTGTTAAGTGGTTAAAAAAGCCACATTTTTCTTGTAACGTTGTCACTCAATTGGGGTGGGGTGTGTTTTCCTTTTGGAGGGCGCTACTTTATTGGCCCATTTATCCTACATGATACGCCTTCTTTTGCCAACAGAGTGAGGACTGGTCCCTTTGCTAATAGGTTTGTAAATGGCCACACACACAGAGTTTCGTAGAGAGCTTCTCATTTTCAAAAGCAAATTGAGGACATAAGGAGTTTTTGAAAACACTCCACTCTATAGAAAATATTAAAAGATACTTTTTTCACTATGGTGGAGGTGGGCCTTGAAGCCTTCTCCTAAAAATGGGAAAGGAAATATCTTGTGGGGGGATTTCTCAATAGGAAGGGGAGGTTTTTCCAGAAAACTAGAAACTTCCCCATGTAACCTTGGGGGCTTTTTGGTTTTTTGAAAAAACTTTCGAAAACCCCTCTTAAGAACAACTCCATAGGAAGGGATGGTCAAACTGTGGGGTTGCGAGCACCATAAATGGCTACATGTTGCATAGGAGAGGGAGAAGAGAGAGTGAGACATCTCTTGGTAGACTCTTTTTTAGCACTACAAATTGCATCATATTTATATCCCTTGCAATTTTCTTAAAAGTGGAGGTGTTTTTTTAAAAAGGTTTTTTTAAAAGGGTGTCATGTAGGTTCGGGTGCAATTTGAAGGTTCATAGTTCTACCTTCTCATTCATAACCTCACATTACGTGGTTTGCGAACTTGCAAAGCTCATGAGGCTTTGTCTCATTCACTTTTGCATTTTTGTGAGCAAAGGAAATCGGCCGCTTCCCTTTGCTCACAAAAGAAGGAATCACGTGCTTTGCATGCAAAATACAGGGCACTTTGCACCTAATGTGTGAAATGTCAAGAATTCTTTTCGTTGATGGAAAAATATGAAGGGATGGGCCTCAGATTGTGCTTCACATAAATGCTTAGACCTATGTGTGCAAAGTAATTGTGTGTGTGTGTGTGTGTGTGTGTGTGTGTGTGTGTGTGTGTGTGTGTGTGTGTGTAGAGAACAAACCATCTTTGTCCATGAATAAACTTTATTATTATATAGTGGATATGAATAAACTTTGCCCAATACAACTAACAAAGAGGAGAGCTAATGACATATGTCTAAGTGGACACACACATATGCAAACAAACACACAAACACACACATCATATTTATATACGATAAAAAATAACTAATCGTTTGACTAAGATGCCCATCACATTCTATGGCCATCCTTGTGAGAATTTATTGGGCATGGATATGCCGAATACTTATATAAGATGCTCATGTTGTGCTATTGCTATGCTTGTGAAACATCTTAGATACTTGATTGGTATATGTTTCCTAATTTTAAACTTTCCTTCCTCTATTGTAATGTTGTTTTCTTGGATTCTTCCTCCCCCACATATAGGTGTTACATATGTTAGGACTTTTTCTCATGTGTGTGTGTGTGTGTGTGTCTCTCTCTCTCTCTCTCTCTCTCTCTCTCTCTCTCTCTCTCTCTCTCTCTCTCTCTCTCTCTCTCTCTCTCTCTCTCTCTCTCTCTCTCTCTCTCTCTCTCTCTCTCTCTCTCTCTCTCTCTCAATAGTGTAAAATTTTTCTTTATCATGGAGGCTTAAGGAGCTTCAATTCCATTCTCAATGAACATCCAAGAGGAGCATTGAGGAGACTCTGACATAGCCACAACCTGCAACTACATGAGGGACACTAACTGATTAAGTGCTCCAACTTTGTAGATCCAAATATTCTAAACCCCCACATATGGTTCCAACATACACATATGAGGATACATGAGATCATTGCACATGCTACAACCAAACCCCATGTACTTCCATGATATTACCACTCTTGATCCATATACATTAGGCTTTACTACTCATGAGATAATTCTATCATCACACAAATGATTGTAACTCATGGTCTCATATGCCACTTTGTCCTTTTGCATATGTTAATCAAAATTTTTATTTCATCTCTCTTTCTCTCTCCCCTTTATTTTTCACTCTCCTCTCTCTCTCTCTCTCTCTCTCTCTCTCTCTCTCTCTCTCTCTCTCTCTCTCTCTCTCTCTCTCTCTCTCTCTCTCTAAGCACAATCAAACATCCATTTATCATAAGTTGAAGGCCAAGTTGTTGTAAACCATGCTTCATAGTAGATGAGCTCACCCTCTTTTACTTAGCAAGGTTGTGAAGACATATGCATATATGGTGACCAAGCACATGTTGCAAGCTAGAAGGAGGCCAAGAAAGGCATGTACTCTAATTTCTTGGACCACATTAAGCATAAGCTATGCCAAACATGGCCTCACTATCTTACTTTCTAAGATTGTACTTCTCCATTTCTTGCCCTCCAACAGAGCTTAAAACTTATGCCTATATTCCCTCCCTTTGTAAGTGTGCACCATTTCATTTGCATGACAAACCCTCTTTCTCAAAAAATTGAACTACACCATAGTTTGCATCTTCTAGTACCCAATAGAGAAACTCATCTACTATAATCTCAAAGCATCACAATACTTGGTGTTTATGAATGGGAGACTAATGTTGTTTACCCAAGAGTGGAATCAATGAAAGGACTTTCTCCAAAACATGACCATATTAGTGTAGCAACATATATTGGAGGTCATAGTCACCAAAGAAGTGGATACACTATTTATTTATATGTTTTGCCTATATTATTCACTACTATAATTGATTGAAAGCTTTATATGCAAAGCACATTGGCATGTGTGACAATTGCTAGAAAGATAATGGCCCACCTTATCCATTCTTGGAACATTTTGTAACTAAATGTGATCATATGTAAATTCCTCAATGTGGTAGCATAAATGGACAAGTTTCCAATGTGGTAGCATAAGCATATATGGTTAAGTGTGATCATACATAAGGTCTCCAATGTGGAAGCATGGACAGAATTTGAGGAGATAGTTTGGGAGTATTTTACTGATTGCAAGAGTGATGAGTGTCAAAGCAATAATGTATGTTTGCTTACATATGTTCTTATTTTTAATTTTATATTTCTTTACTTTCCCTCACACAAATATATACTTGTTTTAAACAAATTCCCCTCTACAATTGCAACCTAAGTATTTCAAAATCCAATGGCCTTGGGCTCAATGTTTAGAATATATATATCGAGCATCAAAATGTGTGTGTGTGCACGTGGGCATGCATGCACATATGTTGATATACACATGCATTCACATGCCCATTAACATGTTTCAATTTAATGAATAGTTTTTGCCAAAATATCATGGTGTACCATTACCAAAGTAAAATTGTGGATTTCTAACTCTTGTAACTAAACACATCCCATAATAGTGGAACAATGGCTAACTTGAGTTAACATTATCCAACATTAAGTATTATGTTATAGATTGAGGTTATTTTAAAAGCACAAACTTGTCAATGTGCAATGAAAATGCAACACTACACTCATTCATTTTTCAATAACGAATTTAACCAATACACTTGATTATGAGAAAAATATTATAATTAATCCTCTTTAACTAAATGCACATGATAAACATTTCAATGCTTTCAAGTTTAAGTGAAGTAGGTATTAATAACGATATACATAGATTTCAACATTGCAAGGACACTTCATGCAAAAGGGACACATGCATGCATTATCACATAATTAGTACTCTAGTTAAAGAAAAATACAAAGACATCAAGTAGCTCTATTCATAGTAGTCAATGCCTTGCCACTCATGGCATGCATGGTAACCTTGCCCTCATGCTGGGCCACAAGATATGGCAAGCTCTAGTGCTCTTGTGAGGTTCCATGTGCACATTGCCCTATGCCATCCATCATTAGAGAAATGAGTAGCCTCTGCCAACATCATGACTAGGATACACATAGAGAAGTGAAACAAGCAACCTTTGCTCTTGCTGATGCACCACTGTTGATCACATTCAAAGGTAGGAAGTAGGGAGAAGGGATGTTGTGCTTACACAAAGAAGTAATGCTTGGTCCTATACATAGGATTGGTTCATCTGTCAATCTTGTTGAAGCCATACTAACTAAAAGTAAAGACTCACATAGCCATAGGCTTTGGCATAAGAACTCTAACAAGGGTAGCTTCACACCAGGTGGCCAAGCACCCAATGTGTGTGTGTGTGTGTGTGTGTGTGTGTGTGTGTGTGTGTGTGTGTGTGTGTGTGTGTGTGTGTGTGTGTGTGTGTGTGTGTGTGTGTGTGTGTGATGCTACAATTTCAAGTGTCTTTGGACATAATGATGAAGAGTAGCATTGCTAGATGGGATGATGAAGACTAGCAAAGGTATGGTTGCATTTCCTCAATTGCAAAAAGCACAATCATGGATGTGAAGTAGTGATCCCAATAGCCATGGCATACATCATACACAAAACCGAAAGATCAAATTATATAAAAGACACAATACACATAGTTAAATAAGCATCAAGCAATACATCTAGCTATGGAGAAAAACATATGTTTGAAAAGTTACTTGTATGGGCATGATTACAAATGGAAGAAATATAAGTGCTTGAAGCAAGGTTGAGATGGCTGTGAGAGAAACAGAAAAGAGAAGCTTCAAGCCATCAAAGGTTTTGCTAGAGTTTGCACATGAGTAGAGAGTATCCATTGAAGGCGTCGGTCATGCGTCTAGACTCTCTTTTTTTAATAAAGTATTTCTAATTTTGTTCAACATTGAATTTGCAAGTTTCAATCAAGAGAGAGAAACATTTAAGAGAGAGCGCACCTTTAAAAACCTTTTTTAAGTAACAAATTGAAAATTTGTCTTGTAGACTCTTTTTACTAAGAATTTTCTTTCATGATTAAAGAAATCATAAATTTGCGAGATCAGGAGTCAGTTTGTGAACTACCATGTAGGATAGGAAGTAGGTGAGGTGTTTGTTTCAATTATAAAGTAGTATGGAAGTATAGATAAAGCAGTATAGATGCATGTATGCATGTGTGTGTGTGTGTGTGTGTGTGTGTGTGTGTGTGTGTGTGTGTGTGTGTGTGTGTGTGTGTGTGTGTGTGTGTGTGTGTGTGTGTGTGTGTGTGTGTGTGTGTGTGTGTGTGTGTGTGTGTGTGTGTGTGTGTGTGTGTGTGTGTGTGTGTGTGTGTTCATCGGAGCCAAAGTGAGGACTTTTGACCATCTGAGCACATAAACCCACTAGATTGTTAGACCTTGTGGAGCTTATGTGGTAGAAAAATCAAATATTTGGGGTCAATTCGCTAATAGCCCACTCAAAGCCTCTCTGTGCACACTAGTTTGGATGGAGTAGGCTCTTTTTTTGTAGAAGGGATCTTGTGTGAAAAGAAGGGATCATTTGCTTTGGTTGATGCACATACATTTTTAAAATTCAACATAATCATATGAACTAGTAAAACACATGCAATAAAATTTAGGTTAGTATACCTATATTTTTAAAATTCAACATAATCCTACAAACTAGTAAGATATGCGTAATCAAGTTTGGTTAGTGTTAGCCAAGTTTAGTTGGTGGCATTCTTTATGTATAGGCTCTAGTGCTTATTCTCAAATATTTCACTAGATTTCATTTTATGTTAGAGTGCTTCAAAATAATTGGACCACATAAAATTCATGTACTTTAAGGCATGCATAATGTAAAAAATACTTACAATCAAATGAAGCAATAGCTTTTGAGCATATGCATCTTTCTCATAACCAATGTTGTCCTCTTGGTGAATAATGCTTTATAAAAGATGAAACAAACAAACAACGAAGTTGCTCAAATTATTCAAGATAATATCTTTAATATTTTATTATTTTTACACAACAATAACATGATAACTTTGCAAAACTATAGTAGTATATATGAGCGCACAACCATACTCTCAAAATAGCATGGTGAAGAGTTGGCAAAAAATTTTGCTTTTTCATTTTTATGGGGAAAAGTGTGATTTCCTTGTATGCATTTGAAAATAATATGTGATTTTGTATTAAAAATATAGTTTTAAAAATAGTTTATAAGGCTCTGATGAAGATCATTGTTTTGAAGATTGGGTTTATCCTTTGGTACTGGCTAGCCTGTGTATATGGCAACTAACCTTTAGCAAAGATCAATATTTTGAAGATTGGGTTTGCCCTTTGGTAGTGTCTACCTGTGTATATGACAACCAACCAACCTATCACACTACAAGGATATGAGGGTATAGCAAAGGCCATTTGCGACGAGAAATAGTGGCATCGCTACGGTACCCAGACGAAAAAAACGCAGGCTGAAACCCGAGCGCATCATTTTGCGTACATTCACGAAAGAGAGAGCAAAAGGAAGAGCGAACATCTTGCATTTGAGAGGGAGAGAAAGAGGGAGAAAGAAAGCTTCTCGCCGTGCCGCCGTCACCGCCGTTCGCGAAGAAGAGGAGGAGGTGTACGGAGGGCAAAGAGAAGCCGCCATCGCGAAGAGGAGCCGCCAAACCCTTCTTCAAGCCTTTACGCTGAGTGCATTGTCCATTCTTTCTTTGCTTTTGTGTTTTCTCTCTCTCTCTTATTTGTTTTTGTTATAATTCGTGTGTATTGAGAGAGGGAGAGGAAATGAGAGAGAAAGAGAGGGGGAGGGAGAGGGAGGGAGAGGAAATGAGAGAGGGAGAGGGAGAGGGAGAGAGGGAAATATTCAAGATAATAGGGAAAGAGAGAAATAGTGGGGAAGGGAGAGGAAATGAGAGAGGGAGAGGGAGAAGGAGAGGGAGATATTAAACATAATAGGGAAATGAGAGAGGGAGAGGGAGAGGGAGAGGGAGAGGGAGAGGGAGAGGGAGGGAAACATTAAACATAATAGGGAAAGAGAGAAAGAGAGGGAGAGGGAGAGGTAGAGGGAGGGAGAGAGAAAGAGAGGGCGAGGGAGAGGATTTGAGAGAGGGAGAGGAAGAGAGAAAAAACATTAAACATGATAGGGAAAGGGAGAAAGAGAGGGAGAGGGAGAGGGAGGGAGAGAAAATGAGAGAGGGAGAGGAAGAGGGAAAGGGAGGGAAAGGAAAGAGAGGGAAACATTCAACATAATAGGGAAAGAGAGAGGGAAAGAAAGAGAGAAAAAACATTAAACATAATAGGGAAAGAGAGAAAGGGAGAGAGAGGAAATGAGAAAGGGAGAGGAAGGAAAAAACATTAAATATACTAGGGAAAGAGAGGGAGAGGGAGAGGGAGGGAGAGAAAATAAGAGAGGGAGAGGAAGAGAGAAAAAACATTAAACATAATAAGAGAGACAAAAAAGAGAGAAAAAGCATTAAACATAATAGGGAAAGAGAAAAAGAGAGGGAGAGGAAATGAGAGAGGAAGAGGAAGAGAGAAAAGGAAATGAGAGAGGGAGAGGAGAGAGAGAAAAAACACTAAATATAACAGGGAAAGAGAGAAAGAGAGGGTGAGGGAGAGGGAGAGGGAGGGAGAGGAAGAGAGCAAAAGGAATGGAGAGAGGGAGAGGAGAGAGAAAAAGAGAGAAAATATATTAAACCTAATAGGGAAAGAGAGAAAGAGAGGGTGAGGGAGGGAGAGGAAATGAGAGAGGGAGAAAAAGAGAGAAAAGGAAATGAGAGAGGGAGAGGAGAGAGAAAAAGAGAGAAAGAACATTAAACCTAATAAGGAAAGAGAGAAAGAAAGGGAGGGAGAGGAAATGAGAGAGGGAGAGGAAGAGAGAAAAGGAAATGAGAGAGAGAGAGAGAGAGAGAGAGAGAGAGAGATAAGAGAGAAAAAACATTAAACATAATAGGGAAATAGAGAAAGAGAGGATGAGGGAGAGGGAGGGAGAGAAAGAGAGAAAAGGAAATGAGAGAGGGAGAAGAGAGAGAAAAAATGAGAGATGCAGAGGAGAGAGAAAAAGAGAGAAAAAACATTAAACCTGATAGGGAAAGAGAGAAAGAGAGGGTGAGGGTGAGGGAGGGAGAGGAAACGAGAGAGAAAGAGAAAGGGTGAGGGAGGGAGAGGAAATGAGAGAGGGAGAGGAGAGAGAAAACATTAAACCTAATAGGGAAAGAGAGAAAGAGAGGGAGAGGGCGAGGGAGGGAGAGGAAACGAGAGAGGGAGAGAAAAAGATAAAAGGAAATGAGAGAGGGAGGAGAGAGAAAAAATGAGAGGGAGAGGAGAGAGAAAAAGAGAGAAAAAACATTAAACCTAATAGGGAAAGAGAGAAAGAGAGGGAGAGAGTGAGGCAGGGAGAGAAAATGAGAGGGAGAGGAAAAGAGAAAAGAAAATGAGAGAGGGAGAGGAGAGAGAAAAAACATTAAACATGATAGGGAAAGAGAGAAAGAGATGAAAAGGGTGAGGGAGGGTGAGGAAATGAGAGAGGGAGAGGAAGAGAGAAAAGAAAATTAATTGTTGTTGTTTGTAGTAGTAGTAGTAGTAGTTTTTTTTTTCTTTTCTTGTTTATTGTTGTTTAGTTTTTTTTTTGTAGTAGTAGTAGTAGTAGTTTTTTCTTCTTTTCTTGTTTATTATTGTAATATTAGTTATTTTTTTTCCCCTTATTTTCTTATTTATTATAGTGGTCGTAGTCGTGGTAGTGGTAGTGGTAGTGGTAGTGGTAGTGGTAGTGGTAGTGGTGGTCGTAGTCGTGGTTGTGGTTGTGGCCGTGGTCGTGGTCGTGGTTGTGGTTGTGGCCGTGGTCGTGGTCGTGGTCGTGGTCGTCGTAGTCGTAATCGTAGTCATCGTCGTCATCGTGGTCGTGGTCATGGTTGTGGTCGTGGTCGTAGTCGTGGTCGTGGTCTTCGTCGTAGTCGTAGTCATGATTGTTAAAGAAAATGAGAGAGGGGGAGGAAGAGAAAAAAGAAGAAGGAACGAGAGAGAGGGAATAAACATACAGCATAATTAAAAAAAGAGAAAAAAAGAGAGAGGTGGAAAGAAAGAGGATAGTGAATGGATAAAAAACAAAGAGAGAGGTGGAAAGAAAGAGGATAGTGAATGGATAAAAAACAAAGAGAGAGTGGTGGCGAGGTCCGGTGCAACACCACGAGACGGGAAACACTCCGACATATATATGTTAATCTGTGGATGGGTGGGTGGAGACTTTACATACATTAATTTTTGCTGAGTTACAAGAGAAAAAATCCCTTTTCAAACAATTTAAGAAAGAAAAAAAGAATGATAACAAAAACAAATTGTTTGTCATAACGTAGACAAAATGGAAAATGATGAAGGTCTTGTTGTTCAAAATCAGGAGGCGTATCTTAATCAGTGTGTCTCGTGTCCTTGCTCTCAATGCAAGCTGGCAATTAGACAAAAACGTCGATTGTCTATAGAACACATACGACGCTTCGGCGAGTTTCAATCTAAGATCATTGATCAGGTGAACTTGGATTTTCAGCAAACGGTAAGAAAAGTTAATATCAATCATGCATTGTACTTGCAAGCTAATTGAATACCATATACAAGAATATTGCGTGTGGTTGGCAAGTTTTCTATCCAGGGAGGTGATGTCTCGTCCCAAGGAGGAGTGCACCCTTTGCGGCCAATTAGAAGAGTTCGTGGGCGTGCGATAGATGGAGTGCCTGAGCCAATCCACCACTTGGAAGATACTACCCAATCTATACTATTAATACCAGATGAGACAGGCAGCCTTCCAGACCTACCTACAATCTTGGAGCCTGAGATGGAGGCAATGATCAATACATTGATTCCCATGGATATCGAGACTTCTGATCTGCTTAGAGAGGAAGCATCCATACCATTATATGATGGGTGCTGAGTATCTTGCTTGAAGACATTGCTTGCACTTCTAAGTGTACAAGCAAAATACGGGTGGAGCAATGTGAATGTGACCAAGTTGTTCAGGTACCTTGCACGTATGCCTCGTTGATTTCATTTCGGCACTATCATTAAAAACATTTGTGCTTTTTCAAGGTGTTTTATGATTTTTTTCAGGTTATTGAAATATCATATATTACCACCTGCAAATACCATGCCTGAGTCTCGTGATGATGCACGACATGTTTTACGAAAGCTTGGCATGGACTACAACAACATCCATGCATGTATCAACGATTGTATACTGTTTCGAGGAGAATACGAGACTATGGAGATATGTCCAAAGTGTGGTACTCATAGGTATCAACAGAACTTGCAAGGGCAAACCATCCCTCAAAAAGTTCTTAGACACTTTTCGCTTATCCCCTACATAAACCACATGTTTCATACGTCCGACATGGCGAGATTGACAATGTGGCATGTGCAGAATAGGTCCACAGATGGAGTTCAAGGATTATCAGCGGATTCACGTGCATGGAGCCACATTGACTCTACCTTCCCAGGCTTTGCCGGAAAGCCAAGGAATCTTCGGCTCGGTCTTGCAATGGATGGCATGAACCCATTTGGTCTACGCTCAACTTCTTACAATGTGTGGCCTATAGTCCTTGTCAACTACAATATCCCTCCATAGCTTTCTACAAAGAAAGGGCATCTCATCCTTAGCTTACTCATCCCCGGCCGCTACAAAGTCAAAAATATGAACGTGTATCTTCATCCATTAGTCGATGAGCTTAAGATTTTGTGGGAGGAGGGGGTCACCATGCAAGATATAAGCAAGCGCAATGGTCGACGGTCTGCCAATATTCGAGCCATTCTCATGTGGACGATGCATGACTTTTCGGGATTCGGAGAGTACTCAGGTAAATAGGCTTCCATTCTCGTTGGTAATATCTATATTTTATCTCATTCAAGTTTGTATTCACTGGATAGATGTGTTGGAACATGTCTGGTTACCTTAGGTTATCATGCATGTCCATTCTGCGGGCCACAGTTAGACTCCCGAAGGTCATGAACCATGAAGAAGATGGTATATCAAGGACACACGGCTTTCTTGCCAAAGGGTCATGAACTCAAGGAAGGTTTTCTTAGACAACCTCCAACACGTATGAATGTCGCAAGCTGATACGAGTTGAAAATGGTCCACGCGGAGTCGTATCCAAATGGAATGCAACGGTTCTCAGTTTTCTACGAGTTGCCATATTGGACCCACTTATAGATCAACTACTTGTTGGATCCCATGCATATTTTCAAGAATGTGGGCAGCTTGCTATGGGACCACATCACAGGAAAGAGAGACACTAGAGGGGCACGAATGAATTTGAAGGAGGTAGACAAGATAGAGCCGCTTTGGCTGCAGTCGAGTGCTGATGGTCGTGTGCAGCTACCTCGTGCTCCTTGGGTTTTGTCCACTAAAGAAGAGCGCATTGTGAAGCAAATAGTCAAGTCTATCCGCACTCCGACGGGTATGATGCGTTCTCTCAGGTCTGCATTTTCTAAAGACGACCAATTATGAGGACTAAAATTCCATGACTGGCATAAGATATATCAGGTTTGTACTATGAATGGATTGTAATTGGAGTGTGTATTTCGCTATTTGGAGTGTAGCCATTGTTCATAATGCTTTCTCATTTGTGACAGTTTGTACTACCGATTGTAATCATAGGATGCCTACTCCAGAAATACGCGGGGCCATTTACAGGTTGTCACCTTTAGTGTAATGGATCTCACAGAAGGAGATTAAGACGTACTCTATTGAATCCGCGAGGCGGCGAACAGTGGAGACGGTCTGTCTCTTTGAGAAATACCTGCCTACCAGCATGCTCACAATACAAATCCACCTTCTTGTGCACCTTGTAGATGAAGTGGAGATTGTTGGACATGTCCATACACAATAGATGTTCTTCTTGGAGCACTTCATGAACACCCTGAAAGGCTTTGTGCGACAACGAGTTCAGCCAGAAAATAGCATGCCTGAAGGTTGGTTGGTGTCTAAGGCGCTAATGTATATTTCACAATGGCTACCAATAGTGGATTCAAACAACAAAATGCTATGGTCGTTGAAGGACAATGATAGACTGATCGGAGATGTGGTGGTTGAAAATGGGGTAGAAAAAAGAATGGATGCTGCAATGGATGAGAATGTGAATCGCTTTTGTATGTTGCATCATACCTCTATGGAGACGTGGCTCGCCAAGTACCAGATCGTTAGGTAAGATCAAGAGGAAGCGCGATCTGAATTTCGACGTAGTATACACCATCGATCGATTCGATATCCCAAGGGCATGGAGGAGATGCTGCGATTCATATCAACGCGATGGTTGCAGCATGGAGCTTTGACTGCAGCGTCTCGCAAAGGGGCGGAAGTCTCAAATGAGGAATGGGAATTCTCGAGGGAATGTAGTCCAAAGGTGATGACGTATTTAGAATTTGTCGTATCTATATTTTATATACGACAACTAATTTGAGTGTTTCAATATACAATAAAAAATATATAGTGCAGCGTGGTCATGCGGACGGTATTTTCGCATGGAGCGTATTGACAAAATGTGCTTCACAATGGACTGTGGTATTATGGCAAGGTTTGAGCAGGAGAGCCGATGACGAGCAATGGATCCAAACATGGTTATAGATGAGATGGAGTATTTTGGAAACTTGCAAAGTATTGTTACGGTGGATGACCGTAGCTTCTCCATGATACTATTTGATGTGCAATGGTTCAAAGTGGTACTTGAAGGAGTTGGAGCAACAGTTTGACGAGGTCCATCTGGATTTCTCGAAATAGATTTTGAAAAAAAATGGATGGATTTACGCGACACCTTTGTGTTGTCGGCCCATTGTGAACAAGTGCATGAACTCATTTGTTTGTTAATTGTATTACGACATGGTACATGTCACAATAGTTTAATCTCTCTTGTACGTGTTTGTGAACAGGTAATCTTCTATCCAAACCCCCGATAACCTCGATGGTGGTATGTTATATCTTCAACTCTCCGAAGTGCGAGAGTATATGATCAAAGCGATGTTCCGAGCATAGATGAGGACAATATGCAAATAGAGGGGTCGATATTGCAAGGGGTGGAGGCCATCGAAAGCTTGGAGCATATAGAGGAGCCAGCATTGGCTAACAATGATGGAAATACAAGAGTCCAAGAATTCTTTGAGAATGAATTGGACTCATCCTTTTGTGGTGACATGTCTATCAACCTTCCAGTGCATGCGGAGTTGTGTCAGGAGATTGAAATGGGACCATAGGATACTTCATACTTGGAGCATCCACTTACTCAATTCATTGACTAATCGCTTATAAGGGTACATAAGATATACATTTTAAGTGAGATCATTTTTTTAGGATTTATATTACTGTGCTTTGTATGATTTAAATTGATTATGCTAACATCATTTTTTGTATGTGCAGGTAACCTTTTTGGATACTTAGATCATCAAGATGAGTCGAGGGATGAGCGATGAGGAGTTGTAGGATATCTTCACGCGTATGTCTCCAGATTAGATGGCGAGATTCAGAGACATGGCGGACCAGGAGCTGTCTCGGAAATCGTCAGGCCACTCTACTAGATCTACTTCGACGCAATCATATTCTTCAACTTCGAGAAAACGAGGTCGACGCTCTAGACTTGGGACAGAGGGAGGGAGTGCTTCAGGGTCAGGGGGATGCTGTAGAGATACGGAGGCAGTGAGCCCGTGGTCGGCACGAGATACAGGTGCTACTCCTCGCTCTCGTAGCGGTTCTAGGGAGCGTGGCTCAGGTGGTTACTGTGGAGGCATGGACGCGATGTCTCCGTCTCGTCATTTTGATGGAGTTGCATCACCTCTAGGATTTGTCACACCTGTGGGGACGTCTACTCTAGTTACTCCGGCTTTTGCTCAGCTGTTTGCAAGTGGCACCCCTATGGGTGCTACACTGATAGATACTACCCCGGTCGGTACACCGGATGTACATGGGTCTCCTGGATATGCCCAGGAGTATGGTTGCAGGTGGGGAGAGGACCCATCTTAGGCATACCCTAGAGGGATATACCTATCTTGTCGATGATAGGTCAAGAGCCATCATCATGAATGATGTGGAAATGAGGGTGATGGCTCGCATGAGAGAGTTGTGCCAACAAGTTTTTTGGCACAACATCTTAAATCATTGGAAAAACATACCGAAGGGGAGCAAGGACTACATAGTAGCATCCTTGCATGAGGAGTTTCTGGTTCCAACAACAGCAAATAGATTTTCTACGGACTAGATGATGGATTGCATGCGTGCATATATGTCACATAGCCGATCGGATGCACGCAAGGCACTCAAGAGTGGGGCTGCAAAGCCCAAGTGGCTAGACGCGGATGACTGGCATCGCGACTAAGGGAGGACACTACAGATTCTCTAGGACGTTGGAGTCAGCAGCGCGAGGCGAGGAGAGAATGACTAGAGGCCGAAGTGGTCCATCATCTTGAGAGTGGCAGCCCACAGGACATATCTGGAGGACTTTGTAAGTTTTTCTTTTGTTTTGCTTGCTTATTTTTTTGCAATATCCTTTGTACTAAAAATCATATTTCTAACAGTTAGTATTTTGTTTTCTTTGCAGCACTCCATTACAAACCGTGATCCGACCAACCTTGAGACTCGATATCCAGAGAGGCACGATCTCACTGCATTGATGATTGACCGATTGTATGGACGCGGCGGCCCTATAAGTCACTCATCTTTCTTGTCCGTAGTTACCATGTTTAATTAGAATGCATTATTGTATGGTGGATTGATGTGGAGTTTTTTTTTTTTTTTTTGCAGAGTCCGTTCGATGTTCCTTTGCGGCGAGACGAGCTTTCGGATGGCGAGAATGTATAGCTTGCCCTTGGATTACTGGAGCTCACACACCCTTCTTTTTTGGTCACTTGATCTATGTAGACATTTTCTATGTAGTAGTGATATCTTGCCATGATTGTACCAGTCGCTTTCATTATGCGATCATGTATTTATTTCATGTATCAGTGTTATGATTTAAGTACACTTTGTTTTTGTTTACACGAGCATTGTACACAGTGCAGAAACTATTTTGTATGGCCCAAATAAAGCACATATTGCCATATGTGGCAGGGCGGCTTGCTGCCACAATTTTTTTTTTTCATGTTACCGTTGCTATTAGCATCTCAAAATTACATGCACGTATCATTATTGGCGTCGTTATTAGCATCGCAGAGTGTCATTATCAGCGTCGTTATATCGACGCTGATAACGACGCTAATACCGACTATTCTATGGCATCGCCAATAACGACGCTTTTTGCGAGCGACGGGGGCAAATTTTGTTATTTACATTTTCGTCACTTTTAACGTTGGTATAAGGCCTATATCTTGTAGTGTCATTGAACATCCATGAGTCAAAAAGTTGATTTGACACTACAAATATTAGACTTATGATTCTCTACAAATATTTTACAATTTCAAGTCCATTAATAGGAGGACTCTAAAATGAATGAATCAATGTAGTAAATGAATCTAATAGTGTACAAAATGCTCTAGGGCAAAGCAATGAGTGTCAAAGTGTGACATCCACAAAAGATGGATATCCTAAGTGATGTAACCACCTATTTGAGTGTGTCAAAGTGTGTAGAAGACCAAGACACAAATCATCGAAAGCAATATGATGCCTCGTGACAATAATGGAGATGCATAAGGATGCGAGAGATGGTTGAAATTGCTAAATGCACTAGAAGAGGTGTCCAACTAAGGCTGGCAATGGATGTTTGGGGCCAAACGCAATAATGGAAGAAGCTCCAGGCAACAGGTGGGAGCTGGAAGGATAGTCGCCAAGGGCTAGAGTAGTAGATGGCAGTAGTCACAAAGATTGGATAGGCACATGGAGGAAGGGTCACGGAGAAGATATTCACGTGAACACAAAAAACTTGCATAGAAGTGATGAAGATTGAATGGAGGCATCTTGTCTATTCATAGATGTGGATGGACCCTTCCAAATTAGGGTTTTGTAGAAACTCTTCAAATTGCACACCGATTTTGCATTTTTCACTTAATAAGCTTATTTTGGGGCTGTTTAAGAGGCTAATCAGCATGGAATTTATTTCTTAGCTCAACATCTCTAAGGAAACCTTATAATAATTATAATGAGCTTACACACTATAATATTGAAAGTTGAATAGCCATGGATATTCTTCATAGAGATAATAGCTTGTGCACAAGAAAAACCATATCCCTATCAATTGCACAAGTTTATGTTTGCATAAATTCATCTAGGCACTTGCCATGGCAAATATTCTCAAGGTGGGCTACATTTTTTCTACACCACAATTTGGCACCTTATCCAAGCTCTCTTTAACATCGTCATGCTTATTTGTCCTTTAGACTTAGAGTTCGGATCCTCATGACATGTGCAATAGCTCTCAAATCCCATGGCAAGAGCATCAGATATGAAAGCCATTGTTAACATAATAGGCCTTGTAAGAGGACACATAATGCAAGATAGATGGATATGAAGGCCTTGAATGATAGAGGCAGATGTGCATGTAAGAATGAATACATTCATATTTTTTTGGCCTAGTAAGGATAAGTAATCCCAGCATCTCATAAATCAACAATATTGCACTTCCATAGCATTGGATTATACCAATATCATCATTCATGGCCATGGATTGCCAATAATGACATGCCAACCAACATCACCAACATCGCCCATAGTAGATGTCATGACATCTAGGTTTTTAGCATGAGCATGATTCTATGTATAATATGGTTATATATATATATATATATATATATAAACTACTTTGTTTAGAATGTTCTCGTTGAGTTTACTTGATGTGTGTAGGCTCAAACATAACTTTTGAGTACAATATTCATGTGTGCAATAACTTAATCTAGTAATTGTAGCTATTTATATCATTGAGGACAAAAGAGGTGCATTTGAGTAGTGATGGAGGAAGGTATTGGTTTTTAATCATCATTGCAATCTTCATTGAGTCCAACAATCTTGGTCAAAACCTTGCCTGTATCCACAGGTTCTCATAGAGGTGGGCATTAGTTAGTAGAAACTTCTTGAGTTCCTACTTATCTTTGAGTTTGAAGTAAATGTAATGAAGAAGAAGCCTTTCATCTAGAAAAATTTGCTGAGTGCATGTTGTAGCGGTCTTGAGTTTGGACACTTCATTAAATATTGCCCATAATTAAGAGCTAAAGAAAATACCCCTAAGTGGGATATTGGAGAAACCAAGCAATGATGGTTCCCAAGTGTCTCAAAGAAAGGGAATAACATGAAACCGCAACAAACAATCAAAAAACATAAAAAGTGAACAACATTAGGTTTGGTCTTTATTGAAGACATGCCCAATGAGTTAAAGGGTCCAAAATCTATTAAGGAAAATACTAATCTAAAAGACATCTTAGTTTCATTTGACTGAAATGAGAATGAAATTATGGGAGTAGTTATTAAAGAAATGCTAATGATAGATAGTTCTTTAAAAAAATGGTAGATGGTTCTCAAAACACTACTGATGTTAGCAATAATGATAATAAATATTTAGATTTGAATGAACAATGTGAAGACATTTTGTTGGACAATTTGGGTGAGGATGAATAAACTAGGAGGAATGACACATTAGAGGACCCCTTACCTACTCTTAGCCTCAAATTAAATAAATATTAGAACTACAACTCTACTTCAAAAATAAGAAACTCTAAACTTTAGGATAGTGAAAACAACCCATTTGGGAAAAGCAAGGAGGGAAGCGATAAAAGAACATCATCAATTATCAAGATACTAAAGATTATCACCTACAACACAAAGGAATTCATTTATTGCAACAAGGCAAACGCTTTTAGGGATTGTATGAAGTATATCTATACAATTCTTGATATAATATGTCTACAAGAGTTAAAGGCAATTGGATGCACTCTAGCTAGAAATTTGAAATAAATAGATAATAATTATGTGTGGCATACAACTAATCATAGTACCAAGAGTTGGGGGTTAGCAATTGGTATTCACAACTACCTCTTTAGCCTAGTCTAAATAATCTTTGAGGATCCTAGCAGCTAATGGGTTCCTATCCACCTAAGTGGGGCAGAAGAATTTGTAGTAGTATCTATATATGCTACTTGCAAGACCTCAAATAGGGTAGTAGTGTTGAGTCAGCTGCAATGGAGCTTCTGTGTAGAGATGCAGGTTGAGAGAGAGAAGAGATAGAGACACATGATTTGTGGTATTGAAGAGTGTACCTCTACCTATATAATGATTTTATATAGGTATATGTACTATGTATAACTTGGCCCTTATGGGCGGACACGGGCACGGCCCTTTATCCCAACAACCTCCCCCCTAAAGGCCATGTGCCCAAAGGTAGAGGAAAAGAATCATCTAAGTCTAAGTATGTACAAAGCTAAAGAGACTATACCTATCCAATACCCATCATTTGACGGTAATGGGAAAACCTCTTTGCTGGAAGACCCTTTGTGAGAAGGTTTGCATGGTTATCATCAGTGTGCACCTTGACAAGTACCTCTCTAATGAAATGATACTTCACTTGTATGTGTTTTGTCTTTGCATGAAAGAGGGTTTCGTGCTAACATGATAGCACTCTGACTATCATAATGGAGAACATGAAACTCAGTAATCCCAAGCTCAGCAACCAAATGTGATAGCCATAAGGCTTCTTTGCATGCCTCAGTGGGCAGTCACATACTCTGCCTCCGTATAGTAGACAGTGCAACACACTTCTACAGCATGGATATCCAAGAGACAAATCCCCTTGTGAAGTTAAACACATACCCTGTAATGGACTTCTTGCAGTTTGCATGTCGAGCATAGTTTGCATTAGTAAAGCCAACGATAGATGTCTTGTGCTTACCAAAGTAGATGCACAAATCCTTTGTGCCCTTGAGATATCTCATAATACCTTTCATTGCTTCCCAATGCTTCTTGCCAGGGTTTTCCAGGTACCTGCTAACCTCTCCCATTGCAAAGGCAATGTCTGGACATGTAGCAACCATAGCATACATCAAACTGCCAACGTCTGAAGCATACAGAATCTTGGCCATTTCAACCTTCTCATCATGAGATGTAGGGTTGTCCTCTACAATGAGTTTCGAATATGGAGGCAATGGAACTCCAATTACTTTCCCCCCTTCCATATTGAAATGCTGCAAAATCTTGGATACATACTCCTACTGAGATAGATAGAGTAACCCCTTCAATCTATCTATGAGTATCCACATCCCAAGAATGTGATTGGCATCACCAAGATCCTCCATGTCAAAGCTGCTATGAAGACTTTGCTTCAATGAATCCAAGGCATTAATATCCCTCCCTACAATCAACATGTCATTAACATATAGAACCAAGATAATTAGGTTGCCATCTGCTACCTTCTTGGTGTGCAAGCAATGATCAACTTGACTTCTTTGAAAGACTTGAGACTACAAGAAAGTATCAAACTTATGATGCCATTCCATTGGTGCATGTTTCAGCCCATACAAACTCCGTTTCAATTTACAAACCATTGTCTCTTTGCCTTTAGCAACAAAACCTTCATGTTGTTGCATATATATGTCCTCATGAAGATCACCATGTAAGAATGTAGTCTTTACATCCATCTGTATGAGCTCCATACCTTCAGCTGCAACCAAGCCCAAAATGGTTCTTTTAGAGTAGTCATTTTGACTACGGAAGAGAAGATCTCGTCAAAGTTAATTCCATGTTCTTGCTTGTATCCCTTTACAATTAACCGTGCTTTGTACTTTGGCGAAGAACTAGAAGTGGCCTTCATATTGTAAACCCACTTGCATGGAAGAGTTTTCTACCCTTTAGGCAGTTGCACCAAGTCCCAAGTACCATTCTTATCAACCGATTCCATTTCCGATAGCATGGCCTTGAACCACTTCTTACTGTCCAATCTAGTCATTGCTTCCTTGAAGCATTGTGGTTCACCACAATCCATCAACATGACATAATCTTCAGCATATTGTGCACTAGAAATAAATCTATTTGGTTGCCTTGAAGGTCGGGTTGACCTACACAACGAAGGTTCTACATTTGCTAGCTGCTAAGCATGTAAATATGCATTTATAGGTTGATGTCTTGAAATATGGGCCTATAATTTAGCATGTACAGGTTTCTATCCTAAAATTCCATCATGTTGTCCTGATAGTTCAAGCTATCCTAAGTGCATCTTTCAACTTGAAATTGTGGTGTATCATGGGCAATACCTTGCTGGTCGTTTCTAGCACCATTTCTTACATTTTCAGGAGTATTTACAACAGGTATACACTGCTATCCACTGGGCACAAATGACTGTCTAAAGGGTACATCCTTCCTGAAAACAACCCTCTTGACTTCCTCAATCTTCTTGGAATGCTTATGCGTGCGATCTTCATGCAAGATGACATCATTGCTGTGTACTATCTTTCTTTTCTCATCAAGATCCCTCTATACCCCATCTCACCCTCGTAACCGTATCCTAGGAATATGAATTTACAAGAATTTGGTTTCAGTTTGTTATATTCTTCTTTCCATATGTGCATAAAAGCCTTGCAGCAGTAGCCAAACACTCGCAAATGAGCATAAGGTGGCTTGCCCAATCACTCTTCCTAAGGGACTCTCCCCCCCAAAGACCTATTCGGTGACCTATTAATTAGATGAACAGCTATCAAACAGCCTCTACCGAAAATCCATGGGGTAATGCAACATGAGGCAGCATTGTACGGACCTTATCCTATATGGTTTGATTCATGCGCTCTGCAACTCCATTGTGGGGTGGATCATGAGGGGCAATGAGCTCCCTCTTTATCCCCTTGCTATCATAAAATGTCTAGAAGGCTTTGGACACATACTCCCCATCATTGTCAAAGCAAAGAAACTTAAGTGTCTTATCAATTTGGTTCTCAAACAATGCCAAGAATTTTTGAAACATGTCAAGCACTTCATCCTTGCTACAAATAGGGTAAATCCATACCTTCCAAGTAGCATCATCGACAAATGTGACAATGTATTTCTTTCCTCCTAGAGATAACCCTAGCATTTAATATACATTGGAATGTACTACCCCTAGAGGCAGAGATTTCAGTGAAAAATACTTTTTATGAGATGTTTGTGCATGCTTACCATAAACACAACGATCACAGTGCTCAAAATCATCATAACAAAGACAAGGCAAGTAACCCAAATGAGAAAGTACTTTCATTCATGTTTGACTCATGTGTCCCAACCGGCCATGCCACAAGGAAACACTTGGGCACTCGGTCACGGCAACAACATGATCACGCACACTAGATACATGAAGTGGATACAAAGTATCACTCTTGCAACCTTTGGAATAACCCTAGATCCCTTACAGATCTTCCATTTTCCATCACTAGAGGTGGTATGAAAACCATCGTCATCTAGTTGTCCCCGAAGAGTGAAGACAGATCCATGCTGAAACTACAGTTGCACACTACCAATGCCTGCAATGTCACATGCATAATTGTCCCTGAGATGGACAACACCATGTCAACCTCCTGTATAGTCTATAAAAAAACCACTCACGGTGAGGGGTGATATGAAAATAGGCACTTGAATCCAAAATCCAAGTGTGCATGTCATCATCCATATCGGCTATCAAAGCATATACACTAAAACATGAAGAGACAAAGAGTACATCATTCCTATTGTCACTCTCATGGCTAACTACATTCACCTCTTCGATCTTGACACTTCTCTTCTTAGCAGGCTGACTCTCTTTCTTCTCTTCCTTGCTATCATTCGTCTTCTTGCCCTTTCCTTTCTCTTTCTTTCATTTATAGTAGTCACGTTTGAAGTGACCCTTCTTGCCACAGTGATGGCATTCAACATCCTTATTATGTGATTTAATGTGTCCCTTGCTATCAGATTTTCCTTTTTGCTGTGATTTGCCTCTAGTATGCAAAGCATTAGAAGACTTACTGGATGCATTAATTTGTCTATTTATTTCTTCCATGAGTAGAGCACTCTCCACATCAGTATACAAAATCACAGCATTTGAATTGCTCATAGCAGTCGTGAAGGTATCCCAGCTCTCTTGCAAAGTGCAAAGTAAGAACATAGCTTTGAACTCATCATCAATATTAAACTTCAAAGTGGCAAGCTGGCTGAAAATGGAGTTAAACTCAGTAGGGTGAGTAGACATTGCAATACCCTCTTTCATACACAAATCCATGAGTTTCTTTAGCCAGTAGACTTTTCTTGCAGCACTCTTCTGGGCATACAATTCTTCCATTCGATTCCAAATGTCATAAGTAGAATCCAACCCTTCAATGTTAAACATCAAGGCATCAGAAATCAATAGCTCAATGGTCAAGCATGCAAGCTCATTCAGCTCATCCCAGTCGTCCTACTCTACATCAGCTGGTTTTGATTCCTTCACTTTAATTGGCTTTGCTTGCTTCTTTTGCAACAAGATATTATAGCACTGCTTTTGCCAAACTGCAAAGTTGTGTGCTCCTTCAAGCTTCTTGATATGCATAAGATGATTGTCACTGCTGCTAGCCATGATTCACAACCAAATAACTATATGATAATAAATGACAGCTAATGCCAAGCAATGGAAGCTCCAAAATCTACTCAATAGAATGTTAAGAATATCCCCAAGTATGTAGTAGCAAGAACATACATTGGTTCATTGACAAAATGCCTCAAAAGTATTCAATAACAATAAACATACCAATTTCCTGACAAAAACAGAGTGCAGTCTTGAAATTCCTAACAATACAGGTGGTTGTCCTGCAATTTAGAAGTGCAATCCTGAAATTCTTGACAATACAAGTGGTTGTCTCTTGCAATTTAGGAGTGCAGTCTTGAAATTCCTAACAATACAGGTGGTTGTCCTGCAATTCAGGAAACTGTTGTGAATGTACAACAGTAGACTTGTAGGTAAAGCTGATCCAAAAATGAGCTTTAATCACTACTCAAACGCATTCCGGAATCAAATCCAAGCATGTAACATCAACCATAAGCATGAATATATGGTTTAGAATGCCCAAGACCAAGTCTAGAAGAAGACATAATGCATATGCAGTCAAAATGTCATTTAGCCCTGTTATTAACAACCAAATATCTGTCAAAGCCAAGAAAAATGATGACTCTAATCAGCCCAAATAGTTGATGCCCTTTTTCCAGCCACAAATATGTCTACAAAATGAGCCAAATTCTTACCAAGATTAGCTCAAAATGGCCTCAAGACAATAACACATGGCTCCTAAAGGATCTGGCATCAAGATACATTTAAATAGCTATCATATGAGCATCAATCTCAAGAGAGCAGGTGCTGCCCTGTTTATTATAAATCTAAATACTTTGCATTTCATACCTAAAGCTGAATGTATATTAGAACCAAGTGGAATACTACACTTCAATGCTCAATGTTAAGCCTTAAATACAAAGTCTGGAGCACAACCATGATGGAAAATGAAGAGGAGCAGTTGTTGTAGGTCCTAAGCATACTGAAAAACAAATCTGCATACCCACGTTGATGATGCCTTCAGCCCTGAAGAGATTGGACTACTAGTCCAAGTGTTGGAGATGATGGGGAGGGTTTCCAATTGGCCAATGATGGCTGCCAACAAGCTCAAATGAAGAGGGAAGCTTCAAGCTTCAAGAAGAAGCTTCAAACCTTACTGCCCTACATGTAGACTCTTTACAGTGAACTCTTCTTCAACCTCAAGCTTCTGCATCTAAAGAAATGCCAAGCTCCTGATTGCCTAAACTAAGCTCTGATACCAATTTGTTGATTTTGTTGAACCAAGACACATTATTTGTGGTATTGAAGAGTGTACCTCAATAATGATTTTAGATAGGTATATGTACAATGTACAACTTGGCCCTTACGGGCAAACACAGGCACTACCCTTTATCCCAACAAGTAGTAGGGTCTTCCTTGCTTGTTATCCATTGTCCATTAATTCTCATAGGAGATTTTAACATGGTAGAAGGCATCAAATATGGATTCGAAAATAAAGGACAAGTCATATCAATAATTGGAAAAGATTCTTGGGTTGACTATAAACATTCCATGGACTTGTCGATATCACCTAGGAGACACAATTCTCTTTGTCCAATAACAATAAAGGAGATGTGGTAAAGAAAGGCCACGCTTGATAGGTATTATATGGGTTAGAAGTTTTGCTCTCACCCTTTGTGAGTGTCACTTGTAGAGCACATAAAAATGTGGATTTGCATAATCATTACTCCATTGAAGTTAATCTCTTAAATAGGTGGAACGTTATATAGTTAGGTGGTTCCACATTGACCCAAGAATATTTAAAATTGTAAATTGTAGATGTAATAGTCATTCAAATAATATAGGGAGAATTGAGTTAGGTAATTGATAACTTGGCCATAGGTAAGAACCCTGGTTGGCCTCCCTAGTGAACTTTGTAGAGAGTTTAATGACCTCTTAATTCATCTAGTGATGTTGGTATGGAAGCAATCCATAAGATTTGGAACTTTGCCAATAGGGATTAATGAAGGGGTTATCAAGCTCATTCACAAGAGGGATGAAAAAGGCAACCTATCATATTGAAGACCAATAACTTGCCTTACCTCAATGTATACTTGTTAAAACTTTCGCAAGTAGCCTACTTGGATGGGTTGATAAGAAAACATAAGAAAGTATGTATCAAAGGTAGATTCATCCTTGACTCCATAATTGCCTTATGGGACTGATTTGAATATGCTAAAAAAACCATTAAGGACTTTCTCTTTTTAAGATAGACTTTGATAAGGCATATGATAGACTAGACTAGGGCTCATTTTTATAGTCCCTACATGACTTAGGACTAGTGAAATGATTAATTAAATATATTAGTATCATTTTTGGAAATGCAAGTGCAAGAGTAGCAATAAATGGGGAGATTTTAGAACCCTTCCTCTTAAGAGATCCATCAGAAAAGGATGCCCATTGGTCCATCTTCTATTTTTCATATCAATTGATGCACTAGGGTGGCTAATAGTTGGTGAAGTAAACAAGAAAGGGAGGCTCCAAAGGATCAAACTACCTAACAATAATAAAGTGATGATTCTAAATCAATTTTTTGATGACATCAATGGTACATTTCATAATGATCCCATGCCTATCAACTCCTTCTGGGAATGTCTTTAGACTCAACTATTAGCCCGACCAAAATAGGGATTGAGGTTTTGATTCAAACCATTACCAAGTTGGCTTCTAGAACATGGTTTTGAAGTAAACATGAAACAAAGATATGATTGGGTTCTAGCTAAAGTTATAAAGAAGCTTGAATACTAGAATGAACTTTAGTAAACTGACAATCTAGGACAATAGTCTTGCCTAATCAGATATTCAACATTTATTATAGGACTTAAAATATTAGAGAGCTTGGCAAGGAACTTCCTTTCATTTGGAGATGGTGACATACTTAGGACTTGAAAGGTGGCTTGGCAATATTTTACCCTACCAAAAAATGAAGGAAGTTTAGAATTATTGAACCTAGAGACTTTGCTACCAAATTAGCAGAAAACTAGTTAAAACTTTATTTCATGAAACAGAGGATTGGGAAATATTGTTGCATAATAATTGCAAGAACTTCCATGTAAAAGAGATATCTAGGTTAGAAGCACTTGGTGCCATCATAGTTGCATTTGGACAAGTCAATGTCCTTGTCAAAGAGCTCTCAATTCTAGCCAAAATCTTATGGTATGCTTGGCTATCATATAAGCAATTAAGAGTCTTATCCCCCCTATTGAGAATTTTACCCTACCTTGGTGCTCCTAGAACTATATCTACTTCAATTTCTTTTAGAAATCCCTAGATGTAGCGAACTGAAACAAAGCATGATAAATGTTCAAGAATGGAAACATAGCATGGAGGGATTTGTGGGAGTTTAACCACAAAGTTTGAGCTCAGATAGACCAACTCAAAATAGCAGACCACCTCTCTAAGTAGGATCTTCAGGTCATTTAAGAAGAAAGGTAGAGATGTTGGAGACCTTGCACTAGGAAAATTTAAAGAGCAAACTTTAATCCCAATCTATAACTTTTAAAAATTGTGTAAAATTCCTCCCTCCCTCTCGCTCTAATTGTCGAGACACTGATAGAGCTGGCATGTTACACGTTGATGCATGGACGAATATATGAATTAGCTCCCTCTCTTCCATGTTGCTACAAATGCACTCGCAATCACAAGATCTATGGTGCTCTTGATAAAATATAGGGCCTATGGATTGTCTTGAGGTGATTGAGCTTCTAGAGGCCATGAAATTTTCTTCCTTCTCCTATCCAGGCTCAACAACATGCCTCTATATGTGAAATGGAGCATCCATCTACTACGTGAAGACTTTCTCTATGCCGATATCAAAATGCCCCAAAGTTCTTTTTTATCTCCATATGATATTTATAATTTTCCTATTTAAAAAACTTATAAGTTATACAAAACAAGAGATTTATAATGAGGGACTCTTAGACTACACTCTATTAGCCCACATGTCGCCCTTGATCCTTTCATTATCACACACACACACATAGAGCTCTCCTCAACATTAGAGAGCGATAGCATGTACAAGCATGGCCTCTAGGAGCTAGTGTTCATCTCTCTCTTTGTGCATCTAGAGGTGGCAATAGATGTGAGATGTGGGAAATGCAACCAAGATAAAGATTTGGTGGAGCTTAGCTTGCTATTACTATAGGCATTACTCTTTTCTTTTTTGTGACAATTGGACAACTATCTAAGTTAGACTGATGCTCACAATGGGGTTTGTTGGCTTCATAGCAGTTTACAGGTTGATTCGAACAATCATTAATTATGCATATACAAAGTAGAATGGTGGATTGGGTTCCAACTGATGAGTGAGGCCCCCCACACCATATAAAAGTCTATTTTCTTTTGGGGTTTTGACCCAAGGTTCTACCATGTTAGGGAACGATATTATTTCAATAGGTATGAATGTGGGTGTTGTAGATTTACCTTTAATCACTTTATGAATACCATATTAGAGAATTTGGGAATATCCCAAGTTCCACTTTCAAATAAGGAGTAAAGATTTGACCAAGTGGCTAAATCTTAACCCCATATTGGAGAGTGGGACTTGGGGTAATTTCTTACATAGGATCCATGGAAAATTTCACCCCCAAGTAAGGGGATAAGATTTGACCATGTGCCCAAATATTAATCACATTAGGAATTTCCAAACTTTATGAAAATTTCCAAATTCTTGAATATGTGGTTTATGAGCTATTGTTTGAATTTATGTTTCTCTTACCTGAATGAATTTCACATGAGCCTCAACTTATTTCCAAGCAAATGCTTATTTATGTGAGGTTAAACTTAGATAAGATAGGTTGAGTGAAAACAAAAAAGAGGACCCAAGAGCACATACACAAAAAAAAAAAGGAGACTTGAGCACATAGAGAGATAGGGTTGGAATGTTCTTTTTCTTCTTCTTTCTTCTTCTTCCACAAAAAAGTACTAAGTCTACAATATGATAGAAGACTAATATGAAAGTACCATAATGTATGTACACACACTCGCCACGTGTGAACCCACTAAGGAAAGAAGAGGTGACACAATGAATGTGCCATAACCAAGTTAACTACATGTGTAAGTCTAGCTATAGAATTAGTGGTGTATTCTCCTATTGGTCAACTAACATGCCAGTGAATAATATCTTGCCACATCACCAAGGCACATAGTGGATACTAGCTCATGTTTTAGAGCTTGACATCTCAACACTCCCCCTCAAGCTCAGCGTGAGCTTGTGAAATCCAAGTGTAGTGGTGGTGCCATGAATCCATATGGATTGATATTGATATCTCGGGTAAGTTACTCATGAATATATGTGTGCATCAAGTGTATTTTTAAAATACCATATATATATATATATATATATATATATATATATATATATATATATATATATATATATTACATACAGAAGGGTATAATATAAAGAGGTTATTTACAGATTGAATAGAAAAGGGTTATGTTTTATTTAGAAAGAATTCATAAATAAGGATATTTATAAATAGGCCTTGAATGCACATGATGTAGAGGATATACATATAGTAACTTCCTCGAGATTGATATCAAGAGGAATAGTTGTTAAAATGAATTCCATTTTACCAGCACATAGCAACTTTGGTAGGAAATAAGACTCTTGGTCTACCACTTCCTACCTTTAAATGACATCAATGGTGGGTACCTTTGGCGAGTGTAAGATTTTTTTGTTATAGTGCTAAATGAAGAGAAGTTTAGATGGAGAGAGGGGATAGAGAGACAAGTAGCAACATCTCGATTTTAGCAAGTGTATTAGCCAAAACCAAACATTGAGCAAACCAGGGTAGAAAAACAACCACCAAGATGCATATAAACAACATATTAATGCACAAATGGGAAAATAAGATGTTAGAGGCTTTCTTGGAGACTTGAAGGTTGTAAAGCAGGGTAGCAAGTAGAAGGCATTAGCATTAGGTTGTCTCTAGCAAGTTGAATAGTTTCTAGGTTGAGTCTGATGACTCAACATAATAGTATTTGGTTGCTAATAAACCAAGAGATCCATAAATCTTTGAAGAACTTTTTGAAGAAAGCTTGAAGAAGGATAGTAGATAGGCATGTATCAAACCCATCTAGGCTTCTTGATTGGCAATTTGTCAAGTCAAGAAAACACTAAGTGAAGGTATTTCAATACATGCTAGTACATTTTTGTTCATTACAAATTGGATTCTGGAATGACCTTTTCTCTATTTCAACTATAATTCGAAGAAAGATAGAATGGAGGGAAAATAGTCTATGGGATGGGCAGAAGCTTGACAGGAGAAGACAACTAGGATCTACCATGGGGTGGGGAAATATCCTTGAAACACTTGCAAGGAGCACATGGAGGAAGAGACTACATTTTGGTGAAGACAGGCTCTTGGAGTGGGTAGAGGCCTATATTGAGCTATGATTTGATGTCAATTGGCCATGTTGAATGAAGGCAACTCATTAGATAGATGAAACAAGTATTGAAAAGGCTAGGACAGCTTGCGATTTTGATGAGGAATGCCTAATATAAGCTACATTTTTGTATGATAACTTATTTTGTAGGTTGAAAATGAATTGTAAAATGATGAAAACAACCTGTTGGATGATGGAGTCTCAAAGTGGCTATTGTTTTAATTTTGGATGGCTGATTTTTATTTTTGGCTCCTTCCATGGGTCTCCGAGCTTCATCTAGACAAGAGGTGGTCATTCAAGAAACATCAATACCAATTGGCCGTCATGGTGCTTTTGGCAAGGTCTAATAGGAGGGATTTGAGAGCTCTTTGGACTTGATTCAGGGCTAATTTTTAGACATGGGTAGATCTATTTAAAAGGACATTGCAAGTCTTAAATAAATCCAAGGAATTACAGTTGGAATCACAAACATGATGGTAGTCTCACTAGACTTGGATCCAAGCTTTTTCTTAAAGCTTTTGTGTTTAAGCTTTCTGAAAGGATTTATGTTTTGATACATCTTGACTACAGTTGGAGAAAAGTCTAAAGGGATCCATGTTTGTGATGGAGAAGAAAAGAGGGATGGCAACAAAAAAATGCAAACATTGAGGTGGTAGATGATGATGGTTTAGTAGGAAAAAAAGGGCAGTGGAAAGGAGAAGGGCATGGTGAGACTAAAAGATAGTATATGTCATCTTGAAGGGGGGGATGCTTTTCCTTCTATTCAAAGTCTTGGTTCTACTGTTGATTGTGCTACATTAACAGACATGTTCAAGGGAAAGCTTTAGAATTAGGATGGATCCTTCTTTATGATACATGAGAAAGGTGAATTTGCACTCACTTTTGTTCAAGAATTGGGAGATGGATCCTTCCTTATGATACATGAGAAAGGGGAATTTGTACTTAGTTTTGTTCAAGAATCAAAGTGGACTCGTACTTGATTGATCAAGATGGTTTGACATCACAAAGAACAAAGAACAAATAAGAACACTACAAAGAACCATCATTTCCAAGTTTTGCATTTCTCTCTCTCTCAGTTGAACCTCATTAAGGATTTTGTATCAGGATGGAGATACCTTGCATTAGGGCCATCGCTTTTGGGTTTTGCACTTCCTATCAATCTCTGAAGATTGGGATTTGATAACTTTTTATTTCATGATTTACCTTGCTTTGGTCATACTGTTTTCTTTCTATTAACATGGTTGAACTATTTTTCAAATAGTCTAAAAATAACATCTTTAAAGTTTTATATCTTTTTGAGTCTCATTGGAAGTATCCACCAAACTGATTATAAGATCTCTTTTATTTAAACAAAATGTGGCCTCACTTTCTAGAGTCTTAACTAGAACTTTAGTCACATATTCTATAACACAAAATTATAGGTGGGTCCTTAAAGGGATCCTTGGTTCACATTAATAAACCTTTTTGCTACAAATAATAGATAACGTGCTAGAATTTATTCTCAACCATGGTTCAAATTACATGTAACTACAAAATATTAAGCTCTACATGAAAGGAATCCTCAACTCAAATAATCTCATGCATATTATCATTTGATACTAAAGGTTTTGAGTGTTGTAGTTGATTTGGATGCATTCCCTCCTGCATTATCAAAGAAATTGATCTCCTTCATTACAGCAGTACGAAAAAGAGAGAGTGCCTCACTCCAATCATACAATTGGTATTGTTGGTCCCATTCATCCATTTGAGCAGCTTGTCTTCAAGCACTAGAGCCACTACCATGATTCTCATATACCCAAACAGCATAGGGATTGCTAGTTGAGTTTTCTATAATGGGATACAAATCTCCAGTCAAATTGTTACGTAGCTTGAGACAAGCATAGGTAGCAATCAACATGTTGGGGGGGGAAGCTATCATGGTATCTTCTATGAAAGTCACATACTCCATAACAGGTTCCCTCACAATAACACCATAACCATCAGCTCCATCATCTTTTACATTCCATGCATCAAACAAGGCAGTTGAACATTCTTGAAATCCTGAGTCTGAGTTGTTTGCATATTCCCTTACTTTCTCATCAACACTAGCATTATTTGCAAGTTGCACCCATAGTTGTGCTACTATGCGACAATAGGTAGCATCTTGCAATATGTAATTTCCATAAAAGTTAGGATTCATGTCTCCATTGGCAACCCCTGAAATAAAGGTTGTATTCCATGCCTAATACATATAAAAAAAGGTTTACATTAGTGGATATCAAAAACATTTGTTTAGGAAGAGCTACATCACATGTCTACATATTGTGCACTTACTATAGAAATTTATTCTATCACCTCACAAATTATGCACATATAATCTCATGATTTGAGTCATCATATGTAAAAAGACATAAAGTGTGCTTATTAGTTCAAGCAATCAAAACATCATTTTTATCATTTTATATTTGGTAAATGATGCACATGTGTGTGTGCGTGTGCGTGTGCGTGCGTGCGTGCGTGCGTGCGTGCGTGCGTGTGTGTGTGTGTGTGTGTGTGTGTGTGTGTGTGTGATGGGCCAGCTAGAAAGAAAGACACTGCACCAAGGAGCATGTATTCCCTACCTTTCAAAATGCTTAATATCAAGAAAGTTATCAAATTAGAAAAAGACAGCATTAGGTAATATAGTTGTGAGAAAGACCAACCACAATGCACTTCTTAATCATCGAGAGAGAGATGGGCCAACTAGTAAGAAAGCCATTGCACCAAGGAGCATGTATTCCCTACCTTTCAAAATGCTTAATATCAAGAAAGTTATCAAATTAGAAAAAGACTGCATTAGGTAACATAGTTGTGAGAAAGACCAACCACAATGCTCTTCTTAATCATTTTCTCCTCAATGCTCTTCTTAATAATCTTCAAGAGATTCAGCCCCAATGCTGTCAAACAAAAGAGCATGACATCTCCATTGTGGCACCCTCTTTCCCAACATGAGGGGGCAAGCAAGTGATATCATCGAGTTCCTTTAATATGGAGATTATTTAAGAGGATGTCAAAATGGCACTTAAGTAAGTTATCCTCCTCTATAATGAAGAGGAGTTAATCCCTCATAAAGGTAGTGGCAAAGTGAAGTCCAAACTTAGATAGATATTTTGTTATACATTTTGAGAGTAGCATAGTGAGAGTCTCACTATAATTCTTTTATATAATCTTTCCAATTATTGTATGCCCTTTGATAAACATAAATTTATTAAAAAGGAACATAGTTCTAAGAAATTATAATAGTAACATAAAGTATCTTAACAAGATGCCAAAATAAGTAGCTAAAGCATGGACGTTGAAGATATTTCTCACATGGTTTTGAGAAACTCTATTGGAAAGTTGAGTAGTTTGGATACATTTGTTAAGATCATGTGTAAAATTTCCAAAATGAATGGCTAAAGTGTTTTCATTTGCAAGTTTATCGTAGTTTAAGAGTGTCGGTTGTTAATAAAAACCCTTCATATAGCCATAACATTGACTATTATTGTCACAAATTTTATAACTCAAGTTTGAAGCAAATAAAATCTAAAATCATATGACAATAAAAACCAAAAGAAAAAATTCACCTCGAATGAGGATACTTATGCTCTTTCCCACATCTTATGGCTGTGGTCCAAGTTTATGCACTAATGACTTTCTGCTCTCATAGAAAACTTACATGCTAATTTTTGAAATCAAATGGATTGAGGGATTGATAGAAAAAGGACCTTTGGGAGTAAGTCCAATGCCCCATTCCATATATATTCTGACAAATTCAAGTTTTGCCTTGAGTAAAGATCCTGAATGGAGGCGTCATGGAATTGATTCATAACATCTCCTGTAAACAATTCCATTAGAAGTATCACATTCTACAACACCATTGAAATTCCATGATATTGACATCAAAATTTCATTTTTTTAAAACATCATAGAGATTGCTTTGTGTGGATGACTTGACCAAACATTAAGAAATTTTGACGTACTTTTTGAAAAAGTTACAATAGCTATAATCGAATTGAAATCCTTCAACAACTTAGTTTGCTAGCTATGACACTTATACTCAAACATGGGCGTGATATTCCTATTGGTATATAGTATATACCATGGGAGGCCAATGAATGTGTGATCTAGACCACGCATTTGACGTGAGTATGACTAGGAGCGTATTGGACATATTTTTATGGGCAAAGGAGATGAATTCTCCGTATGCTGAATTAGGGGCAATGATTGAGAGAGGAGAGGCCGTTGCCAACTGCTGCTGGTTACGGAGCTCGACGAGCCACACCTACCCAGGTATATGATGCCTTCTTCGCCGAAGACCACCTTGTTAAGCATCTCAAGGAGATGCAAATGGGTTAGAGATGGAGCCACTTACTCGCAAGGAAATATGCAGTCCGACGAGGAATGTGGCTCAGCACAAGGGCTAGTACACTACCTTCGAAAGTAGCTTGACAAGTCTGGTCGGCCATGCATATCTCAGACGTGAAGGGCCTTTGGGCAACTACATTTCAGCTACGTAGCCTGGTCGGCCATGCATTAGCATGTCGGTCTACTGCCACAGCCTCCATGCGCTAGCAGCTGGTATCTCTCTTTCTCTCTCACTCTCAAAATGAATGCATACACGCACTCCATATTCCAGCTACTGTTTCTACGGTCGAATATGTAGTGATTCTTCTCTCTCTTTTCTCTCTATCCTTCCACGCTGTAGAACCGGCGAAATACAAGCAAATGGAATCCCAGAAATAGAATAGGATATGGAGGCTTACTGCGATCGTCGGCCTTCACAACAGCAAAGAGAAAAAGAGAAGCAAACCATTTCACGTGGTGTAAAAGAAAAAGAGAAGCAAAGTTCAAACCATTTCACGCACATCACGTGAACTGTAATGTTGCATGTTACACGTACTCTTCGCCTTTGACGTGCATGCATCGTAAAATGGGATTTACACGTGCATATGCAATGGCTTTTATAACTCCAAGCCAAGCATTTACAATTCACAAAAAATATATCAATTGACTACAAAGAACATGCACATAGCATCTAATTTTTGAGGAAATAAAACATTTATTGATGGAAGAATCATATTCTTGTAACCTTTTTCTAGCATGGTGAGTGTAGAATGAAAAGGTGGAGGCTTTTTTTTTCTTTTTTTTCTTTGAATATATCCAAAAAACTATCCAACTATTTCCTCTCAAGAATGACTCATTGAGTTCATTGTTATTGTTGAACACTTGAGAATAGAGAAATGAAAGTGATTTTCTTGCAACCTCTACACCCATAGTAGATTCACCATCTTGTAAGAATTTAAGTGCTTCCATGGTACCAAAATCTTATTCTTCTTCTAATCTTCTTTATTTCTTCACCAATATGTTGTTTCTCAAAATGTAATATTCTTGCAATCTGTCACATATTCACACAAGACCAGGGTGGTACAAAGCAACAAAGCATATGATTGGAGCTTTACTCTTCACCGTTAAGCCTGCAAGTAGACTTCTCTTACCTAAGAATACACACATATGCAAAAGACTCTAGGCACGCTCACATTGATGAAATTACAAGATTAGGTGGCTTCTTCTTAAGGTTCATGGGCCAATATTCCATAGTTGCTACACAAGTATGAGAGACAAGAAAGTATGGACAAAGAAAGTTTGAGAAAGAAGGAAGAGGAAAGTTAAAGAGGCACAAAAATCAACCATGCTCCAACCTCGTCAACTATCTTTTCCTAAAATCTCAATTGTATCCTTTTGCATCTTTATTAAACTCAAATGATTAGCACCACATCACTCCTCACCTAATCTACTATGGCCTCAATTAACTTGACATTCCAACTATATTATTGACATTAACAAATGCAGTTTTATCCAATTCCTACAAGAAAATATTGTAAATAATTAATTTCAATAATTCTTTAAGGTAAATGCCATAAAACAACTGCTTACAATGTGAACTTGTAAGAGCACTTTAAACATTTCCAAAGGTTCTTTCAAATCACTTAAGACATTTCAAAAACACTTTAAGATTCAAAGTATAAGTAAGGGGGAAAACTAATTTAAACAATTCAAACAATGCTTTTGGATCACTTTAAACATTCCAAAAGCACATTAAGATTCAAAAAAATAATAATAATTGGGAAAACCACTTTAAACAATTTGAAAAGAGATTTTGAATCATTTTTAACATTTCAGAAAGCATTTTAACATTGAAAGTAGATTTAAGTGATATTTTAGATATGGTAAAGCACTTTGAAATATGCATAAGCACTATTTTTATATTAAAAGCACTTTTATTACACAAAAGTGGTTCTTACAATAGATAAAGTGATTTGATATCTAAATAATACTCATTCTAATATTGTAGAAACTGTTTTTAGTCTATACAAAAGCACTTTTAAGTCCTTATAGTTACAAAATTACAAAAATATCATTAATAATAAAATTATTAAATAATAATTTAAGCTAGAAAAAAGTACTAGAATCTTAGCTACATCTTTTTTTAAAAATAAGTGATCATAATTGGATCATCCACTATGATTTTGAGAATTTGAAAGTGATTTATAAAAAAATCGAAGACTTGGGTAGCCTTGCCTTTACACACACACACACACACACACACACACACACACACACACACACACACACACACACACACACACACACACACACACACACACACACACACACACACACACACACACACACACACACACACACACACACACACACACACACACACACACACACACACACACACACACACACACACACACACACACAGAGCTCTAGGACTCTGTTGAATGTACAGAAGAGTGAACAGAGATTACCAATTGGTAGGATAGAAGACCCCATGAGAGAGAGAGAGAGAGAGAGAGAGAGAGAGAGAGAGAGAGAGAGAGAGAGAGAGAGAGAGAGAGAGAGAGAGAGAGAGAGAGAGAGAGAGAGAGAGAGAGAGAGAGATCCACCTATCAAAGCAACAGAGAAGAAAACAAAGTCAAACATATTTGCACACATATGAAAGCAGCACAAATAAATTATCGAAACAATTAAATTTTGGTATCACCTAACTATGCATTCACCCATAGGTTTTGTTAAATAATTATTATATATTTTTATTCATGATACAGGAAATGGCAATAAGAGCCCTTGGCATTAAGGCATGTCTTAGCAAACAATCACCATTCTACTTGTTTAGCTGATCTCCTTGTTTTAGTCTAGGAGAAGAAAGAGCCCGTATGCATTCTATGTTGGTGGACTCTAATTCCAACCTATCTATGTAATATTGTCAAATATTTAAAAATGTAGCTAGTATATTTTGGAATGTTTGGGAGGAAAGAAAGATAATTAACTATAATCAATGTTGGCATCCTCAAAACTTAATAAAAATGGATTTCAATCTATGTGTTTGAGCATCAATTGGGATGTTGTTCTTTGCTTCAAAATTGAGTTGGTGTACAAGCATCTTTCAAATGCATGCTTTCACTGTGATTGAAAGGGTCGTCTCATAAAATTTTTCTCATCTAAATTTCCAAGAAGAGTAATAATAATAATATATCTAATAGATTCACTATAGTCTACCTTTTATCTTCTTTTTCCACACCCTAGGTCCTATCTCTTCTTTATGTTAGATATTTTCAATGACCACTCTTGAAAGGTCCCACACCAATTATCTGTGGTGCTCAAAGTTGTAAGACCCTCATTATGAGGAGAAGCCATGTGTGAGCTTAGCCCTAACTTGCATGCTAGATGAGGTCTATATGATCTGATGACAAAAAAGTGTCCTTTGTGAGTCTAACCTTTGGGTTATATATAGTAGTTAAGATGGTGGCAACTTGTGGCACACTACATTGAGTTGCAGGGTGTGGGAGTTATTAGAGACCCTAATTTTGGGTACCAAGGGAAGTAATAGCCCCTCTTATACATATCCTAAGCTAGCATCCCTTACTCAATGGTAAAGGGAATATTTCCTAGTCAGTTAAGAAAGATTAAGAGGTATGGTTAGCCCAACATAACCACCTTTGCGGGCTATAAAATGAAGACCCCCTCAGAACCATGATCATCTATCTTTTGCTCCTTCAGAGTTCTTCTAGCCAGTCTTGAGCTCTTTACCTATCATCTACCTTGTGGGAGCTCTCGCTTAGCCACCAAGACCCACGGACCACTTATTGCTTGAAGCGTTCCACGCTGACCACTAATGGCTACCTCTCACATAGCCGACGCGCCATCCATCTCTACGGGTGTAGTGAGACTACCTCCATGCTCGAATCGAGTTACCTCCTCTCCTGAGCACTCTGGTAGCTCTACGATCCAAGTGCAAGCTTCAAGAAAGCTCCATCCTTAAGCTCCCCACTCCAAGCTCTATTGCCGCGAGCAAGAGAAGAGAAGAGAAGACAAGAGAAAAAGAGAGGAGAAGATGGAGAGCTTCTCCTCCCCGGTCCCTCACCCTCACACACTCACTCTCTCACATTCTCACACTCCCTCTCTCAAGCACAACCTCAAGCAAGCAAGAAGAAGAAGAAGAAGAGGAGGAGGAAAGCCACTTTTGGCCACACACAAGAATGAGCTTCACATTCACTTTTCAACTTTATATACAAAACCCTAAATCCCTGTTGGGCAGTCATCCCCTTATCCCCTTTTTTACATGGCTGGACGTAGCCTAGGCCCTTTTTCCCATTGTCCTGCTATCTTCCTAGCTTCCTTCCTACCGCCCATCTACCTTTACAAATTGCACGAGTGAGAGCTAAGCACTCTTAAAATAAATCATGGTGCGCCCTGCGCCTTTTTTACAAAAGTATTGACTTGCGCTTTTTCTTGTGCGATTTTCTCCTTGATTTAGGACTTTTCTGCACTTCTTATGTTTCCAGATTCTTCTTGGCGCACCTTCATCTTTTGTTTCACTTTTGCCTTGGCCTTATCTTTTGCTTTAGTTTTTCCAGCTTTTCCACCTTATTCATTTGAGGGTTAACATTATCCCCCTCCTAAACGAGTGCCAGTCCTATGCCACTCATCGTCGTAGGTAGCAGGCTTTAGCATGCACCAAAGACGTGGGTGGAAGGGACAACTAGGTTTGCCGTGGAGGATATTCACTATTCACCTTGGGGCCTCCTTTAACGAGTGCTGAAATTTGAAGTCTCGACTCTCAACTCTCAAAGGGCCTCCTTGGCGTCAAAATCTTCCCCAAAGGGCGCTTTAAAAGGGGTCTTAACAACAAAGAGGCACTTTAAGAATTGGTTTTACCGCCATTATTAGCTGCTAGCAATGTGTCGAGCTCAGATATCAGGGCAGAATCCAGATACACACTACCTCGGATGGGTGGGGCAGCATGCGATCCGTCCTACATTACATTTACACACTAAACTGGAGGAAATTTTACATAATAGGAGAGATGGCCCAATGGTATAAAGGCTTTGACTCACGCCCACTAGTAGGGGTTCTATTGCAGGTGCCTTATATTTTTTTAATGTATATAATTTGTCGTCTAGTTTGTTGGGCATGGACGCCCAAAAGTGTCCAGTGTTTGTGAATTTGCAACCTGTAAAAACATGACACATCATCGGCGAATACTCTTTTTTATCCGAAATAACCGTCCACATTGCGGTGTGTAACCGACCTCTCTACTTCACACACTCCATTATTAGTCTCTAGTAATGTGTCGAGATTAGATATCACTACTTCACACACTCCAAGATTTAGCACGGATAAAGTTTTCCAAACATGGCTGTCCCAGCTATTAAATTCAAGTTCAATCCAATTTAAAGTGTGGTGTTTACATTTCTTCAAGCTTTACATTGACTATAATATACTAGTATACAAAAAGTTGATAAAGGGTTACATTTAGTGATACAAATCAAGATACAAAAAGTAAACAAGCTTGTAAATATATATAGACTACAAATATGGGACATTTCCTAACTGTTTATCACTAGGCCTTCTAGCGTGTTCCGTGACTTCTATGACATGTAAACCAATCATCACATAAGTTTATGAGTTCCCTTTGTTCACTATCTATCTCGCTAGCTCTAATTGCCTTACTTGCTTCTCATTTATTTACTACCCCCCTGAGGATCACAATGTGCATACTCTGTAGAGTTTTCCAGCTCCAACTGCCTTACTTGCTTCTCATTTGTTTGCTACCCCTAAGGATCACAATGTGCATACTCTGTAGGGTTTGAGGACTCGGACCACTTGTAAAGAAAATGGTATAATTCCTCTATCAAAAACATTTTGAACTTTCTTCCCCCTTGCTCATCAACAAGTACATCAATTATTGGGATAACTAGGTAAGTGCCTTTAGGATTGCCATAAACTTTTGCAAGTGTATCATGCATAATCAAAGTGTTGCACTTGGTATAGATAGGATGGTATTTCTAGTAAATCATTCAAATGTTTGAAGAAAGCCTTCTTTTTCTTTCAAAAGGGGATACTCACCACTTTGCATAACCCCTATACAAAAATCCCTTGATTTTTTTTTGTCAAACAATATGCATTGATATAAGATCATTAGGACATTATTTAGCTTTGAACAACTCCATAGAAACAAGTTTGTACAAAGACTTGCATGATAGATAAACCACTCTACATCACATCATACATGATACTTTTGCCTAGATAAACTAATTTGTATAACGTCATTCAAATTGAAGCTAGGCACTTGATCGCTTACTATAATAGGAATAACAAAGCACATTATTCAATTCCATGATGAGAGTTGGGTAATCCTTTGTGGTAATCTCACAAAACTTGAGCGGTCTCTCAATCATATGTGGCTTCTTACCAATATGTATCCCTTCTATGACTCTCATCCAAGGTACCCTTCGAATCCCTAAACTACTTTGAATCATTACAAATTAGTGCAATATTACAAGGCTCCCATATAAAAGGGTTACTTACAAATTGAATAGAAAAGGGTTATGTTTTATTAAGGGAAAATTCATAGATAAGGATATTTACAAATAGGCCTTACACATGTGATATAGAGGGTATACATATAGTGAATTCCCTGGGTTATCAACAACAATGCATGCCTACCCTTTGCTTGATGTAACATTTGTCCTCTTTATTGGGCCAACCAAGTCATTGTTTTCACCAGCATACTTCTAACTTAATTTCTTCCTCATTTGCATTAGCTTGCAGTGATCATGCTTACACTTGAGCCTTCCTCTATCACTATCTATACCCTTCTTCTCAATCTCTGTAACGTCTATTTGTGCACCCTTTGCCTTCTCTTTATCTTGCTTGATCCTAGCTTCTTCTCCTTCACTTACAACATGTGCTCCAATAGTAGCTAGGTTTTCTTCTCCTTCATTATCTTTGTGTTTTCCTATAATGGAACCTACATACTATTTTTAGCCTTTGATCTAAATGTAAAGTCTCAAAATCCTCATTATGAAAAATATGGACCAAAAAAGGGTCCTTTAACTTAAGGGTTAATCACATTTTTAATCATGCAAGATTTGAGGTGGATGAATAGGAGAAGGGGTAGTGTGTACATCAATCATGGTTTTTCTCAAAAGAAGACTGGTTTTCCCAAAAGAGAATCTTCATTTTTGAAGATTTAATTTGGACATAGGCTCATGAATGATGTGTGTAAAGGTTAAGGGGGAAATTTCAAATTCAAATCTCCATTTTTGACACCAAGCACTTAAAAAAATGCATTTTTGTAGACCAAAATGATGTGCCCACCAATGTATAGATGGACCATGTGGATAGCCTCATTAAGGAGTCAAACAACACCCACATTTTATGATGCAACATCCGCACAAAGGCAAGTGCCACTCCTGGAAATGGAACCATCTATTGGTAATGAGACACATGGAAGTTATTGTATTAAAAATATTTTTCACGCGAGTTTTTGGCAATTTTTAATTGTATACCGCCTTGATTTAGCTCAAAGCCATTTTTTAGTGTCATCATGACATCCAAGCCCACCATCATTCCAAGATTAGAAAAAGTAATCTTCCCTTAATCCAATTCTTATGAGGCCCTTTGTTAGTCCATGTTCTCCCTAATGCTAGGATATGTTGAGCCGATTTTACCACTGATATTTTTAAAAGAAGTGCATGTTTCTTCTCACCACACAAGTCCAATGTCAAAAATTCACAAGCAATAACCTATCTTGAGGTCCCTTGCCAAGGTCATAGTTATTTCCTCTCTCTAGTATTCCTCCTACTTGTAAGAAAATGAGAAGTCCCTTGAAACCTAAATATTTTGAATGGTTAGAATTAAATATTAGAAGTTGTAGATTAAATTTTATTATTGTTATGATTATGCTCACCCTTTTCCTTAGCAAGTAGGCGGCAAGTATAGGGATCCGCACTTTCATAATTTTAGGTATTTCCTAGGCACAACCACGGTGCAAGTAAGTTTCTTTGAATGGACATAAGTTGGCAAAATGTAATTGACTGGCTCTCACCTAGCACACAAAGAACCACAAAACCAAGTACCAAGGAGCAACAAAGTATATGTTTGGAGCTTTGCTCCTCACCATGAAACCTACAAGTATACCTCTCTTACCCAAGAATACACATGCACATAAAAGTCTCAAGACACGCCCATAGTAGTCAAGAGAGAATATTAAGGGGCTCCTCCTTTAGACTCACATACAACAAATCCATAGTTGCTACACAAGTGAGAGAGAGAAGAGAGGATGGACAAAGGGAGTTTGAGAAAGAAGGAAGAGGGAAGTTAAAGAGATATAAGAATTAGTTGTGCTTCAACCTCCTCAACCATCTTTCCCCAAGAACCTCAATTGTACCCTTTTACATCTTAATTAAATTCAAATATTTGATCATACATAAAGATTAAAGGATGTACCTTTTGGACGTTGTATACATTTTAGGCAAGTATCCTAAGGTTTTAAAAATAAAAGACATATGCAATGGCTTTTATAACTCCAAGCCAAGCATTTACAATTCACAAAAAATATATCAATTGACTACAAAGAACATGCACATAGCATCTAATTTTTGAGGAAATAAAACATTTATTGATGGAAGAATCATATTCTTGTAACCTTTTTCTAGCATGGTGAGTGTAGAATGAAAAGGTGGAGGCTTTTTTTTTCTTTTTTTTCTTTGAATATATCCAAAAAACTATCCAACTATTTCCTCTCAAGAATGACTCATTGAGTTCATTGTTATTGTTGAACACTTGAGAATAGAGAAATGAAAGTGATTTTCTTGCAACCTCTACACCCATAGTAGATTCACCATCTTGTAAGAATTTAAGTGCTTCCATGGTACCAAAATCTTATTCTTCTTCTAATCTTCTTTATTTCTTCACCAATATGTTGTTTCTCAAAATGTAATATTCTTGCAATCTGTCACATATTCACACAAGACCAGGGTGGTACAAAGCAACAAAGCATATGATTGGAGCTTTACTCTTCACCGTTAAGCCTGCAAGTAGACTTCTCTTACCTAAGAATACACACATATGCAAAAGACTCTAGGCACGCTCACATTGATGAAATTACAAGATTAGGTGGCTTCTTCTTAAGGTTCATGGGCCAATATTCCATAGTTGCTACACAAGTATGAGAGACAAGAAAGTATGGACAAAGAAAGTTTGAGAAAGAAGGAAGAGGAAAGTTAAAGAGGCACAAAAATCAACCATGCTCCAACCTCGTCAACTATCTTTTCCTAAAATCTCAATTGTATCCTTTTGCATCTTTATTAAACTCAAATGATTAGCACCACATCACTCCTCACCTAATCTACTATGGCCTCAATTAACTTGACATTCCAACTATATTATTGACATTAACAAATGCAGTTTTATCCAATTCCTACAAGAAAATATTGTAAATAATTAATTTCAATAATTCTTTAAGGTAAATGCCATAAAACAACTGCTTACAATGTGAACTTGTAAGAGCACTTTAAACATTTCCAAAGGTTCTTTCAAATCACTTAAGACATTTCAAAAACACTTTAAGATTCAAAGTATAAGTAAGGGGGAAAACTAATTTAAACAATTCAAACAATGCTTTTGGATCACTTTAAACATTCCAAAAGCACATTAAGATTCAAAAAAATAATAATAATTGGGAAAATCACTTTAAACAATTTGAAAAGAGATTTTGAATCATTTTTAACATTTCAGAAAGCATTTTAACATTGAAAGTAGATTTAAGTGATATTTTAGATATGGTAAAGCACTTTGAAATATGCATAAGCACTATTTTTATATTAAAAGCACTTTTATTACACAAAAGTGGTTCTTACAATAGATAAAGTGATTTGATATCTAAATAATACTCATTCTAATATTGTAGAAACTGTTTTTAGTCTATACAAAAGCACTTTTAAGTCCTTATAGTTACAAAATTACAAAAATATCATTAATAATAAAATTATTAAATAATAATTTAAGCTAGAAAAAAGTACTAGAATCTTAGCTACATCTTTTTTTAAAAATAAGTGATCATAATTGGATCATCCACTATGATTTTGAGAATTTGAAAGTGATTTATAAAAAAATCGAAGACTTGGGTAGCCTTGCCTTTACACACACACACACACACACACACACACACACACACACACACACACACACACACACACACACACACACAGCTCTAGGACTCTGTTGAATGTACAGAAGAGTGAACAGAGATTACCAATTGGTAGGATAGAAGACCCCATGAGAGAGAGAGAGAGAGAGAGAGAGAGAGAGAGAGAGAGAGAGAGAGAGAGAGAGAGAGAGAGAGAGAGAGAGAGAGAGATCCACCTATCAAAGCAACAGAGAAGAAAACAAAGTCAAACATATTTGCACACATATGAAAGCAGCACAAATAAATTATCGAAACAATTAAATTTTGGTATCACCTAACTATGCATTCACCCATAGGTTTTGTTAAATAATTATTATATATTTTTATTCATGATACAGGAAATGGCAATAAGAGCCCTTGGCATTAAGGCATGTCTTAGCAAACAATCACCATTCTACTTGTTTAGCTGATCTCCTTGTTTTAGTCTAGGAGAAGAAAGAGCCCGTATGCATTCTATGTTGGTGGACTCTAATTCCAACCTATCTATGTAATATTGTCAAATATTTAAAAATGTAGCTAGTATATTTTGGAATGTTTGGGAGGAAAGAAAGATAATTAACTATAATCAATGTTGGCATCCTCAAAACTTAATAAAAATGGATTTCAATCTATGTGTTTGAGCATCAATTGGGATGTTGTTCTTTGCTTCAAAATTGAGTTGGTGTACAAGCATCTTTCAAATGCATGCTTTCACTGTGATTGAAAGGGTCGTCTCATAAAATTTTTCTCATCTAAATTTCCAAGAAGAGTAATAATAATAATATATCTAATAGATTCACTATAGTCTACCTTTTATCTTCTTTTTCCACACCCTAGGTCCTATCTCTTCTTTATGTTAGATATTTTCAATGACCACTCTTGAAAGGTCCCACACCAATTATCTGTGGTGCTCAAAGTTGTAAGACCCTCATTATGAGGAGAAGCCATGTGTGAGCTTAGCCCTAACTTGCATGCTAGATGAGGTCTATATGATCTGATGACAAAAAAGTGTCCTTTGTGAGTCTAACCTTTGGGTTATATATAGTAGTTAAGATGGTGGCAACTTGTGGCACACTACATTGAGTTGCAGGGTGTGGGAGTTATTAGAGACCCTAATTTTGGGTACCAAGGGAAGTAATAGCCCCTCTTATACATATCCTAAGCTAGCATCCCTTACTCAATGGTAAAGGGAATATTTCCTAGTCAGTTAAGAAAGATTAAGAGGTATGGTTAGCCCAACATAACCACCTTTGCGGGCTATAAAATGAAGACCCGCTCAGAACCATGATCATCTATCTTTTGCTCCTTCAGAGTTCTTCTAGCCAGTCTTGAGCTCTTTACCTATCATCTACCTTGTGGGAGCTCTCGCTCAACCACCAAGACCCAGGGACCACTTATTGCTTGAAGCGTTCCACGCTGACCACTAATGGCTACCTCTCACATAGCCGACGCGCCATCCATCTCTACGGGTGTAGTGAGACTACCTCCATGCTCGAATCGAGTTACCTCCTCTCCTGAGCACTCTGGTAGCTCTACGATCCAAGTGCAAGCTTCAAGAAAGCTCCATCCTTAAGCTCCCCACTCCAAGCTCTATTGCCGCGAGCAAGAGAAGAGAAGAGAAGACAAGAGAAAAAGAGAGGAGAAGATGGAGAGCTTCTCCTCCCCGGTCCCTCACCCTCACACACTCACTCTCTCACATTCTCACACTCCCTCTCTCAAGCACAACCTCAAGCAAGCAAGAAGAAGAAGAAGAAGAGGAGGAGGAAAGCCACTTTTGGCCACACACAAGAATGAGCTTCACATTCACTTTTCAACTTTATATACAAAACCCTAAATCCCTGTTGGGCAGTCATCCCCTTATCCCCTTTTTTACATGGCCGGACGTAGCCTAGGCCCTTTTTCCCATTGTCCTACTATCTTCCTAGCTTCCTTCCTACCGCCCATCTACCTTTACAAATTGCACGAGTGAGAGCTAAGCACTCTTAAAATAAATCATGGTGCGCCCTGCGCCTTTTTTACAAAAGTATTGACTTGCGCTTTTTCTTGTGCGATTTTCTCCTTGATTTAGGACTTTTCTGCACTTCTTATGTTTCCAGATTCTTCTTGGCGCACCTTCATCTTTTGTTTCACTTTTGCCTTGGCCTTATCTTCTGCTTTAGTTTTTCCAGCTTTTCCACCTTATTCATTTGAGGGTTAACATTATCCCCCTCCTAAACGAGTGCCAGTCCTATGCCACTCATCGTCGTAGGTAGCACGCTTTAGCATGCACCAAAGACGTGGGTGGAAGGGACAACTAGGTTTGCCATGGAGGATATTCACTATTCACCTTGGGGCCTCCTTTAACGAGTGCTGAAATTTGAAGTCTCGACTCTCAACTCTCAAAGGGCCTCCTTGGCGTCAAAATCTTCCCCAAAGGGCGCTTTAAAAGGGGTCTTAACAACAAAGAGGCACTTTAAGAATTGGTTTTACCGCCATTATTAGCTGCTAGCAATGTGTCGAGCTCAGATATCAGGGCAGAATCCAGATACACACTACCTCGGATGGGTGGGGCAGCATGCGATCCGTCCTACATTACATTTACACACTAAACTGGAGGAAATTTTACATAATAGGAGAGATGGCCCAATGGTATAAAGGCTTTGACTCACGCCCACTAGTAGGGGTTCTATTGCAGGTGCCTTATATTTTTTTAATGTATATAATTTGTCGTCTAGTTTGTTGGGCATGGACGCCCAAAAGTGTCCAGTGTTTGTGAATTTGCAACCTGTAAAAACATGACACATCATCGGCGAATACTCTTTTTTATCCGAAATAACCGTCCACATTGCGGTGTGTAACCGACCTCTCTACTTCACACACTCCATTATTAGTCTCTAGTAATGTGTCGAGATTAGATATCACTACTTCACACACTTCAAGATTTAGCACGGATAAAGTTTTCCAAACATGGCTGTCCCAGCTATTAAATTCAAGTTCAATCCAATTTAAAGTGTGGTGTTTACATTTCTTCAAGCTTTACATTGACTATAATATACTAGTATACAAAAAGTTGATAAAGGGTTACATTTAGTGATACAAATCAAGATACAAAAAGTAAACAAGCTTGTAAATATATATAGACTACAAATATGGGACATTTCCTAACTGTTTATCACTAGGCCTTCTAGCGTGTTCCGTGACTTCTATGACATGTAAACCAATCATCACATAAGTTTATGAGTTCCCTTTGTTCACTATCTATCTCGCTAGCTCTAATTGCCTTACTTGCTTCTCATTTATTTACTACCCCCCTGAGGATCACAATGTGCATACTCTGTAGAGTTTTCCAGCTCCAACTGCCTTACTTGCTTCTCATTTGTTTGCTACCCCTAAGGATCACAATGTGCATACTCTGTAGGGTTTGAGGACTCGGACCACTTGTAAAGAAAATGGTATAATTCCTCTATCAAAAACATTTTGAACTTTCTTCCCCCTTGCTCATCAACAAGTACATCAATTATTGGGATAACTAGGTAAGTGCCTTTAGGATTGCCATAAACTTTTGCAAGTGTATCATGCATAATCAAAGTGTTGCACTTGGTATAGATAGGATGGTATTTCTAGTAAATCATTCAAATGTTTGAAGAAAGCCTTCTTTTTCTTTCAAAAGGGGATACTCACCACTTTGCATAACCCCTATACAAAAATCCCTTGATTTTTTTTTGTCAAACAATATGCATTGATATAAGATCATTAGGACATTATTTAGCTTTGAACAACTCCATAGAAACAAGTTTGTACAAAGACTTGCATGATAGATAAACCACTCTACATCACATCATACATGATACTTTTGCCTAGATAAACTAATTTGTATAACGTCATTCAAATTGAAGCTAGGCACTTGATCGCTTACTATAATAGGAATAACAAAGCACATTGTTCAATTCCATGATGAGAGTTGGGTAATCCTTTGTGGTAATCTCACAAAACTTGAGCGGTCTCTCAATCATATGTGGCTTCTTACCAATATGTATCCCTTCTATGACTCTCATCCAAGGTACCCTTCGAATCCCTAAACTACTTTGAATCATTACAAATTAGTGCAATATTACAAGGCTCCCATATAAAAGGGTTACTTACAAATTGAATAGAAAAGGGTTATGTTTTATTAAGGGAAAATTCATAGATAAGGATATTTACAAATAGGCCTTACACATGTGATATAGAGGGTATACATATAGTGAATTCCCTGGGTTATCAACAACAATGCATGCCTACCCTTTGCTTGATGTAACATTTGTCCTCTTTATTGGGCCAACCAAGTCATTGTTTTCACCAGCATACTTCTAACCTAATTTCTTCCTCATTTGCATTAGCTTGCAGTGATCATGCTTACACTTGAGCCTTCCTCTATCACTATCTACACCCTTCTTCTCAATCTCTGTAACGTCTATTTGTGCACCCTTTGCCTTCTCTTTATCTTGCTTGATCCTAGCTTCTTCTCCTTCACTTACAACATGTGCTCCAATAGTAGCTAGGTTTTCTTCTCCTTCATTATCTTTGTGTTTTCCTATAATGGAACCTACATACTATTTTTAGCCTTTGATCTAAATGTAAAGTCTCAAAATCCTCATTATGAAAAATATGGACCAAAAAAGGGTCCTTTAACTTAAGGGTTAATCACATTTTTAATCATGCAAGATTTGAGGTGGATGAATAGGAGAAGGGGTAGTGTGTACATCAATCATGGTTTTTCTCAAAAGAAGACTGGTTTTCCCAAAAGAGAATCTTCATTTTTGAAGATTTAATTTGGACATAGGCTCATGAATGATGTGTGTAAAGGTTAAGGGGGAAATTTCAAATTCAAATCTCCATTTTTGACACCAAGCACTTAAAAAAATGCATTTTTGTAGACCAAAATGATGTGCCCACCAATGTATAGATGGACCATGTGGATAGCCTCATTAAGGAGTCAAACAACACCCACATTTTATGATGCAACATCCGCACAAAGGCAAGTGCCACTCCTGGAAATGGAACCATCTATTGGTAATGAGACACATGGAAGTTATTGTATTAAAAATATTTTTCACGCGAGTTTTTGGCAATTTTTAATTGTATACCGCCTTGATTTAGCTCAAAGCCATTTTTTAGTGTCATCATGACATCCAAGCCCACCATCATTCCAAGATTAGAAAAAGTAATCTTCCCTTAATCCAATTCTTATGAGGCCCTTTGTTAGTCCATGTTCTCCCTAATGCTAGGATATGTTGAGCCGATTTTACCACTGATATTTTTAAAAGAAGTGCATGTTTCTTCTCACCACACAAGTCCAATGTCAAAAATTCACAAGCAATAACCTATCTTGAGGTCCCTTGCCAAGGTCATAGTTATTTCCTCTCTCTAGTATTCCTCCTACTTGTAAGAAAATGAGAAGTCCCTTGAAACCTAAATATTTTGAATGGTTAGAATTAAATATTAGAAGTTGTAGATTAAATTTTATTATTGTTATGATTATGCTCACCCTTTTCCTTAGCAAGTAGGCGGCAAGTATAGGGATCCGCACTTTCATAATTTTAGGTATTTCCTAGGCACAACCACGGTGCAAGTAAGTTTCTTTGAATGGACATAAGTTGGCAAAATGTAATTGACTGGCTCTCACCTAGCACACAAAGAACCACAAAACCAAGTACCAAGGAGCAACAAAGTATATGTTTGGAGCTTTGCTCCTCACCATGAAACCTACAAGTATACCTCTCTTACCCAAGAATACACATGCACATAAAAGTCTCAAGACACGCCCATAGTAGTCAAGAGAGAATATTAAGGGGCTCCTCCTTTAGACTCACATACAACAAATCCATAGTTGCTACACAAGTGAGAGAGAGAAGAGAGGATGGACAAAGGGAGTTTGAGAAAGAAGGAAGAGGGAAGTTAAAGAGATATAAGAATTAGTTGTGCTTCAACCTCCTCAACCATCTTTCCCCAAGAACCTCAATTGTACCCTTTTACATCTTAATTAAATTCAAATATTTGATCATACATAAAGATTAAAGGATGTACCTTTTGGACGTTGTATACATTTTAGGCAAGTATCCTAAGGTTTTAAAAATAAAAGACATATGCAATGGCTTTTATAACTCCAAGCCAAGCATTTACAATTCACAAAAAATATATCAATTGACTACAAAGAACATGCACATAGCATCTAATTTTTGAGGAAATAAAACATTTATTGATGGAAGAATCATATTCTTGTAACCTTTTTCTAGCATGGTGAGTGTAGAATGAAAAGGTGGAGGCTTTTTTTTTCTTTTTTTTCTTTGAATATATCCAAAAAACTATCCAACTATTTCCTCTCAAGAATGACTCATTGAGTTCATTGTTATTGTTGAACACTTGAGAATAGAGAAATGAAAGTGATTTTCTTGCAACCTCTACACCCATAGTAGATTCACCATCTTGTAAGAATTTAAGTGCTTCCATGGTACCAAAATCTTATTCTTCTTCTAATCTTCTTTATTTCTTCACCAATATGTTGTTTCTCAAAATGTAATATTCTTGCAATCTGTCACATATTCACACAAGACCAGGGTGGTACAAAGCAACAAAGCATATGATTGGAGCTTTACTCTTCACCGTTAAGCCTGCAAGTAGACTTCTCTTACCTAAGAATACACACATATGCAAAAGACTCTAGGCACGCTCACATTGATGAAATTACAAGATTAGGTGGCTTCTTCTTAAGGTTCATGGGCCAATATTCCATAGTTGCTACACAAGTATGAGAGACAAGAAAGTATGGACAAAGAAAGTTTGAGAAAGAAGGAAGAGGAAAGTTAAAGAGGCACAAAAATCAACCATGCTCCAACCTCGTCAACTATCTTTTCCTAAAATCTCAATTGTATCCTTTTGCATCTTTATTAAACTCAAATGATTAGCACCACATCACTCCTCACCTAATCTACTATGGCCTCAATTAACTTGACATTCCAACTATATTATTGACATTAACAAATGCAGTTTTATCCAATTCCTACAAGAAAATATTGTAAATAATTAATTTCAATAATTCTTTAAGGTAAATGCCATAAAACAACTGCTTACAATGTGAACTTGTAAGAGCACTTTAAACATTTCCAAAGGTTCTTTCAAATCACTTAAGACATTTCAAAAACACTTTAAGATTCAAAGTATAAGTAAGGGGGAAAACTAATTTAAACAATTCAAACAATGCTTTTGGATCACTTTAAACATTCCAAAAGCACATTAAGATTCAAAAAAATAATAATAATTGGGAAAATCACTTTAAACAATTTGAAAAGAGATTTTGAATCATTTTTAACATTTCAGAAAGCATTTTAACATTGAAAGTAGATTTAAGTGATATTTTAGATATGGTAAAGCACTTTGAAATATGCATAAGCACTATTTTTATATTAAAAGCACTTTTATTACACAAAAGTGGTTCTTACAATAGATAAAGTGATTTGATATCTAAATAATACTCATTCTAATATTGTAGAAACTGTTTTTAGTCTATACAAAAGCACTTTTAAGTCCTTATAGTTACAAAATTACAAAAATATCATTAATAATAAAATTATTAAATAATAATTTAAGCTAGAAAAAAGTACTAGAATCTTAGCTACATCTTTTTTTAAAAATAAGTGATCATAATTGGATCATCCACTATGATTTTGAGAATTTGAAAGTGATTTATAAAAAAATCGAAGACTTGGGTAGCCTTGCCTTTACACACACACACACACACACACACACACACACACACACACACACAGCTCTAGGACTCTGTTGAATGTACAGAAGAGTGAACAGAGATTACCAATTGGTAGGATAGAAGACCCCATGAGAGAGAGAGAGAGAGAGAGAGAGAGAGAGAGAGAGAGAGAGAGAGAGAGAGAGAGAGAGAGAGAGAGAGAGAGATCCACCTATCAAAGCAACAGAGAAGAAAACAAAGTCAAACATATTTGCACACATATGAAAGCAGCACAAATAAATTATCGAAACAATTAAATTTTGGTATCACCTAACTATGCATTCACCCATAGGTTTTGTTAAATAATTATTATATATTTTTATTCATGATACAGGAAATGGCAATAAGAGCCCTTGGCATTAAGGCATGTCTTAGCAAACAATCACCATTCTACTTGTTTAGCTGATCTCCTTGTTTTAGTCTAGGAGAAGAAAGAGCCCGTATGCATTCTATGTTGGTGGACTCTAATTCCAACCTATCTATGTAATATTGTCAAATATTTAAAAATGTAGCTAGTATATTTTGGAATGTTTGGGAGGAAAGAAAGATAATTAACTATAATCAATGTTGGCATCCTCAAAACTTAATAAAAATGGATTTCAATCTATGTGTTTGAGCATCAATTGGGATGTTGTTCTTTGCTTCAAAATTGAGTTGGTGTACAAGCATCTTTCAAATGCATGCTTTCACTGTGATTGAAAGGGTCGTCTCATAAAATTTTTCTCATCTAAATTTCCAAGAAGAGTAATAATAATAATATATCTAATAGATTCACTATAGTCTACCTTTTATCTTCTTTTTCCACACCCTAGGTCCTATCTCTTCTTTATGTTAGATATTTTCAATGACCACTCTTGAAAGGTCCCACACCAATTATCTGTGGTGCTCAAAGTTGTAAGACCCTCATTATGAGGAGAAGCCATGTGTGAGCTTAGCCCTAACTTGCATGCTAGATGAGGTCTATATGATCTGATGACAAAAAAGTGTCCTTTGTGAGTCTAACCTTTGGGTTATATATAGTAGTTAAGATGGTGGCAACTTGTGGCACACTACATTGAGTTGCAGGGTGTGGGAGTTATTAGAGACCCTAATTTTGGGTACCAAGGGAAGTAATAGCCCCTCTTATACATATCCTAAGCTAGCATCCCTTACTCAATGGTAAAGGGAATATTTCCTAGTCAGTTAAGAAAGATTAAGAGGTATGGTTAGCCCAACATAACCACCTTTGCGGGCTATAAAATGAAGACCCCCTCAGAACCATGATCATCTATCTTTTGCTCCTTCAGAGTTCTTCTAGCCAGTCTTGAGCTCTTTACCTATCATCTACCTTGTGGGAGCTCTCGCTCAGCCACCAAGACCCACGGACCACTTATTGCTTGAAGCGTTCCACGCTGACCACTAATGGCTACCTCTCACATAGCCGACGCGCCATCCATCTCTACGGGTGTAGTGAGACTACCTCCATGCTCGAATCGAGTTACCTCCTCTCCTGAGCACTCTGGTAGCTCTATGATCCAAGTGCAAGCTTCAAGAAAGCTCCATCCTTAAGCTCCCCACTCCAAGCTCTATTGCCGCGAGCAAGAGAAGAGAAGAGAAGAGAAGAGAAAAAGAGAGGAGAAGATGGAGAGCTTCTCCTCCCCGGTCCCTCACCCTCACACACTCACTCTCTCACATTCTCACACTCCCTCTCTCAAGCACAACCTCAAGCAAGCAAGAAGAAGAAGAAGAAGAGGAGGAGGAAAGCCACTTTTGGCCACACACAAGAATGAGCTTCACATTCACTTTTCAACTTTATATACAAAACCCTAAATCCCTGTTGGGCAGTCATCCCCTTATCCCCTTTTTTACATGGCCGGACGTAGCCTAGGCCCTTTTTCCCATTGTCCTGCTATCTTCCTAGCTTCCTTCCTACCGCCCATCTACCTTTACAAATTGCACGAGTGAGAGCTAAGCACTCTTAAAATAAATCATGGTGCGCCCTGCGCCTTTTTTACAAAAGTATTGACTTGCGCTTTTTCTTGTGCGATTTTCTCCTTGATTTAGGACTTTTCTGCACTTCTTATGTTTCCAGATTCTTCTTGGCGCACCTTCATCTTTTGTTTCACTTTTGCCTTGGCCTTATCTTCTGCTTTAGTTTTTCCAGCTTTTCCACCTTATTCATTTGAGGGTTAACATTATCCCCCTCCTAAACGAGTGCCAGTCCTATGGCACTCATCGTCGTAGGTAGCAGGCTTTAGCATGCACCAAAGACGTGGGTGGAAGGGACAACTAGGTTTGCCGTGGAGGATTTTTGGTGGTGGGGTGGATGAAGGTCGTTTGGGTCATATGGTTGATGGTTGGCTGGTGGTAGGGTTGGTGATAGGGCTAGTTGTTTTTAGGAGTTGCACTAATGTTCTAGGTATTCCGCAATGGCCGATGATTCATGGTGGGCTTGCATGATGATAAAGGATAATAATTTAGAGTTGAGTGTTGATGAAGGGAAAATGACACTTTTGTTGGAGTCTTCAATACCTGCAATTGAAAACCTCTCATATGTGGTCTTTCCTTGGGGGTAGTGCTAGTCTTCTTATCGTGCACAAGATGTAGGTTGATTAGTTTGGGAGACATGTCAAACTCTAAGAAAGCTGAGAGTATTGTCTGGCACTTGAGGACCCAAACTATGTATATATTTTGGTGCATATATTATGTGAGTGCTCGTTTCATACTTAGATATTACATAGTTAGAAACCCGCGGGTCTAGTTCCTCATAACAATGTGTGGATGAAGCAAAGTTGTCCATGTTGAGGAGAACTATGCAGGAAGGTGCATGAGACATTATTTGCGGTGTGACAGCACGATGTAGCATGGTTGAGCTCAGCGACACCTTACTTTCAGTAGAGGTGGCTACTTATATTTCTTAATGAGTATAGTGTACTTTCCATACCTGTTTGTGCATTGCTTACCACGATCGATTGCAATGGTATTAAGGCGGAGTGCGAAAAGGAATCATGCAAATGGGTTAGGATGACAGGTCTAACCATAGGTGAGACAAGCTCCCTAGGTATGTCCTGCCCTTAATGTGCCCTGAATAATTGTGGGGGATGTGTAGAGGGCTAGGGGATTAGGGATGGAGCCAGCTGACCAAGGTCACTGACCGTACCTAATTTGAGGACTCCTAGGTGTCGTGCTGTCATTGTGAGTGCTTTCTTTCTTTTTTTCTTTTCTTTTTGTTTTTTCTTTTTCTTTCTCTTTTCCTTCTTTTCTTTTCTTCCCCCCCCCCCCCCCCCCTTTTTTTTGAAGAATAACATGAGTACAACCATTCCAATACGTTGAAGCTATCAGCCTTTAATTTGGATTGAGAAATGTCGAGATTCAAAGGCTTTGAAAATGGATATTACAGCGATGATTGTGTCCTAGCCTCGTTGCTAGAGGAACAGTTGTTGAGATGGGGAGGTACACTGGAGATTTTGCAAGACCTCTTTGTAACGTGCAATGTTAGTACAATTGAGGTAACAGCTACCGTGAGTGCCAGGTGTAGAGTTTGACCCAAAAAGAGAGAGTGGCCCCACTGATCATGCTTTGGGCCATGCGACATGGGTGATCGGAAAGGGTGATTTTCACTTTCGGTGGTGAGGCTGCATCATGGCGCTTTGTGAGATTGGTGGTTTTATGGTGACTTGGCATTGAACACTTTCATACAAAGACATGTGTCATCCTACATCCACTTGACACTTCGTGAGAGTATATGCAAGTCACATGCATCAATTATAATGAACAAATGCAACAAAAAAATATATTATTTTATCAAAATCCTATGGTGCTGACTGTGATGCATATCATCGGTGCTTGTTAAAGACATGATATGTATTAGTAGTAGGTAAGGGAGGTTTGTCCAGTTGGGGAGCCTTCCCCTTTAAGCACGTAAGGACAAAAAGTTATGGCAAGATGGCCTTTTGTTAAGCAGCTTATACAAGATAGGGGCTATTCTATTTGTATGCGGCAGGGTGTATTCGGGTGGTCGGGTGACTGGGGCTGTGCCGGTGAGGGGCTCCCATTGGGTTGGTAGGAAAAATATCAGCTGGGACCCGAATGGAGTAATCCCTGGCCGTAGCTATTTCAAGAATGCTTTTAAATAATTCATCAAATTTCCTCTTGTTTCTAGCTGCCTTCTCCTCTTTCGAGCACTTGGTGCTCAACGTCTAGTGAGGGCCTGCACGGCCGGTGTCACTCACCCCGGGTGTTCCCTTGAGCCTTCGTCCTCTTGGCTTGGGGAGTTTTTGGCCTTTGTCCTGGGCGATGTCGCTTGGGGCCTCTTTTCGATGCGTACCTTTTAGAGTAGGTGTGTAGCGTTCTGGTGGAGGCACTCATGCCTTATACTCCCTCCTATGGAGGAGAGCTTCCTTGTAGGCCAGTTGCATTGTGCGCTCTTGATGATGGGGAACTGTGGAAGGACCTGCAAAATGCAAACCAGGGGTTAGGCCCTAAGGCATCATAGAGTTCACGTGAAAGGGATTAAACTGTGGGTTATCAAGCACATATGCCAAGGAGGTGTGGGGCGAGGCATGCAATATTCGCTATAGAGGGATGGCCCCTATGATGATATTTGTCCTGCCTCAAATGTGGGGTGGATTCCTGATCTTGGCTTAGGCTAAGTTGTGTGGACTAGTTGTGATGGAGTAGAGCAGGGCTCGTTCCCGAACGGATAGACCGAAAATGGAAAATGCATATAGAAGGGGGCAGCACCCCGTCTATGCCATCAGAGGTGTTGGTCAGGGCTTCCTATGGTGGTAATGAGAGTTGTATGCCCTCCACCTGGAGGCGGGAATGGTCACACAACTTCTAGACATGTGGTGAGAGGAGGACCTGAGGAGTTCAACCTGTCAAACCCAAAATTATCTCATTGCACTTGACTAACATTGCTTGTGTGTGTTGGTATTATCTATACACGGATACAAAACTCATTGTTTATTTATATACATGTTTATAAACCCATGTCACTTCGTGAGGATAAAAACCAAATGAAGAACTCAGGATTGTACTGGAATGTGGCACACACCTCCAGTATTCGTGGCAACTTACTCAATAACAATAGATATTTTGCAACATCAAGTAGCATGGTACCTTGTCCGAGTCTACTTGCAACATGTAGCTCCTCCTCAGTGAGAACCTTATCAGCCAGAGAGTTCTCTTGGCTAGTTCCAGCTAAGTCCATACCCTGAATGGCAATCAATACTCGAAAGGAAGTTGGCACCACATAGGTTGGGTCTCTTTGAGATCGCCATTTGGCCAATCGTTCCTCTGAGACCGTCTGGGCTCCCAGTTTGGCCATTATAACCCAGTTTTCAAACCAACGTTTTTCAAATTGACTTGACCCTCTGATTGTTGCTTTAGTTGCTCTATCTCTAAGAGATTTGGTTGGTAGAGCATGTCATTGAATGTCACAGTTAAGTGTAGTTCGTCGGCTTCCTCGTCAAAGATGAGTTGCATGCGCTTATGTAGGAACTTGTCAAGATATTCTTGCTCTTCCCAGAATAGAGGAAATGGCAAGTATTCCTCAAGCTACTCCTTAGGGAATGCACCCATGTTTTTAAGGACATAGACACGTGTGAATACTTTGAGTTTAGCATCCAACTCCGTTAATCATTCTGTGACACTTCTATGTTCAATGAGGGCTTGCTCGGTTACTATCTCCTGCAAGGTTCTAGGAGTTTTTCTAGGCTTAAGCATAGCTAGGGGGTCAGGTCTAGATGAGCAAGATTGGTCAATGCTAGGATTGTTTATATTCTCGGGGTTTTCATGTTTTTCCTGAGGTTTTACTGTTATTGTGCCATGGTTCTCCTCGGATGTGACTAGTATAGTCATATCACCTTGTTGTGACAGTGTTGTATCCACTCTTGATTGGTTAATGCGAGTTCTGTTGTTGGTGGATTAAGCGTTGCAAGCAACCATTGATGGTAATGGTTGCTCTGACTTATCAGAATGCATGGATGTGTTTGAGGTTTCACCGCTGTTAGGAGAGATGGAAATGGGTTTGTTGGTGGATGGGCTTGATGTTTTATTCCTCAGCTCTTCAGTGCTCTTGGTCTCAATCTTATTGGCGTCTACCACCACTTGCAACTACTATTGTTTTTGTTGTTTTGTCCTCTTTTTCCTGGGCAATTGCGGTGTCTCCTTTAAGGACTCAGGACCCTAAACTAGGTCAATCATTGATGTGTTTGGTTGGGCCTTAGAATTCTCTTTCTCTAGTATGTCCTTATGGGTCATGGTTGCGGCCTGCTGAATAGCCTTGCTAGGTTGTGAGGGTACAACTGCCTCTCTTTTTGGAGAGTCTAGCTCTTCTTTGAACTATTTGCTCTAGATTTCAGCCCGGTGATAAATCTATGATGTGCTTTCGGCTTTATGTGGTCTCTATGTCGGTTTTAAGGTCTAAAAGTTGAAAATTTGACCAATTCCAAATTTAGCCCAGCAAATCCAAATTGTAGGGGCCGAATACTTGATTCCGCCTGTCTGAGGGCCAAGGGCCGAGTTAGGTGGGCCGAATGCAAGCAGTCCGAGAGATGAGTTTGGCTGGTCCGAGGACCGAGAGGGCCGAGTGTCAAGTTGGGCCAAATATTATATCCGAGTGGTTGATTCGGACATGCCTGTTTACCGCAGCACAAAGGAACAAAAAATGGAGCAGAAGTGCGAGAGAAATGGAAGAAGGAGACAACCAAGAAGGCACAAGACAAAGAAAGGAAAAGGTGTCCTAGATGGAGGTCAGACTCTGAAAATCTGAACGACGGTGTCGCCTTGAGAAAAGAAAAGAGTAAAAGCGTACCGTTAAATATGAAGGCGCTCCCAAATCCTTATAAAAAGAGCACCTGGCTCACTCCCGTGCCAATTGTATGCATTAGTGGGAAGAGATAAGTTAGAATAGTGGAAAATAGAAAAAGAGGGCCTAGACTAATGGCCGGCCATGTAAAAAGAGGGCCTAGTCTTATGGCCGGCCATGTAAAAAGTGGGGATGACCGCCCAAAAAGTAGGGCATGTATATAAAGTTCAAAAGTGAATGAGAAGTTCCCTGTTGGGTGTGGCTAAAGCTTCTTCTTTTTCTTCTCTTGCTTCTTACCTTCTTTCTTGTGCTTGAGTGAGAGATTGAGGGAGTGTGAGGGAGTGAGTGTGTGCGAGTGAGGGATCGTGGAGAAGGAGCTCCCCATCTTCTCTCGTTTCATGCAGCTATGGAGGATGGAGCTTGACAGAGAGGGATTGAGGTCGCTTGAGCTTGCCACAAGGATCGTGGAGCTACCAGAGTGTGAGAGAGAGCATGGAACTCAATCGACCATCAAGGGAAGCTCACTACACCCACAAGGTAGGCATTGCGCGTCGACTATGTGAGAGGTAGCCATGGCCGCTCGGCTTGAAACGCTTGATTAATAAGAGGTCCGTAGGTCTCGGGGTAGAGCTCCATAGCTCCCCTACATTTTGGTTTCGTTGTCGGGACTGACGGAATCGAGCCTTGAGCGCCACGCACATCATATCGAGCATGGCAGTAGGATTTGCAGCCTGAACGGGTGCTTGAGATAGTTAGGAGGATTAGGAGATTTTAATCCCTAGAGCAAGTAAGTATTTTGATTTGCTGCTAAATGTAGAGTAGGACCATTTGTCTTTATTTCTGTTTTTGTTTTCTGTTGCAATAGGTTAAGGGTAGGTTAGAAAAAAGAAGGGAACAGAAGGGTTTTGTTGTTACTGGAGACAGGGAAGTTGGGGCGCAGATTCAGACATCTGGCTAGTGGAGTGTATGAGATTAGTCTCTCTAAATCTACAACAGACTGAGGGAGGTAATAAGGGGCACAGCAGACTAGGGTGCCCACATTTGACACCCTATTTTCTAAGACGACTGTGAGACTGGGAGCCCGGGAGAGAGCAAGAGAGGGAGAGAGCTACGGGAGATCATGAAGTGCTGACTGATCGAGCGCCCCATCGCTTCGAGGTATGCCAGACGTTTCCCTCTGTCGCTCGCATTGATTTGGAAAGTGCGGCATGATTTGATAGAGTAGGCATTAACCTAAAGGCTCCATGCGCAACTTGCGGGCCTTTGACCGCACAGTCGGACCAGTCTGTCCGATTCCCAGAATCGGACCGTCCGATTGCGAGAGTCGGACCGTCCGATTGCTAGAGTCAAACCGTCCAATTTCCATAATCAGACCAGTTGAATCCGATTCCTAGAATCAAACCAACCCACCAAGTCGGGCCATGTGTCTGAGTCCCAAACTTGAGCCACTTGACCCATTGCAGTAGTCGGACCACCCCGAACCACCCACCCCCCGTTCGACTAAGGGAAGCCAAACTAAAGTAAGACTAAACCCGCCCATCCGATTCCCAGAATCGGACCAGAGCACTAGAGCTTGAATAGAAGGTGGTTCATCTAGGCCACAGTCCTGGGTACCCTGGTCACATCTCTGACCCCCCAGGGAACCTAGTGTGATCTTGGAAGCTGGGTACCAGACAAGGTGACTGAAGATTCACCCCGAGTAGCTAGACACTGGGCGGACATAATTTGGAATTGGATACGACATTCGGCGACCAGCCAACCAGCCAACCAACCTTGAAGCATGATAGGGGATGCAACAGGATCTTTCTGTAAGACTTTAGAGTGGCCATGACCTGCACCAAAAGCCACATCAGGCCACAATCGGAGGCAGTGAGGCGGAGCCTGCATCAAGCATTTAGTGCCTCCTCACCTCACCTTCTGATTTCATCACCTAGGGTGCACTACAAGGAAAGGAAAAGCCTGCTTCCAGACTTAGCACTAGAAAGCACTAAGCACAGGCTATGGATAAGATTAACGACAATTTTTAGTAACAAGGAGATTAACAGGAAATATAATAATATCAAGGAACCCACTACTAGGAGAGGATCCCAAGGCATAGCGGGCTACTAGGGAACTCCATCTGTAGGGCCCTGAGAGGACACAAAGATCCAGAGGACCGCAACATGGAGAATCGGACGCCGCCAGAGCGACCCAGTGAGATGGGAAGCGGAAGCAATGTCAGGATCCCAAGGCAGATCAGGAGAGGACAGACTGGACTTGGGAGAATTCCCAGTCATGGTGCAGGAGTTGGTCAACGAGTATGACTTGTTGGCCAGGATGGTAGTTCAGGGTAGGCCAGTAGAGGAAGTGGTAGCGACCCTAGAAGAGGAATGAAAGGCAATTAGAAGGGCACTAGAGAGCATGATTGCCTATAACCATGAGCAAAGGGCTAGGAAACTCCAACAAGACGTGGATATGTACGAGGCACAGCGCGTGTTGGCCTTGGCTGGAGCAGCAAAGGCAGGACCAAATGCGGAGAGAGAGCGGGCAGTGGAGGCTGACTTGTCATTAAGTGAACTTGTAGCCATGTGGCTCATGGAAAACACATCCGCTGAGCAGGGCACGACAGCCTTAGCCACAGCCTTACTCTCAGGATTAGGGGTCACACAAGGGGCAAAGGGGCAATCTAAGACCCCTATAGTGGTGAAACAATTGAACAAGTACGAACCTAGCAACAACCCATATAGCTTTGTGGAGTAGTTCGAACAGGTTTGTGAAGCAAACGGCCTCACAGACCCTGCACAACACTCCCAAGCTTTTGGGCTATGCTTAGGTGACAAAGGGAGGGTGTGGTACACCAGCCTGGATGCAACCGAGTGTGAGAACTTTGCCCATCTTAAGGACCACTTTATCAAGAGGTTCTCTGAGGCAAGATACTCCGACAACCTCATCGTCTGCTTGATGAATGTCAGCCAGAGAGAAAAGGAGGATGTAAGAGACTACGTCACACATGTATGTAGCCTCTTCAAGAGGATCCCGGCCAATGAGCGACCTAACGAAAAGGCTGTGTCTACAGTGTTCATAAATGGAATCCGTAGCGAGGAACTCTACAAGGCCTTGGCTAGTAACTCCACACTACACATAGACGTGCAGACTATGGTTTTTGATGAAGCAATAAGAGTAGACGACCCGCTGAGGGAGCAAAGCATGAGGAACACCAGTCGGGACAGTGCAGGCGAGAGGGCTTTAGAGCGATCAACGATGTTGGGTGAGAGAGAGAGCTCTAGCGTGCGAGATAAGGAAAAGGGAGTCGACCAAGGCTAGGAGCTGGCGGAGGTGAGAATGGAGCTTGCGCATTTGCAAGAACAAATAAGGAAGCCCACGTGAGCCCACGTGCAGTGTATACACTATGGGGGAAACCACCTCCCGTCCGAGTGTCAAGATCCTAGATCTAGACCGTGTTCAAACTATGGTAGGTTCGGACATGACACATTGCACTGCAGATTGCCCAGGAGGTTTCCATACGCTCAGCAATACAACCCTCTTTACCTAGGCAACAGGCCATCTAACTTTCTTGGCAGGGGAGCCCAACTGGCCCTCCCAGCACCAAACAACACGAGACCAGCCATCCCTAGGCTAGAGATGAACCCAACAGGCATACCCAAACCACTAGGACCCTATGTGACCCAACCACCGAGTGACGCTCCTGTTCATTATGTGGAGGAACCTAGTGAAGAAGAGAGCTACATAAACCCATACATCTCCTATGACGAGGAGGGCAATCCGGTCCTGATGGACTATCGACCGGTGCCGGTGATGGCGTTGGGCAGAGGAAGAGGCGGAGGCTTTGGAGGACCAAGCCAGGACCCAATCTCATGTTGGACCTGCGGTCATCCAGGCCATATATCATCATGCTGCCCAGAAAGGGAACAGGCAAATCAGGACAAGGCAGACCTTAGGTGCGCCGAATGTGGGATCATGCACTTGTTCCCTGACTACCCTAGGCGGAAGCCATCAGCCAATCCAACCAACGTGCCCTCCATGCCCTTGGGGATGTTTGGTATAGAGACCTTTGGTGGAGAGGACACACCTATCCCACTGCATGTCATGACGCGAGCGTAAACAAGACGAACAGGCATCTCACTCCCTGGGCCAAGTAACCTGGACGCAGCCTCGCTGGGAAAGAAAAGCCAGAGGAGAAGGAGAAAGAGAGCAGACGCAAGGATCACTCTTAAGACCGAGGAAGCTACAACCTTAGCGGCGGGAAGAGGGGTCACAGACGCCGAGGCACAGACCTCCGCCCCCAAGATGGCGGAACTAGGTAGTGCCAAGGAGAGGGAATACCCTCATCCTAGGTGGCAACTCGAGGCTATCGCCAAGGTGAAGGAGTGGGTCAAGGATGCCCAAGAACACCTTAAAGATGTAGAACCCATATTGGAGGATCCGATGGAGGACCTTTCCGATGGAGGACCTTTCTCGTGCAAGCACACCTGATTTGCCATCGCGACCTCAATCGGGGAATGCGCTAACACACGAGAGATGCCACAAAGGCAAGACCAGGAAGAAGCTTATCAACAAGCTAGCCAGACATGTGGCCGAAGAGTGGTAACCAAGGAGAAAGCCAACTACCCAGCAATCTCCTCACCACCGTAGTAACTACCCCAGTGACCATTAATTTGGGAGACCTGCTTCGGCAGCACCCTCCATTGTGGCGAGAATTGAGGCACTGGGTGAAGGAAAAGGGGGAGCGTGTTGCTGCTGACTTGCACGAGCAAGATGCAGTCACACAAATTCCAAGCCTAACACTGCACTCGGCTCCAAGGTCACTGCACATCAACACTTTCTGGGAAGGCACGGAGATGCATGCAATCCTAGCCTTAGGGGACACAACACGGAAAGGAATTGTGGACACCGGCGCAGGGGTCAGTGTCTTGACCCACGCAGTTCTACAAGCCTGGGGAAACCCACGCGTGGAAGCGGCTAGGTTCAATGTCACATTGGCCAATGGAATGAAGGTCAGACCATTCAGGGTCTTAAAAAACTGGCCAGTGAAGATCGCAGGAGTGCAATTTTTCGTAAACTTCATTGTCATGAAGGGGGTGGACTACGACATACTACTAGGCTGGCCATGGATGAGAAATGCACGAGTGGTCGAAGACTGGGGAAACAACCTCATATTCTTGGGGAATAGGCCAGGTGGTGAGAGTTGAGATGGACACATGGAAGATACCCCAGCCAACCTTGATGCCATCTCAACCATGCTAAAAGATGATACCTAGGCACGCAAGGACTATGGGACGTTGACCAAGTATATTCCCTGCCCTGAGGACGAGAGAGATTGGATGCACGTATTGGCAACCATTGACTTGCCATTCTCAGATGAGGAAGAGTTGAATAAGCAAGTGGCTAATCCACCGAGCGTGCCAGCAGAGGAGACCACTGTGCCACTCTGCATGATGGTGGGGAGCTCGTAGGATCCAGGGAGACCTATCCCGTTCCACACCCCCATGAACAAGCTCGAGCTCCAAGGAATCATAGGGTACCTAACCACTAAACTGAAAGGCAGCGAAGTGGCTAATCTAAAGCCCCTAAGTGATCTCTTGGCTCAGCCTGAATGGGAATGGACCAAAGTGCACGATCTCAACCTATCATACAACTGGGCTTTAATCACCAACAAAGAAGAGATCGGAGCGGAGAACCTAGGGGATGACGAGCAGTCGGAGGGGCAAGATTCCGGTGGTGAGTATGAGCACTATCGCTCTGAGACGGACGAGAGTGAGGAAGGGTTTAACACGATAGATTATGACACTCAAGGGAGAGCAATCGAGCAGATTGAGGCAGACTCTAGGCCGAAACGAGAAAGGGATGGAAAAGGAGTCATGTGGATGGAATGCGATAGGACCTGGCTGGAGTAGGTGGGAGCTATGGATTATGAGTAGGCAGGGGTGGCACAATCGCTGGCAGTCCCAATACTGAAGACGAAATCACCTACTAAACTACGAACCCCGGGCGAAACCCCTTCCTCAAGTGAGGGGTGCAAGTTTAACTCGAAGTCTGAAGTCAGTACAGAGAGTGATCTCGAAATACCCCAACCTTCTAATGTCAGACGCACTAAAGGGGACTTGCCAGTCCACTTAAGGCACAAGTGGATTAAGGAGGGGACCAGGAAGCAAATTAGAGACTCAGAAGGAGATAGGCAAAGGAAACCACAGGACCTACCCAAACGCTTCACAAAGTTTAAGAAGGGTGATAGAGTGGTGGTTCTGCTAGGAGCAAAGAGACAAGGGCAAGCCAGGGAACCAATTGAGGGAACCGCTAGGGTCAAGGAAGTCGACTTGGCAGAGGAGGGAAAGAAACCATGACCCATGTCCATTGCTGATGACCTGACCAAGGAGGAGGAGGCTAGGCTGGTTGCCCTCCTGCGGGAGTATGTCGATGTGTTCGCTTGGTCCTTGGAGGAACTGAGAGGAGTCGATCCTAAGGTTGTGACCCATAACATTCCCATGGTCCCAAAAGCGGTGCCAATGAAGCAGCGACCTTACCCTATGAATCCCAAATACGCTCATGCAATGGAGGAAGAGATCGATAAGCTTATGAAGGCGGGATTTATATATGAGATCGAGCACACAGATTGGGTATCGCCAATAGTGATAGTTATGAAAAAGAACGGCAAGATTCGAGTGTATGTAAATTACAAGATGATGAATGCCGCTACGAAGAGAGACAACTACCCTTTGCCATATACCAAGCACATGCTGGAGAGAGTAGCAAGCAAAGAAGCTTACAACTTTCTGGATGGATTCTCAGGCTACAATCAAGTGCAAGTGCATTCTGATGACAGGCACAAGATGGCCTTTGCCATGGAGTGGGGTATCTTTGCCTACATCGTTATGCTCTTTGGGTTAATGAATGCTCCTGCAACCTTCCAACGATTAATGTGCACGATCTTCAAGGATATGCTACGACACGAGCTAGAGGTTTTTGTGGACAACCTACGCATACACTCCAATTGGGCCGAACACTTAGAGAGGCTGGGAGCCATCTTCGAACAGTGCCGACTATACAAACTCTCGCTGAACCCCTTGAAGTGCCAGTTCTGGGTGAAGCACAGATGTATCCTAGGGCATGTAGTGTCACGGAATGGCATTGCGACTGACTTTTCAAAAGTTAGGGCCATTACCGACCTCCCACCGCCCACCAATTACAAGGGCGTCCAATGCTTCTTAGGCCACACAGTATACTACCGGCGCTTTGTACTAAACTACGCGCTGATTGCTAGACCATTGTACAAGCTACTGATTGTATTCGAGTAGACTGAGGAATGCCAATGCGCGTATGAACAGTTAAAGAAGGCCCTCACCACTGCACCCATCTTACGAGCCCCAGACTGGAGTGTAGCATTCCATGTACACATAGATGCCTCCAAATTTGCTATCGAAGTCGTTCTCTGCCAACCTGGTGAACATAGTCTTGATTACCCCATGAGCTTGCTAGCATGCAGCTCACCGAAATAGAAATGAACTACTCCACTACAGAAAGGGAAGGGCTAGCCATGGTGTTCACCGTGAAGAAATTTAGGCATTACCTGTTGGCCACACCCTTCATCTTTTATGTGGACCATCAAGCCCTGCTGTATCTCGTAAACAAGCCATGCGCCACAGGCCATATAGCAAGGTGGTTACTTCTCCTACTAGAGTTCAATTTCTCAGTGATTGTGCACAAAGGGAAGCAACACTACATGGTGGATCACATGTCCCGCATACCACCAGGGAAGCTGCTGGCCAAGGCATCCCTGACGATTTACCGGACGTGCACCTCTTTGGCCTGTCTAGCAAAGGGGACTTGTTTAGAGCTGATTTGACACCCTACTGGGCAGATGATGTTTTCCAAGTGTTAGAAAACGGCCTGCCAGAGAAACCTATTGAGAAAGCCAGGCTAAGGAGACTCATCTTAAAAATTCAGCCATACCAATTAATTGCTGGCCAACTCTATAGGTTGGGACAGGACAGACTGTTACGTAGATGTGTGTGCGAGCATGAGATGCACAATGTATTGAGAGAGGCGCACAACAGGATAGCTGGCAGGCATTTTAGTGGGGACACGACTGCCCGTAAGGTATTACAATCCCAACTCTGGTGGCCCACCCTATTCCACGACGCCGCTAAGTTTGTCAAACACTACGACGAATGCCAGAGGACTAAGATACCTATGCGCATAGATAAGATGGAATTAACCCCCATAGTAGCTCGACACCCCTTCGAGAAATGGGGCATTGACTTCATTGGACCTATTAGTCAAGCGGCTCAATACTCCCAGGCACACTACATCATTGTGGCAACAGACTACCTGACGAAGTGGGCGGAGGTGCGAGCCATCAGAAGGAACGACGCTAGGACTACTGCCAAGTTCTTGTGGGAATAGCTCTTTTCACGGTTTGGGTATCCAATCGAACTAGTCAGTGATCAAGGTGCACACTTCGTTAACGAAGTAATATCCCACTTGCTCTCAACCTTTTTGATCATTCATAGAAGGTCTTCCCCCTACTACCCACAGGCAAATGGCCAAGTGGAGTCCACAAATAAAATCCTGGTCCACATGCTTATTAAGGTAGTATCCACATCATGAAGAGACTGGGATAATAAGCTGATGGCTACCTTGTGGGCTTATCGGACAGCTTATAAGACGGCTGTCGGGCAAACACCCTTTAGCTGACCTACGGGACAGAGGCCATTCTACCTCTAGAATTTTTTGTCCCTAGCTTGAGAATAGCAGCACACGAGCATTGGGAGGGGAGAGAGGCTTGGATTAACCACTTAGAGGAACTAGAGCATCTCACAGAAACTCAGCTTTTAGCCACCCACGCTCTAATCTGCGAAAAGGCATGATGAAAGCTGTGGTATGACAAGCATGTCAACCAGCGTAACTTTGATCATGGGGACCTCGTGTTACTCTACTCGGTGAAAGGGCACAAACAGAAAATGAAATTTCGAGGGCTGGGGCCTTTCTAGGTTCATGCAATTAGCAGAACGGGCAATGTCGAGTTGGAGACGCTCGAAGGGGAAGGAATAGGCTTCTTCAATGGCAGTCGCATGAAAAATTAATATCCCCCTTCCCATCCGCTGCATGAACCGTCGATGCGCGAACCCCTCGTCGCTGTCTGCGTGGCCACAATCACCGAACTAACCGACCACAATGAAGACGCAGTGGCACCCTCCTACCTTCGAATCATAGTCACCATAGAGTGGACATATTCTTTTGATGCTCTGATCAACGAAGGGGCCTACCGGAATGTCTTAACACATGACCATTGGACACGCATTGGTCATCCCAAATTACAGCCCACGAATGCGAAACTTAGCCCATTTGGGGGCAACACTTACCCTCTCTTAGGGAAATGCCAAGCGGCTATCTCCGTCGAGTCTGGGAGTATCCAGTTATCTTTTATGTGTTACCAAACATTGAAGGGGCCGGTGATAAATCACTACTAGGGCGCGCGTTCAAAAAGCAGACAAGCTGCAATGTGGACTACAATCTAGACCGCATTCACCTAACCATGGGTAGTGTTAGTAACTCCTTTCAGTAAGGGCCATCTTGCGCCTTCTACAACTGCAGAGCCACCGATGGAGATCCCCGCAGCCAAGCCTAAGGAAAAGGGTAGGGATGCCTTACCCCGTACCCCAACCGCCAGAGGCAAACCCACCCAAGCCGTCCACATGGCCAGGGAGCCCACGCACATATGGGTGCTGAAACGATGAGCGTCGCCTCCTATTAGACCACAGAAACACGCTCCTAAATGCAAAAAATATCAGTTGCGGCCTAATAGGCAGCCCAAGCGCCATCGACATGGGTGCACCACCATGCCATGATGGATGTCGAAAGACCTCCTGCGAGCGTAGGGATACTATGAGGGAAACCCCTGGATATGGGTGCCTAAGGTCAGACACCGTAAAGAGTCAACTTTGGGCAGCCCCACCCTAGCTAGACAGACCGGCACAGGCAAAGAACAAGTCACACGGAACGTCAAACCAACAACGGTGACGGTTAAGGCCACCCAGCACCTTCAATGCCCCAAATCGGATGATCCAGCACGATCTAGGCCAAACAAGGTGCACACCCCCATGCCCGCTCAAATGAATTGCAGCATGCTCCCTAGGGCACGGGAGCTCGCCGCAGCGTTTCCAACTAATCCAAAGTGCACAATTTCATTAATGACCTCTGCAAGGGAGTCACTACTATCCAGCCTAACTGCTCCATCGCCACCAGCGGGTCCAAAACCTTCATACGAAAGACGATCCTTCATGTCAGCGGGGCCAAGGATCTCGTTGAGACCTCCGAGAATGACGTAGTGACGTGCATTAAGGAGTTGGACGACACCTTCACTACATTTGCTAGAAGCTACGAGAGACTTGACCTGGGACTTCTTGACGAACCCCTCGCTTCCAATGTTCTCTCATTGCCATGCACTTGGGAGGACTACGAGTTCATGACCACTAAGTTTCCCAAAATTGCGACCGAGCTAATCACTAATGGAGAGATCTCGAAGGAACAGGCTGTTCTCAGACAACTAGTCACCTCCTCATACCGCAAGCCTGCTCCCTCTGTGTCGGAACATGAACTGGAAAGGCTGGTGTAGCTTGCCAGCTCTGCTTCTCCATTCCTGCAACTGTGGTACGCCTTACAACTCCAATGGGAGAAAAAAGGCCACCGGATCATGACTAATGCTGAGCAAAGGAGGCCAATCAAAATAATTGAATGCGACCCTACATACGTGGCACCTGTTTCATTCAGAGTTCTGGCCATTACACGCAACTTACACTTAGATGATCAGCTACTGGCCCACCCATACATCGACCAATTCCTCACAGAGGAGGAGTTGCACATTGCTAGTCGCCTCAACTCGGGAGACATATTCCATGATGTCTTAACCTACATCACTCAAGCTTCCCTGCAACTAGGCGAACTTGATCACCATGCCCAGTTTGAATACAACCCTAACCTGTATACCTGGCTTATGGCCAAGTAGCCCACCCACACAGCCCATGCGAGCCTTCCCTCCCCCGTGCCACTTAGAAAAGAGGGAAGAAGAGCCAGTGATGATCAAGGGACTGACCGAGTGAGGTAACAAAAGGGTGAAGGCTAATAACGCTCTACTAAATTCAAAAGAGGAAAGGAAGCAAAGAGGAATAGATGTTGGTTGTTAATTATTTCTAAAAAAGTTTCATCTCCTTATATATGTCCAGTAAACTGGTGCACATGTTTTTTCTTGGTATATTCTAGGAATGAAGCAAATCGTAACTCTAACGTTGACTGGGGTAATGACAGGCACATACCATGGCAAGACAAGGCAAACTTCCATTTACGGAAGCAAAAATGACGAAATATGGAATCAACATCGAAACACGGGGCTTCAGCCAATTTACTTTCAAGCATGCCATGAACCTGGATGAGGCTATCTCGGAGGAGCCAGCCGTAAGAGAGCTAGTGAACAAATGCAGCCTCCAAAAGTACGTAGAGAAAGTCGGGCAAGAAAGACGGGTACATGTGCCCCTTCACGCCGCTGCTGTCGAAAGAACCCTGGGACTCGTGCCCAAAAAGGAAAGACGCCCAAAAAGGGCATATACGCCATGCTGGGAGTCAAAAAGGAAGATGTACACACAATCGGTGGAATTAGTCTAGCCGACATTCCAGACCCGGTGACAAAAATGCAGGCTAAAATGATCCATTCTCTCTTCTCCAGCCACAGGTACAATGCCCTCATGAACAGGATCAGTGTACCACTGCTAGAAAGCATTGCGATAGGGGTCCCAGAGGAGGTGGACTGGAACGGTTTCGTCCAGAATACTATAAAGATTTCCGCCGCCCTTCTAGCTCCAGCCGCAACGCTAGCCACGGTGGGGACTCCCCAACCTCCACCGTGAGATCCACGAGGAAAAAACCTACCATCAAGGCCTCCACAATCAGGTACGGAGGTATGCTTACAGCAATCATTGACGAGGCCATCAAGGGTGCTGGCGTGCAAGGAGAGCAGATTGAGCACCAAGACTCACCACGCCGAGAGGAGGAAGTCTCAAGTGAAAGGACGGCTAGTGATGTAGGGGACCCTGAAGTACCACCCCCACAAAACACCGAGCCTCAAATGCAAACGGACAACAAGGGCCAAAAGAGGGCGAAGACACTGAGCAAAAGGGAGCGAGCCGAGGTGAAGAGGGCTCGAAAAGAGTCATGTGGGTTGGAAGAACAACTGCAGAAGGAGGAGGAGGACGAACTCGCAAGAGTTAAAGAGGAGTCAAAAAGGGCAAAAGAGGAACGGTAGAGAAGGGCGAAAGAGGAAGCCTACGAACTAAGCATGAAGGAACTGACCGAGTTAGCTAAGGCCACTCGTAGGTCTGTTGAAGAAGCTCACAGACCAAGAGAAATCAACCCCTACGGTCCTCACCATGAAGCCGAAGTAAGTGGCAGCGCAAGGGCAGCCCCGATGACCGCAAGCAAGGGAAAGTCACCACTACACACCCTGCCTCCCTCCTTTGTGCCAATGCCAACAGACACCCTAAATGCCCCACAGCCCGCACCTTCTTCGGACACGGCCCAACCGATGAGCATGATGCAGATGCTCGTAAAGGTGGTAGAGATTGTCCCGGAACCTGGCACGAAAAGACCTGCCACCACTGATGCTAAATCCAGGAAAGACCCTAAATGGCAAAGACTCGAAGCATCTACCACCACAGCTCCCATCCCCCTGTCACCAGGAGCAGACTACGATGCCTACGTGGCCAAACTCTTAGCGTAGCTGGAAGCGGCAAAGGAGGAAAAGAAAGTGGCCCTACTGGAGCTGGAGAAAGAAAGGGAAACCTCAGCGGCCCTAAAGCTCAAAGTTTCAAAGCAAGAGGCTAACTGGCGAAGGAAGGTCAAGGCATTACAAGACCAGCTGGAGGCAAAGAAGAAGGAGGCCCAGGACAATGAGAATCGACTAGGACAGAGGCTGGAGGATGAAGAACACAACCTGGTGGCCAAGCAACGGAGTTTAAAGTTGCCGGTGCAGCAGTATGCCGACCTAGAGCAAAGAACGGCCAGACTAGAGGGGTACGGCCTAGTGGCAACTCAAGAAGGTGAACCGAGCAAGGGGCAAGGGGATCCCGTGGCAGAGCTTCAGTATGAGCTCAAGGAACAAAATAGGCTAGAAAGAGAGATAGAATTCCTGGCACAGGACTAGTCCATAACTCTCGCAACGGAGGTGCAAGAACAACAACAGGAGATACAATAGCTGCAAGGGGCATTGGAAGTTGCCAATGAAGATACTGAGGCCCTCATAACCATGGCTTTCATGCATCGGAGAATACACCTTGCAGAATCCAGAGCCATGAGTAGTTGGCACAGAAGAGGTCAGAACGAATTAATGAGGCAGAGCATAAATTCAGTATTGCAACTCAAGCGAAGGAAATTGCTGAAGCGCAGCTGGCTCGAAAGTCCAGGGAGTAGCATCAACTCTGGGCTTTAACGAACGAACAACAACAGATGATGACCACACTGGCGAATGCGATGGAAGAGGAAAGACAAAAGATGGATGAAAGGGCCAACGCTTGGGAAGCAAATAACTTTGACAGAATCAGGTAATTAACAGAACACTTGGCAGTGGCAGAGTGCGAGAGAGTGCTTGCCCAATCTAGAGCTAAAGCAGCCAATGTATGCACCCACGCACAAAGGCAAGCCTTCCTCAACACCATGCTACATGTCATCCAAGCACAAGGCGATGATTTAGTGGAAAGGGTGAGAAGAAAACTGGAATTGACTACCCGGGCACTAAGGTACGGTCTTCAGGAAAAACGGGAGCTCCCCGCCAACACGAGACTCACCAAGGAACAACAATTCAGCTACCTGCATAGTGCCGGCCTCTCCACTGTTGAGCTCAAGGACCTGGGATTCGAAGAGCAGAAGCCGCCCACACCACCATCACAAACAATCCCAGCCGTAGCCGACCAAGATACCAAGGAAGGCCCGGATTTGGACCAAGAGGCCGACGAAGAACTACACAAAGCGCGCCCAGTCCCCCTCTACCAGACCTCCCACCAAATGAGACTGAAGGCACCCACATGCTGGAGCGCATTGTGGCAGCCACAAGAAGGAGATAGGAGCTGGCAGAGGATGCACAACGCAGAGCGTGGTCACTACCAAGACAATTCTTTGACGAGCTAATACCACTATGAAGGGACCCCAACCCCATTGATTGGCCGCACGAATTGGTCATCTAGCGTGACCGGGAGTTTCAAACGATGCCTTTTGAGATGTCCTTCTCCTACCCACGCTCGCTGGACCGGGGCTACCGCTCAGTATCCTATCCAAAATCAAGGAGCTAGCCAATGACCTAAAGAACTGTTGGGTGGAAGAAAGGAGCCTAATTATGACCCGGTGGAGGCAAGAGCCTGCAGACTACTGGCAGGACAAGGTGAACCGGATTCCCAAATCCGTCCAAGGCTATGAGACACAGCCAAAGTGGCGGTGGAGGATTTGGAACACCAATTTTGACGCCTGGACCGCCTTCTGCAGCTCACTCCCCGAGGAGAAAAATGACCCCTCCCACATGCCCTACCCCCACCGGCATGGAGTGGACTATGACCGTGCCATTCACGGGGATTTTGACTTCCCTAAAATATATAATGTAAATGCCCAAACTCCCGAGGAATACTTAGTCTTTAGACAGCAGGATATTCTTCCATCCATCACCCGCTTCCTTGCGAACTTCTCCTCTTGCCCAGATCCTGCCTTCCTAACCACCTGAAACTATCTTAGGTTGCTCAAATTCCTATTACTACAAAAGCCTACCATTGAAGAAGCTCACCTCCCATCCCTCTTTTTTGACATCAATCTAGGCATCGATAGTAGAGCCATGACTCGGTTAATGATGAGGGCATCCCTCCTCCCCTCCTTTTGCTTGGAGCTCTTAGAAAACATGAATGGCACCCGCTTCACAAGGTGTAACCACCCATTTTTGTCATCCACCCCTCTGAAGGCCCGAGCTGCAATTAAAGAATATCTCCAAAGTTGCGCCTTTCTATCCCAATGCGCGCGACCTCCCCACACTTCAACTGACGGTGATCGGCACTAGCCAAACAACTTCCCAAAAAAAAAGCACACACTTTGATCACGGCACCTAGGGATCACCCCTAGCCCCTCTCCCCACTCCACGCTTAGGGCACATCAAGGGCAAGACTTTCAGACCTATCACCCTAAGCTCTGCACTACACTACACCTCCAACAACACGCAAACTGGGTCCTCAAGTGTGAGACATTACCAAGGGCTTACCCAAGGTTAGACCCACCTCCCAGTTCCACTGCACATGCACTTACACCTCACCGTGAGACAGATACCCCCTTAGAGAGTGCACAACTTTCTCTTGCAGGCTGTTCGTAACTCAGTCGCGCCGCCATTGGCTACATCTAGGCACCATGTGTTCTTCAACTGATAACGTAGCCTCAGTTTTGGCAATCATCGCCGATGCCAAATTCCAATTGTGTAAACAAGGACGAGCATCTTCATGCAGATCAAAGCAAGCCAGAACCTCTCCAAATCACCAGGAACCAACACCCCATCATCCCTCATCGTAGCGCCGCCTTTTCGATAGTGGTCATCTACCCACCATTTCCACTTAGCACCAATCCCAACTACCCTGCTGCTCCCCACCCTAGTGCCATGGGACTGGCACTCCGCTAGGAGGGGGTAATGTTTACTGCAGCACAGAGGAACGAAAAATGGAGCAGAAGTGCGGGAGAAATGGAAGAAGGAGACAACCAAGAAGGCATAAGACAAAGAAAGGAAAAGGTGTCCTGGATGGAGGTCAGACTCTAAAAATCTAAACGATGGTGTCACCTCGAGAAAAGAAAAGAGTAAAAGCGCGCCATTAAAAATGAAGGCGTTCCCGAATCCTTGTAAAAAGAGCACCGGGCACACTCCCGTGCCAATTGTATGTATTACTGGGAACGGGATAAGTTAGAATGGTGGGAAATAGGAAAAGAGGGCCTAGGCTAATGGCTGGCCATGTAAAAAGTGGGGATGACCGCCCAAAAAGTAGGGCATGTATATAAAGTTCAAAAGTGAATGAGAAGTTCATTCTTGGGTGTGGCTAAAGCTTCTTCTTCTTCTCTTCTCTTGCTTCTTACCTTCTTTCTTGTGCTTGAGTGAGGGATTGAGGGAGTGTGAGGGAGTGAGGGTGTGAGTGTGTGTGAGTGTGTGTAAGTGAGGGATCGTGGAGAAGAAGCTCCCCATCTTCTCTCTTGATCTTTCCTTCCCTTCTTCTCTTCTCTCGTCTCACGCGGCTATGGAGGATGGAGCTTGACGGAGAGGGATTGAGGTTGCTTGAGCTTTCCACAAGGATCGTGGAGCTACCAGAGTGTGAGAGAGAGGAGGGAACTCGATCGAGCATCAAGGTAAGCTCACTACACCCACAAGGTAGGCATTGAGCGTCGGCTATGTAAGAGGTAGCCATGGCCGCTCGGCTTGAAATGCTTGATCAATAAGCAATCCGTAGGTCTTGGGGTAGAGCTTCATAGCTCCCCTACAAGGCCGAGCAGTGGGTGTTCGAGGGCTGAGGGCTGAATCAGGTGGGCAGAGGGCTGAATCAAGTTGGTCTGAATGGTTGACTCGGACGGGTTGAGCGATAAGTATCCGAGTTAAGTGGTCTGAGTCGGGTGGGCCAAGGGCCAAGGGTATGATTTTGGCCGGCACAATGATAAATTGCTTGAATCACACGATTCAGGTCACGGCCTATCGCACACACCTCTAGATCAAAGCTATGGATGGAGGGGAAGAGTTGTATATACTTGGAATAGCCAATAAACTCCAAAATGCAAATCGGAAAATGAATCAAATCCTTATGCCGTGTTATGACAACAAAAACCTTGATGCTTATTTTTCTTCTTTTTCTTTGTTTTTTCCTACCCTAATGCATCCCAATCACAAAGTAAATACCTATACTACTCCAACATGCTTTTCCAAATCCAAAAAACCAAAAATCTACTTGCTAAGGAAATCGAATACCTCTTCAAACTCCCTCACTTCCTATCTACCTCAAGCACCGGTTTGGGGAAAACCCTACTTCAATGCTGGATTCGAAGTGTGCAAGCATTTAAGGCTTGAATCCATTGGTGCCGCCAATGGAACCAAAATGTGGGAACTCTCGCTCAACCGCCAAGACCCACTGACCACTTATTGCTTCAAGCATTCCAAGCCGAGTACTAATGGCTACCTCTCACATAGCCGACGTGCCATCCATCTCTACAGGTGTAGTGAGCTTACCTCCATGCCCGATCGAGTTACCTCCTCTCCTGAGCACTCCGGTAGCTCCACGATCCAAGTGCAAGCTTCAAGCAAGCTCCATCCTCAAGCTCCCTGCTCCAAGCTCCATTGCCATGAGCAAGAGAAGAGAAGAGAAGAGAAGAGAAGAAGAGAGGAGAAGATGGAGACCTTCTCCTCCCCGGTCCCTCACCCTCACACACACTCCCTCACACTATCACACTCCCTCTCTCAAGCACAACCTCAAGCAAGCAAGAAGAAGAAGAAGAAGAGGAGAGCTACTTTTGGCCACACACAAGAATGAGCTTCTCATTCACTTTTCAACTTTATATACAAAACCCTAAATCCCTTTTTGGCGGTCATCCCCTTATCCCCTTTTTTACATGGTCGGCCGTGGCCTAGGCCCTTTTTCCCATTGTCCTCCTATCTTCCTAGCTTCCTTCCTACCACCCATCTACCTTTACAAATTGCATGGGTGAGAGCCTGGCACTCTTAAAATAAATCATGGTGCACCCTATGCCTTTTTTACAAAAGTATTGACTTGTGCTTTTTCTTGTGCGCCTTTCTCCTTGATTTAGGATTTTTCTGCACTTCTTATGTTTCCAGATTCTTCTTGGCGTGCCTTCATCTTCTATTTCACTTTTGCCTTAGCCTTGTCTTCTGCTTCAGATTTTTCAGCTTTTCCACCTTATTCGTTTGAGGGTTAACATACCTAAATTGCTATCTAAACTTTATCAATGAAACTAAATGGGTGAATAAAGCCATCTTATATTAATCTGTTTGAAATTCAAGAATTTTTTTTCTTCTCTAACTTTTTTCATGTACTCTCTATTTCTTATTGAGATTTTGTATGTTGCATTGTTTAAATTTTACATGGTATCAAAGCCCAAGGGACTCTAAGAATGGAAGGGTGTGCCAAATGACAAGGCTTCAATAGAAAAAAGGAGCAACATTGACATTTGCAAGTAGTTGTGATACTTCAAGAAGTGGTTTTGGCACATCAAGTAGTGCTAGTATATCGGTAGTTTGAATTCATCCACCAACCTTCAACAAGGGCAAGTTAGATGATATAAACTACACTTTGTGGAAGTTTAAATCTATAATTGTCCTTGATTCTTATGAGCTTCAAAAGATGGTATTGGAAAGTAACCCAAAATCACAACCTACCCCCAACCCACCAAATTATAGTGTAATGATTCCTTCAAATCTTGATTTCTATGGGCTTGGAAATAAAGAAACACATATTCTTTTTGCTAAAAGCTTATGTGTCGAATCATGAACATGTTCTCAATGACTAGTAAGTTGTAATGCCAAGACAAGGAGTTCTTGAATTTCACCTTGAGAAAATACTTGATGTAAGAGAGAAGGTCCTTAGGAATAGAACCTTGAGAGTATCTCATCTAGTGGAAGGCCACCTTGATGAGCATGCCACTCAAATTTTTCAAGAAACCTTAAGTAACAAGCACACCCAATTCTTTTCAAGGTGAGGACATCTCAATTTTTCTAAGAGGGAGAGGTTGTAATGTCTCAAAGAGCCCCACAATAAAAAACAACTCTTTACTTGGTCAATGACCTTACACATGCTCTTTTTCACTTAGAACAAAGGAACTCCAAAGGAAGTATGAATGCATGTGTGTAAGCTTGAAAGTTAGTGTGTGAAAGGGGGCTTCTATAAAGGTTTATATAGCTAAGGCTTCATGAGTTAAGTATATTGACAAATTGATTCTTTTCCATTTATTTTTTACTTTTCATCATCAACTCCAACCTCATCTCATCAATTGATTGTACAAAATGAAAGAGAACCACAATCTCCATCATCTTGTGATCATTAACATGACCACTATTTACTTAGTGTCATTTTAGGGGACTAGAGTAAGATTTGAACCTATGGGTACAAGGGTTGACATGTCTAGTTCCCCCTCATTTCTTACTATCTTTGAACCAAATGTGATACTAGTTTGCATTAGTTCAGGATATCTTGCATAAGAAGCTAAGACCGAGCTAGAAATTCTTCTAAGAGATCTTAGAAGTCAGCTAGGAACCCCTTTTTAGGTTGATCCTTGTGGGGATGAGGTGGAGCTTCCCTTGTAAGGTTAGACTCAAGTGAATCTAGGTTCATGAAGCTTGAATATTCCTAGGGGCTTTTAGATGGAGTTGCCTAGATACATTCCTTCATGGGCTACTAAAATCATGTTGTTAGGTAGGCACATTACACATGGTATCAGAGCAAAAATTATAGTTATAATCTTAGGAGGATTGCTTGCAAAAAAATATGGTTGAAAGAATACAAATAAATTAACAACTCTCTTATGAGATGTGTTTTCCACTAATAAATGATGGAGTCTTTATAGAATGAAAGGCTTGGCAACACTTCTTAAAATTTTGAGCCATGTTCACCTCAGCCATGAACTCCCTAGATTTTTATTGGAGGGATTGATTTATATACCACTTAGATAGGATCTATAATCCTTATCCACTATACTATGAAACGCATTGAAATGTGAGATAGCATGTAACATTTCATCAATGTTGATTGCCTTGCTTACATTTGGAGAAACTTGAAGCAGATCCAATGTATGAGAAATGTCAAAGTTGGTAGTCTATTTATTTTTTATACCACATGTAACATGCCTACATTTATTTTTTAGGCCGAAATATTTAGGATATTATCTTCTTTATGAAAGCTAAAGAAGGGTTCACTTAAATAAATATCAAGTCTACAAAATTAAGAAGACTTTCTTCTAAATTTTCCTTGCAAATAAAAACTTCTAAACCCTAGGATAACTCTTTGAGATGGATCCTAGTAAAATTTCAAAATTAGGGACTAAGGTTGAGAAAATACCCTAGAACTTAAGAAGGTAAGAACTTAGAAACAAATAATTTCGAAGAGGAGATCTAGACTAATTAAGGAAGCCATGAGTATCCCAAGGATTGATTTCCTTTTAAGAGGGATAGGCTAGACATTAGGAGAAATATGGACTCTCTTTTTTGCCCCTTAAGGGGTTTCTATCACCTCTCTCTCTCTAAAAAGAGATTCTAAAATAATGTTATAATAAGAGATCTTTTACAATCAAGCAAATCTTGTATTTGTATTTTCAATAGATTTCACCTATTATTTTATTCCCAAACTATAGGATAAGGTCAAATTTTCTCAAAATCCTCATAACTACAAAAATACAATTCTATTTTCTCTAAAAACAAAGCCAATCATTAATATACAACTCTTTAATGCCCTCATGACTTTTCAACTTGAAAATCTATTAGAATCATTCTCATTCTTGCTTCTTAAAAGGGCGAAAGTTAAAAAATGATATAAAATGACGTACACATCACATTTTAAGATTATTTTTTACCCAAAGATACCTTTTTGACTTGAGAGTTTCCTTGTAAATTTTTATCTTTTTTGGACAAGTGTATGCCTATTTCTGGGCATTTCTTCATTCCCTCTCAAAGCTCTAGTTTTGTTCGAAATTTTGTGTACTCTTCTCCTTCCCTCTAGAATATGGTTTCTTGCATACGAATTCTTTTGAAGCAATACTCAGTACTATCTACAACACTCTCTGCCCTGCTACAAGTAATCTCCCTCTTCAGTACTATGCTATGAGATATCTTCCTCTTCAACACTCTATACTACAAGCAATCAAGTGATAATGGAGGTATCTTTATTTTTTAAATCTCTGTGATGTTATTATTCTTCATTGTTGTGTTTAATCCTTACATGTTAATTCACACACACACACAGGGAGAAGGGGGGGAAAGAGAGAGGACTATGTGAGATGAACTAAGAAAATAAGTGATAGAGTGACAGAGAGTAAATTAGGGTAGAAGATAAGATGATGTTATTGTTCTCCACTAGCCAAGCTTCTGTATAAATGTGTAGTTCTTCTTGAGGGAGAGAGAGAGATAATATTTTGAATAGAATAAAAGATAAGATTGGATGCTGATTAGAGGTAGATTAAAAGCTAAGATTACAGGAAAATTAGGGTCTATCATGAGTGACTGAAATCAAGAGAAAGAGACAAGATCCAACTAGGTTAACAAAACATAGATATAGTGAATCAAAGGGGTTTAATTGTGTGATTTAAATGTTAATCCAATTTAAAATTAGGTGCAGGACACACCAAGAGAAAGAGAGGTATTCACTTTCAATTGGAGGATGAATATGCACCAATGTTTAAAAGAACTGTAGAAAGGGATGATGTAATAAGATACAAGATGCAATAAGAAAGAAATGCAATGAAAAAAAATGTGGACCTTTGGGTCGATGGGTGAATTTATCCACCCGATCCAGTCACTCAAAAGCCACCACAATTTGAAGGGCTTACATCATTTGTAAAGTTTGTTTATGAAGGCAATGAAGGATTGTATGGATACACATGTAGACTTGTCACACAAGGATTAGCAGGGGTTTATCAAGCCTTGAAAAATATGCATACAAGATTAGAAGGGAATATGTAGTCTTTGATGGAAAAGGATAGATTATTGGCTAAGAAGGATAGGGAGAACCAAAGGCTATAACAAGCAATGTCTGTCATTGAAGATGCTATACATGCTACGCATGTGCAGAATATGGAGTTATAGTCTACAGTTATAGACTTGGAGAAGGAGAATCGAAACATAAAGAGGAAGCTCACAAAAACTTTGGAGATTGGGTCCACTTTAAAAACCAAAGAAGCATATCAGTGCATCCGATTAGTTGAAGCAATTCACCAATCAACCAAAGAAAGTGGAAAATATCATAAACGTATATATGCTCAATTTGCTACAATGAGAAATGTGTTTCCTCATGTAGAGAATGATACTATTGCCAAAGTCATAAGTAAGGATATGGTGAAAAATGCATTGGAAAATCATAAATTGAGGGACATTGTAGATGGTGTCGCAAGTGAACATCTTAGGGATGTGAGTAACTTTAGATGCTCAAGGATTATGCGACAGGTGGGAATGAATTCCCAGTCATATAGTATGCTCTATCAACAATTGAATATAGGATTTAAGCAAGTCTTCAAAACTAAGCGAGTAATGCCTCTGCCAAAACCATTTCACGTGAAGAAGGCTTGAAAACAACTAAATGAAAAAGTTTTAGAACTATTTGGTGAGCCAACGCATCTGGAAAATACACACATATTGAAGTATGGTTCCAAAGAAGTTGCATTTGCATTGAATGTATCCAACAACTTTGTATTGGATATATGTACGGTTCAGATTGCTATGGTTAAGTTCTACAATATGTCTATGGAAGAATGTAGAGGCAAGTTGTCCTCAAACTTGATGAAAGTGAGATTATTAAGGGGCAAAAACTTAAACGCATGTGTATAACACTTATGAATCGAGCATTGGATCCCAACATCGATGAAGACCATCCTTTATACTTCAGTGTATAATCAGAGAATGAAATATGGTGGCTTGCAGCATTTGAAGTACCAAAGGAGGACCATGAAGTACTTAAAGTTTTTTTCTAACCTCACTAATATACCTAGTGTTATTCAATAGCAAAATAATGGAGCAATTTTATACATTGAAGGGCTTGGGGACTATCAAGTTGAATGGCATCTTGCAGGTGATTTAAAAATATTGAAGTGTATATTTGGTTTATCAAATGCATCGAATGCAAAATTTTTGTGCATATACTCCAAGCAAACTAGGAAGAAAGGGAAATATGGAAAGAAAGAATAGCTTGCTAGGGCAGGGCAACAAGGTGCTTCAACACATGATCAAAAAGTCATGGGAAATGGAATGCTAGTTCTAGTGGATCCAAACTGGTGCCCTATTTTGAAAATACCACTAACAAGGGTTCACTTTTGCACATTACATTGTTTGGTTAGAATAATTAAGAAGCTAGTATATGAATATATATGCTTTGCATACAAGATGCAGCCTGTATCAGAAGCTGATGCTATATGCAAGGAGGTAGAACAAGTTCTCTCTGAAGTTGGATTGCACAGGGGCCAAGTAGAAATAAAAAAGGACGAGAAAAGCTCAGGAAAGAGTGAAAATATCCCTTGTAAACCATGCTTTGGCGAACCCAAGGCTAGGAAGTTTATATCTCCACCTCAAGATGAGGAATGCAATATACTTGTAAAACAACCAGAGAAGTATGAAGCATGAAAAAAGTTGCACCTTGATGTTCCAGATTGGAGCAATGGGGGATGAATGAGGATTGCAAAGGTAGAAGTGTGGATACACCTAGATAGATTAGTAGCTCTCTTACAAAAGTTGAGGTTTAGGGATGGTGATGCCAATACATTTAAAGAGACAATTGCTAAATTTCATAAGTCCATGGTGGAGGCATGGACTACAAATAGTATAACACACTACATGGTCAGTATTATCACCATTACAAAAAAATATCATTTCACATTAGTTTGTGTTTCTAATCTCTCTTCTTATGCAGCATATACTTGAAGCACATGGTCCATACTTTCTAGATCAAGGAAGTTTGACAATATGGTGATATAGGAGACTAGAGATACAATACAAGGAAAAAGAAAAGAAGTCCAAAACCTCTCAAATAGAATTTATAAGTAGGGCAATATATGAATTGAGAAAAGCAAGATATGAAAACAACACAGTTGGACAACGCCAGATAGAATGGTTGGCAACCCAAAAGAGAGATGGCAAGAAATGGAAACCTAGATAAAGATAATACTTTTGATACATTTAGAGTCCATGGGAGAGCATAGATACCCAGGATATGACACATCAATGCTCCTATCTTTAACATGAGATGTCTTACAAAATTTGTTTAAAATTTCGAAGGTTTGTCACTATGTTTTTCAAAGTCGATTTCAAACTATGTTTTTTAATTATGAAAAGTTGATTTGAAAATCCTAAGACAAAGATATGAAAATTCCAAACCTTGGAACATTCACTGGTCTAGATAGAGAGAGGCATGAGGGAGGTGGTAGGAGACAGAGAGAGGCATGGATGGGATGGAGAAATGAAATGAAATGATAATTGTAAAGCTCATTTACACCACAGTAAGTTTAAAAGTTTCATACTTAAGTCTCTCCTTTCATTTTTTCCCATTACTCTTCACTCTACCCTCCACCTTTCTATCCTTCATCATCACAACCATGGCATGTTCCAAACTTCCTATCAAGAAGGCACCTGCAAGAGCAAAATCTTAACACTCTTTCGAATCTAGTGAGCATACTATGAGTGAACAAAGGTCCCTTGGCGGCCGACAACAATGGCCCTACTGTGCTCAATAATGATGGTTCACCATTGTCTAGAAATGGTGGTCCACATGTTCCAATTGCTCCACCTCCCACTACTGCTCCAATTGGTAATACACATCCTCCAACACATAAGAAGTGAAGATAGAGATCACACATAGCTGCGCTACATGAGATAAGAAAATTCCAAAAGAGTGCCAACTTGATTATTCCTAAGGCACCATTCTCTAGGTTGGTGCGAGAAATACTACAAGATCTGCAATTAGGGCATCATCACAAGTTCTTTTCAAGGAACCAAGCAAGGAATGTGGGGCGATGGTCAAGCCAAGCCTTGCTTGCTCTCCAAGAAGCAACTAAAAGTTACTTGATTGATCTAATGGGTGATTGTCAACTTTTAGCCATTCATGGCTAACATATCACTATTAAGTCTATAGATATGGTTCTTGTTCGTAGGATCCACAACAACAAATTTGCATCGTAGATTCAGGTCCCCCAAATGCGAGACTCCGGCCAGGACTACTCTAGGGGACCGGATCCTGGAAAAATTTCATCTCCATGCTCTCGATGCCCTTGAGGCCCTACTAGTAAATTTTTGCGTGAATCTGATAACATTAATCTGATAACATTACCTTCTCTGCATCATCTATCTATTACTATAATGGAGTATCCAAGTCTACTCCTACAACTGGGCCACCCTCATCTCTCTCTTGGGAAGGTGTTGTGTAGTTGGGGGTAGAGGTCCAAAAATGCTTTCTTGCAACCGCTCGAACTCCTCATCTGAGATCTCATATTTGGCACCGCATTCTCAATCTGCTCTTGAATGCTTACAATGGCAAAGATATCATCGACACTCATGCCATCATATCGAGCCACCACATCAACATGTGCTGGCGCATCTTGTATATCAAAATAAAATCATCAGGTGCATCACGCACCACGATACAATATAGTTCTTCTTCTCTTAGCTCCAAAATTTCTAGTACATCCTGCATAAGTAGATATTCCACCCCTCAATGATGATAGCATGGAGAGAAGCGAGGGGTGGCTCATTGCTTGTTGGTATCTCATCAAGGCAAGGAGGTGGGTACACAATGACTATGCTTTGTGCTACCTCTATACTCAGATCAAGTGTGATCTCCTCAGGCTCCCTCTCAAAATACTCTAGTTGTGGCAGAGAGGGTGTGACGATGTCTTCATCACTGTCCTCTTGCACCTTAATGCACAAAACATATATGGCAAATGCTACATCGCGCTCAATGAGATCCATCGTGGCGTGATCCTGGGATGATGTGGGCATTGCTTTGGCGTAGAGATGTTGCTCCACATGCACAACGGCTCAATTTATCACCTTTGCATGGCTTGATCCAGCATGTAAACTATATAAGAAATCTATGGGGACCCATCTAAGAGTAGATTTTTGAATAGAGTAGGTGAGAGGGTTTGCCGCATCACAAGGATTCCACTATCTTAAGGATATGTAGAGAAGCACATTGTTTACATGTCATGGATTGCTCACTACGAATCTTGAATTTTCTATTATCTAACTTGAAATAGAAGTTGTAAAGGGGCTCATTGGACATTAATTGAATTTTTTGTCTCAAAAAAGAAATGGGCCAATGGCTCTCCGCACTGATCACAAAAGGATTATGACCATTCCACAAGATAACCACATCTATGAGAGCTGTATGTGTCTCATCTCGAGTATCTTGATCCAAGCTGATCCACTCCCCTCACAAAAGTCACCATCTTTTATATCAAAAGCGAATGCACAGAGTTTATCTAGTGATAAAATACATGTACTAAAAACAAAAATAATAGTAAGCACATGCGACTAACACAACAATTCATCTAAGCAAGACCTATGTCAATTAAATCAAGGCATTGAAAGTAGTAAAAAAGATTTACCTGAATGTGAGATTAGATTGGTTGACCTTGCACTCAATCGTCTCATCAAAATGTGTTCTTTTGACTTGCCAAGACTCACCCAATAGTTGACTCATCAGTTCCTCGGATGGACACTTACACTGATAAGTAATCTTTGTTTTCTTCAGAACATCACATGAACCAAACAAATGTACAAACAATGAGAATGGAATAAACAAACTAAGATGCACATCTTTGGAGCATGTGGTGGGTTTCATAGCACTATTGATGTCAGATTTTATCTTGGACTTACATGCTCATGACAACTCCAAGCTACCAATCAACCATTCACCACTAGATAGTGGTGGCAATGGGAGATGTTGTAATCTCTGGCTTCCTACTACATACAATGAATTATAAAAAAATGATATTTTGAGTTGCAAGTTGACTTGCAGAGTTATCATCGTAGATCAAAGACATTATGTCTTCATGCCAAAGATGTATTTTGCCACTCAAACATTCCACATTTTACCATTCATGCAAAGTTGATGGATATAGATCTGTCTAGTAAAACAAGATTGAATTAGAACACTACAAAGATTTGTAATAACAACTCTGATGCAAAAGAATAAACAATGATAAAATTTAAAAACTTGTTTTTTTGTTTATAATTTGCAATGTAGTTCTTGTCGTGTACAGAGATTTATTTGTGCATATAAACATGTTGGATCAACACTTCTGTTACTGTACTTGTTCCATTAAACACTTTTCTAAACTCTAAAATTCTACCTTTCCAATGTTTGCTAGGGTTTGCAACATCCGTAGCTTGACCTTGAAACTCCCTCGAGTACTTGGGTCCATTAAAATCCAATCCAACTTATAGTACTTATCACAAATCCAATTACTACCACTATCTTTCTTATTGAAGACCTCCACTGCAAGTATGTTACTGATGTTTTTCCTCTGTGATGAAGACATCTATAATAACTAAATAGAAAAGTTACCTATCAGCATGTGTATAATTTGCAAATGTTCTCTCCAAATGAAATGAAATTTAAATGGATCAATTTTTAAAAAAACATTGTACCTATAAATCTTTTCACAAAGAAGCCCAGAGATATTGAGCAAGAAGTTGACTTATAACAAGACCATTGTTCCTTCATTAACAAATTCCTAGAGTAAAAAAACAAAAGAAATATCGGGTCAAAGCATACATATAACTTACATAGGATTTTTCCAAATGAGTTGAAACTTAACCATGGAGCAACACAAAAAAGTGACATTATACATGTGGCTCTCTTTGCAAAGAAGCCCAAAGATGTTGAAGAAGTTGAGTTTTTAAAAAATCATTGTTCTCCACCTGAGTAAAAAAAACAAAGGAAAGCTCAGTATGCATATAGCTTGCATACATTTTGTCCAAATGAGATAAAATTTAACTATGGAGTAGCAAAAAAACAAGACAACGTACATGTAACTTTGTTCACAAAGAAAATGTAAGATGTTGAAGAAGAAGTTGAGTGTTCAAAAGATCATTGTTCTTGACTGTAAGAGACTCTTAGAGTACCAAAACAAAATAAATTACATGTCAGAGAATGCACATAACTTGCATAGGTTTTGTCCAAACGAGATAAAACTTTACCATAGAACATCCATGGAAGAGAACAATATACATGTCAAGTTTTGTGAAGAAAATCTTAGGGCTTTGGTAGAACAAGCTCTACTCTCATAAAACATGTGAAACTCACTCTATGTTTGTGTAGAGGAAATGAAATTTCACAGGGTTATAGATAGGGCAAGCAACAATGAGGCTGTAAAATTTCGTCAAGAAAGAAGAAGCGCGGAAAGAGATATGATAAATTTGAGTTCCGCCTAAGAAAGAGGGGGAAACTAAAAAGGGGAGAAATGAAAATTCAAACATTAAAAAATAAGAAAATGAAAATTCAAGTCACAAACTTCCAGGAAGTGTCAGCATTGTATTTCCCACATTTCCCCTTATTTTATTGTTGAGGGAAGATTTGGGCCAAGATATGGCTAGAAGATTCATGTTACATGAATCTAGAATGCGAACCCTCTCATTGGTTAGGCCTATATTTGTTTATTGACTCCTTAAGGGGAAAAAAGAGAGTCCATATTTCTCCTAATGACCTATCTCAAGTTCATAATCACTAGAAAGCTTAATGGAACCTCATGATAGAGGGTAAAGTACTTAAATGGATTCCATGCATGGAACTATGTTCTAAAAACTATTTGATGGATTGGAAAGAATTGTTTGATTATTTGTATATTCTAAGTCACATTATTTTTTGGGAGTGTGCTTGACCTCTACCAAGGTCAAAACCAAGGAGATGATTGTCCACTCTAGATATTAGGGGTGATACTGAATGCGAGAGGTCTCTCCATAGGGACTTTTAGCTAGCTAGGAGGAGCTAATGAGCTAAGGGGGGATCTAGGTGCAATTCCTTGGGCATACTAGGACTAGTCTAAACCCCTACAAGCCTAGGATAGGTTTCACAAAAGGCGCCCCAATGTGACGTTGGATTGGGTGTTTGCTTACATGAGGATTTTAATTTCTCGAATAGGAGTTGATCGAATAAAGTAGTGATTATACAAACTTTTTGATTGAAAATCATATTCTCTTTAAAAATTATTTTACTTATATTTGTGTTTGTGGCTAATATAACATGAAGAAATATGTTCTAACATGAAAATTAAGAAATATATTTTTATTCATCTAATATAATTGTGGTAGGCATAATTAGAAGACTAAAACTAGCCTTCGAGGAAAGCTAGTGGAATCCCTGATGGATTCATCCTAGACCAAGGTGGTCTTGATTAGTGAAGAGGTTTTCCAAGAACTATAAGATTAGGGATTTTAGAATGATCCCGATGTGTCTGAATGTAATCATTCTTGCCAAATAGCTCAAAACTACCTTTAGTGTTGCTAACTATAGCCAGATCTTCTATCTCTAGTCTTGTTTAGGGCTTCAAGATAAAGCCAAAACATTGTGAAGCTTATTAGAGAGTAGCAATACACACATAATTTTTTTTGTCTTTCATACTTTTCTAAGGACCTTCAATGCCTCATGGTTTGCTATTATTGGTCTCATCCTTAGAATATTGAATGAGGTGATGGAGGTACTTCAACAGATGGTTGGAATGAGATTTTGGTATATTTGCCTTGCCAAGAAAAAATATCCTCTAAGGATTCCACTATGTATAAACCTTGTGTATCATGTGCATTCAAATCTTATTTATAAAATGCCTTATCTATCAATTTCTTATTGACAAAATGCAATCCACCTTCACTATCCTTTAATCAATAATTAACCACAAATTTAAAGAATGCAAGAGAGAAAGATAATAAGAGAATAAGCTATAATCTTCTCCCATGGGTGGTCCATGATTGTCTTTATGTAATCTTTCATGATGCTATCATATCAAGTTTGAGTCAATGATAGGTTCTATAATAGTCATCTTTAAGGTATGGGGTTCAATAATGTGGATGCAAGGTTCATATCCTTGAAAAAACACCAATAATTTGTATGATTATTCTAACATTGAGGTCCAATGATTTTTGTTGATGAGCTCAACATGTATTTCTTAAAATCAAAACCTAGTTTAATTTTTGTTTGTAAATAAAATACCCACTCTTTTAAATATAAGGACTAAGCATCCAAATTTGAGGTTGAAAGTGAAATATCTTTACCCTTCACCCATGCCCTATGACTACAATATATTTTTGAACTATTAATCTCTAACTTTTCATTCCTCTTCAAATGTTTGATCTATGCTCATTCTTCAATCTTGTATGTGTGTCCTTGTGCATATGAATGGATGCATGCTCTTGCACACATATAGGTTGCATTGATCAATAATAGGTTCACTTAGTTTTGTATCATGAAACACTAGCAAATAGTAATTCTAGAGGACAAAATCTATATCATGAGCATCCTCATGTTATTATAAGATGTTGCTCCTTTGAAAATATTTAAGTTTAATGACATTTGGCCACATCTTTCCATGATATTAAAATATATGATGCCCATAAGCACCCTAAACCTACATAACCTACATGATGATATTGTACATAAAAGGCAAATAGTAGACAAATCTAAGTTTTTATTTACATGTAAACATAGATCTTGTTAGTCATTGCCAAGGGAAAAAGAAAACATGCATTACTTGGTTTATGCTTTCTTGTAGTGGTTCTTCCAAAAAGGAGAGGTTTGTGAGGAATAATAACCTTGAGTTACATTTGTATTTAGAACTAGTTGGTTAACTAGGTTGCACATAAGCTAAGATTCTAGCAAGTAGTAAATAATGAACTTTTGCATCGATTGGGATTTTCTTATAAAATTTTTAAATTGCTTTTGTAAGATTTATGTAAACTAATGTACGTTTAAATTTTTCACAAGCATTATTCCAAGATGGGGTTTTCATTTTTAGTTATGAAAATGGTTCTTCATTCACAAAGTTTGAAGAAAAGTATCAAGTAAGCATGAAATAAAATTATAACAATGAGATATGGTACAATGACTCCACTCAATTTTAATTATCATTGCAATAATTCCTATCACAAGATTTATGGCCAAAAATTGTACAAAACCTAGGTCTCACCTCCAACATGTGCAAATCTTGCATACTTACAAGGTTTTGGCCTTGCTTTAGCATAAAGGCATAAAGGAATACATTTTTTTCTATTTTACTTGGAAAATGCTCCTTTGCATAGGAGATGACACCTCTTCCAAAGCTATGCCCAACAAGTATAATCTAATATACTAATAGTTAAATAACATTTTAGAAGCGACTGTATCAATACATATTCAAAGGGTGGTAAAATATGGGCTCTAAAAAATGACAGTGCCTTGAAAATTGACCATCAAATCAAACCTTCTCATCATCAACACATGTGACATTGCCTTGTTATTGCTTTCTAAAAAATAAGTCAAAGGCCTCACATACTGAGCTCTAGAAGTGACTCACTCTACCACCACTTTGTTTATGGCATTCAATGTGAGATCTAAAGTAGTCACATTCTTTCCCTAGCTTTGTAAGAGTTTATAACTTTGTATCAATAACGTGCCCCGTGATTTGCATCTTCGATGAATACAAAATGGTTACCCATTTCTCTAATTTAAATTGCACCAACTTGTTCCTATTTTTTTACCATAAACACAAAGAGGATAAGCCTCAACACCAAACTTTACTCATGCCATTAGGTTAGAAAAGGTGATCACATGCTATAAGTGAGATAATCATAATCAACTTGCATCGGATGCTAAATTTTTGGAATGTATAGAGTCTTTGCTATAGTTTTATTTAAGAGGATAGATGTGATGGTTATATCATGCCCTAAGAACCTATGTTAAACTTAATGCACACAACTCACCAAACTTGAGTGTAGCATGTTTAGTGAATAAGCATGTCCCTTCTTGGGCTTGTTACTGAAGTTTGTAGTAATTGTACTTGAGTTTAGCCTAGTTCTTATATTTGAAGTCATTTTAATAGCTTACTATAAGCAAGGGTAAATTTTAAATTTAATGCCAAAATCTAAACTTATTATATCTTTTATAATAAGAAAAGGTAGGACACACACAGGCTTGATTGCCTTTAAGGTACCCTCAAATTCCTCCCCTTGAACTATTAGTTGAGAGAGTGGGCAAGGGCCACATTAGAATTTCTCTTAGGTGTAGATAGGACTCCCAAGACAAATGATCCACTTGGTCCCACCTCCTTAATGACCTTACCAAGGAGATGCATGCTCAAGTTGGCAATAGCCAAGACTTTCATGAGCAAACCATGTGATCATATGTGTCCCACTAAGTAATGCAACTAGCAAGACTTGAACCCACCATTGCCTCATAATTATGAGCATAAGTTTCAATTGCTAATTATTTTATATTTGTATTTTTTTGTTGCAATGGAAAAATATAAACTAGTATACTAATTCTAATAAGAAAATTTTGATCTAAAACTATGAACAATGAAAAATGATAGTAACACCTTTGAGACTTTTAGAAGGCTTATTATTACTATGAGAGTCATAGACCAACAATTTAGGTGATAAGTCATCAAGAAAGTGATTTAAAATTTGAAAATTAATAATATATTGGGGGGAAAGAATGGCTAGTATTGATTTTATAAAATTACAAAAGTAAAGTTGATTATTATTATTGGAATTAGCCACCCTTTATTTTATGATAATAAAATTGAATATGGAGACTGTCAATGATTTATGAACTAAATCTCACAATGATTACCACAAATGTGAAAATATATAGATAGATCATATATCCATATAGTTCTGATTGTTGGTTTCATAATTATACATAACCCAATACATCATGTGCATTTGTAAGACAAACATGAGTCAATATTCAATAGACTTTCATGTGGGCTTCCAACATAAATTACTTGATATAGAATATTAGGAGGGTTTTAGCTTATCCTTGGGCAACCAATTGGAATATTGATAGCTTTTCACAAATTTCCTCTCTCTCTCTCTCTCTCTCTCTCTCTCTCTCTCTCTCTCTCTCTCTCTCTCTCTCTCTCTCTCTCTCTCTCTCTCTCTCTCTCTCTCTCTCTCTCTCTCTCTCTCTCTCTCTCTCTCTCTCTCTCTCTCTCTCTCTCTCTCTCTCTCTCTCTTTGACACTCTCTCTCTTTGACAATCCCATGAATTTTCACTTGAATTTATATGAATGAGGTAGAATTTTCCACAAATCCTAGTAAATTGTGCTATTTGTAATGAAAGCTTCATTCCATCACAGGAAATGTTATAGTCTTTGTAGTTTCTATGCAAATCATAATTTTAGATGCATGGCTTTGAGAATGGTACCTTAACACAATACATGCCTTTGATCCCAAATAAAAAGAGTTTTAGCTTATACTAATGACCAAATGTTAGCTATTATTTTGTTGTGGATAAAGAGAGGAAAATAAAGATGGTAGGGGTGCTAGGGTGAGCATTAGTTTGTTTCTTCCCAATGTAAAAACAAGTCTCTATTATGAGTTTGAGTATAAAATGTATGATTTTATAAAATGACTAAGTTGATATGCAAACATATTACAAGGATAAAAAAGGATGCATATCAAAGAAATTGAATTTGTAAGATGGTTTTGGGAGGTATTTTTTATGAATAGCATGTGTTCTTCAAGGATATTTAGTTATTATGGCAAGGTTCAAGTCAACATGAGGTCTTCGAGGATATGAAAGAATAGTGAGCAGAAGAATCTTCATAATGTGTGTCTTTAAGAAGTGCAAGGTCGTTTAACATCCATCTTGAATATGCTTAGTTGATGATGGGAGTGGGGTGTGTTGATGAGACACAACGAGAGGGTTAAATGGATCCATATATCATAAGGACATGTTGTAGTGGCATAAGGTTTTTGAATATGAATTACAAATTCTAGTTATTGCAATGGCCCAACAAGAAAGAAGTTGTTAACCTAGTTGCCAATAGTACAAAGCCAAATTCAAAGAATTCCAAATCCCATTCAAGGAGTGCACCAAGATCAAAGGGATTGAGAGGAGAAGCCACCCCAATAGAGCCAACAATTTCAACATCAACAAAGCTTAAGACCTAACTATTACATTGAGAATTCCAAGCTTAGAGAGAGCCAATTTATTCTTCCTTGTTTTATTAGTGTAATTCTCAAGTGAGATTCAAATTCTTCATCAACCAAAAATTGCAAAGTGGTTTTCCTTTTGGCATGGTTACTTGGCCTTAAAAGTGCATCAAGAAACATACTTTGTTTCTATTTGACTATCTTGATTAGAAAGCCAACTACTTTACCACTGAAAGGACCCTAAATAGCCACATCGAAGCCTAGAAGGCTGATTGATCACTAGAGAAAGAGTCCCCAAGTATTGTAAACAAGGTCCAAAGAAGATTCAATATCCAAAAATATTACTATATCACAAAATGGAAAACACTTGCACTTAGTGCAAGATCATAAGGAAGCTTGACCAAAGAGAGACAAATTTGAAGGATAGGCACTCCAAAAAACAAAATTTGAGAGATCCAAGAAGAATTGACAAGCCTTGAGATTCAAAGAGAAGAGGCACACACAGAAGATCACATAGGAAATGATCATAGCAAGAAGAGTCACAAGTTTCATATGGCTATTGAGTGTCAATTGATGTGCTTAATAGTTGACCAGATTGAGAAGTCTAAAAGTTGTAAAACCTTACAAGTCAACTAAAAGCATACACTCCCATCCAATTTTTCATCGATAAGATGATAGAACTAGCAACACAAAGGCCATAGCCACAAGTAGATGAGATGGAGACCGAAATATTTGAAGGATGACCTAAGATGTGTTGCGTGCGGCGTCTGTTGAGGGTTTATATGACTGTCTTTTGCTATTTTTTGTTGGATTTTTTGGTGATTTTTGTATGCTTTGAACACTAATTGATTGATTTGCAAGTGTTTGAGAGAGTTTTTTATAAGGTTGAATAGGTTTGAGAAGCTCATGATGTTTTTCAGTGGAGATATGGTGTGATGAAAGGTTCTGTTGAGTGTTTGATAGATTTTAATTGGTTCTATTGAGCTTCTGTTTTGGTTTGTTTTCCTTTTATATGAGAGGTTGAAATGATTATTGATGGATTTTGTGAGTGTTTGGAAGATTATTGAATGATTATTGATGGTTTTGAGTGGTTTTAGTTGAGCTAAATGCTTTCTGATGACTTTCTGTTAACCCTCTATTGATGGTTTGTAGAGCCTCTATCTCTATTTTGTTTTTGCTCTATATGTCTCTATAAGTGTTCTGTTGGATGGATATATAGCTTTGAGAAGTTTTCTAATCTTTGGAAGGGATAAATAAAAGTTCAAATTAGCTCAAAGAAGCGGAAGAAGTAGCTATTAAAGACTCAAGTGTGAAGAGTGAAGTGACATTGATATTGTTGAGCTGCAAAAGGACATTATAGTGGCTATGGTGACCTTTCATGTTAGACCTACCTCTTGGGAGGGGTATCCATGACCAAATAGGGGTTATGGATGATTATTCTTGATGATTCCAATATATTATTGAGAGAGAGTATGTGTCAGAGAGATAGAGAGTGAGAGACAACCAATTTTTCATGCAAAACAACGTATCTATGAGTGAGAGATAGTGAGAGAGACTTTGAAGAGTATGAAGCTATTGATTATGAATACTATGTGATGATTTCCATTCAAACTGAAGCATTCCTTTGTGTTTTCTTTTTCTTTTGATGAATAATATGAAGAATATGTTGAAGTTTTGTTGTGATAAATCCGTGGGAGAATTGCTATACGATGATGTGTGAATATTTGAGAATATTGGTGTTGTTTTTCTTCTTGTGGTTGATTAAAATATGAAGAACATTCTTGTTGATGATACAAGATAGAATTTCTTGTAGTAGATTTCCCATTTTTCTTGGTGTTCCTCTTGATGCTCTAGCGTCACTCACATGTATCATGATTGTCCAATACACAAGGCTCCTAGAGGCACCCTAATTAGCTTTACCTAGTCTAACATCTAAAAAGTCAAAGCCACAAATCCTAACCTAGAACATGAGGAGATATCAAGGCCAAGCTAATTTCCAAGCAAGAGCTTATCATTGATGCTCTCATAGATGAAGGTTTGGATTACAATATCCTAGTTTATGATAGATGGATTGGGATAAGCTAATCTAAACTCATCCTAGCAAATGCAGGCATCAAACTATATGGAGGTTCACCCTATCCCCTCCTAAAGAGATGCAAAATTCTCTTGATTATAGAGATTGAAAGCATGCCCACAATTTTTTATGTGCTTCCAAATCAAGAGGATATAGGCAAGGAAGTCCTTCTTGGAAGACCTTTCAAGGATGCAACTCAATGCCAAGTGTACTATAAGTGGCACATTGGATACAATTGAGCTTGGCAAGTGTCAAGATAATCATTGCTTTTAGTAAAGGAAACCTTGTTCCTTCTCTAAGGAAGGGCAAGCAACTTGCCTCAAAGTTACATAAGAAGCCTAGTGAGGATGGCCAAAGAGTTCTAAAGAACACCTCAAAAGACAAGAGGACAAGAGGGAATCACTCAATATGAATCCTCTTAGAATTGAAGAGAAGACCCAACCTACTACTAGGAACAACCTCAGGGAGGACCCCCCTTCTTACCCTTATACAATGTATCAAAAAAATAAATAAATGTGTACCCCTTTTTTAAATACAAGGTTTTGTATTTTGTTCAATTTCTCATATTGACTAACCTTAAAAGACTAGGTCATTTTTAACACAAGAATTACACATTGCGATGCCTTCTTTGGCATGAATCATGGAGACCAATGGTAGGCTCATGGAGATTGAAAGAAGGGGCTATATTACGTACGGTAATCTTTATGCAATTGCTTTTAGGGATGGAGGGGAAAATTAATGCAAGCTATCCCTAATATACACTCTTATGCACTTTTTGAAAATACCCCTCTCCCTCACACATGTGATTCCGTAAGTTACCCATGGTGAACTTCCCAAGGGAACAACACATTAGCTTCTTAAGTTGTTTAGAAAAAAACTTTAGCTCAAATGAAGAGAAGACCCATGGCATATAATTAGAAGCATTGATGGAGAGCTACCACAAAGATGCAATGGGTTCCTAAAGCATTGTTATGTTCTCAAGGGTTTTATGCAAGACATTGTTGGAGTTGGTTGCCAAAACCACCCGCATAGCCACTTTTGTTGACCACATTTCTACCTCAAGGAACTTACTATATGTATTTCCTCTACATCACATGTGTTTAAGGCCTATTTATAAATATACTTATCTATGAATTTTTCCTAAATAAAACATAACCCTTAAAGAGAAAGAGAAAGAGACCCACACATAGATCGAAATCAGGTACAAAGACAATTGAGGAGAAAAAACCAAACACAATCAAGATCAAGAAGCTAGTTCTCAAAAAGCCAGCTATTGTGTCTCAAGAGAAGGCATGTGAGGCCACAATAATTAAAGTACGATAGCCTAATATAGTTTCCATTCCATCACAAACACATGTGGTGTTGTCTGAGAAGTCACCAAGACAAAAGGGAGAAACAAAGCATTCACTTCGTAATGATGTTGCTCACGCTAAAATAGAAAGTCCAAAGAAGGAGAAGATAGAGACCTCGGTTGTTTCCAAGGAACAATCCTTGGTCCATCCTCCCAATTGACTGCCAATAAAAAATAATATTTGTCACCCAAGCCCAAATATAAAATTTAGTAGCAATAGACTAGTACAATTTCTCAATAAAAGAAATAGGATCCACTAGTGATAACTAAGGAAAAATCAAAGGATTGATGACCTCCCTCTGAGAGCATTGTCAAAAACAAATCTACCAATCCCAAGTCTGAGACCATTTCCAACGAGTCTAAGGATCCAAGTGTGCAGTTTTCTTTTACTATTAAGATTAACCAATCCTTTGGATCAAAAGTTACTACTGCCAACTTCAAGGTGGAACCCACATAGTCATAGCCTTTAGTATTACTAGGAATGTCATTTTAGCTAGAATAAGTCTCTAGTGCTTCTACCTCACAACATAATACAAACTCCAACCCAAAGAGTACAATGAATCAATTAATTCACAAGTCCTATTATTTTTGTTTAGAAACTCCAAAGCACTTGAAGCCTAAGCCAATCAAGACAATTTGTCTAATGAACAAATCTTTCGGTAGTAGAAAAGAGGCCTTCTTTGTGGTGTTCAACCCTATAAACTAGGTTTGCCCTTTTCCTCCTCCTAAGAAAAGTCCAATACCTTTGCTTACTTGGCATCCTAAGAAGATTGTTTGCCTTGTAGACTTGCTCGAATTATTCTATGAAACTATAAGGTCATCACTAGCTTGATATTTGTCTAACTGTTTAACTACTAAGTGAATTATTACTTAAGCTATATTTCCCAACATGTTGCCCATTCTTATCAGAGAATGGACTATGCCATATGGGTTCCTACTTATAGCATATCAGTGTGGTCAAACTAGTGCTAAGGGAGTCTTGTGAGATGAGCCTATAGCTCTAGTATTTTGCAACATCATCTAGATACTGTCCATTTTTACTTGCATAGTTGCAAGCAACTATTTAGTATTATTGTTGATGTCAACTAGTTGATTGATTATGATTGTTCCATGTGCTTGTAATTTGACAAGTTTGTGTTTTATGGTTTTTGGGTCATATTTCTCATATCGAAGCTTATAGCTTGCTAGAAGCTATCGACTGTGACTTGGAAGTTTTCTGAGTCACCGCTTAGATTCTAGATCTATCCATATTGCTAGCTAAGGTCCCTATGATCTCTAGGTTAACTAGATGAATTACTTGATTTATGAGGTCCCTAAGGGGTGTATTCTCAAGTTGGAGAGTTTGGTTAGGACTAGCGACTCTACTAGTGTTTAGACTTTGAAGCTCACATCCACTCCATAAGCACATGCACCTCCCTTGTAGGCTGTGCTTTGGGTTTTGGTCCTTGGTTTGATAGTTCTCAAGATGATTTTTCTACATTCACATCCCTAGGGCAAGTTTTCTTGTTTGTGGTCTTGACAGTGAGGTGTCCCTAATTCGGTTTCTTGTTTTGTGTGTTGGCAGAGGCATTCTTGTGTTTTGTTTTTATTTTTTATGTTTATGTTTATTTTTGTTTGTATTTTGGTTTTTTGGTTTTTTTTTCATATTTAAGAAAATGCAAAAACATGATACATGCTCAATGCACACATTAATGTGGTTGTGATATGCAATGTGTGTTTATGCAAGGTTACTAGATGATTATACTATCTTGTGCATGTGTGCTAGTGATCTGTAGTAGGCTTAGGAAAAATTTGATGCACTATATGTGGTGATCCTACCATGATTTGTGTAAGTACGAGTGAATGAGGTTATGGTTTCAATGAGCTAGGCTAGAGTGGATGCCAAAAAGTAGTGTGTAGGTATAAGGAGAGCATGCATCTTTGTGTGTATGAGAGGAATTCGAGAGGATGTGCACTCTTGTGCATACTAGTGCATATGAGTGCACCTTTTGCAGCACATGTATATACATGAGGCCACATGGTAGCACAAGTTCACACAAGTGTAGAGTGTCACAAGTGTGTTTTAAATGCACAATGTGCATTTATGCACGAATGCATGGGTGTATGGGTTATAGTGTAGGGTAGTGCCTTTTATGGTCTAGTGAGGGGTGAATTAAGATGCTACATGTAGTAGATGTAATTCATGAGTGCACTAGGATGCATGAAAGTGAAAATGTCCTATGGTTTATGTGGCCTAACATGGTGTTGAGAGTGATTTCTTAGTGCATGTGTGCATAGATGGTGTATGTGTATGCGAGTATCACTAGACAAGTTGATGTGACTACTCAAGAAAGATGTCACTTCCTTCTCAATACCCCCATGAGTTTCCTCCTTCCACTAGGATGGAAGCCATGGAGCTTGAGAATAAGGAAAGACTTTGTGCAAGAGGTTGCATTGTGCCTACTTGTATTGTGTCCATGTGCCCTAAGGTGCAATGTGGGCATGCATGTGTGCAATAGTTGTTACAATACTTTACTATGCAAGATGAATGAGTGAGTGTGTATGTGGGTGAATGCATTATGTGAGTGTGTAGCTAACTGGTCAATGTTTGTATTCTAGATGCATGATGTGTGTGTGGATGAGTGCACAGTGTATGTACACCTATGGAGGAACCACTTTCTTCTCATTCTATTCTTTAGTCTTCCCTTCACAGTAGGGTAGAGTTATAATGTAGTTGAGGCAAGAAAGGGGGTCTTTTAGTCTAACAAATTTTAAATGTTCTAAGTGCACACGTGAATACTCTATTTCGATGTATGAGTGAGTAGATGGGTCCCTTATATGTCAATGGATGCACTATGGGATGTGGCTACACTATATGTGGTTTGTGGACACAATGCGTGTGTAGGTGAGGTGGGTGTGCAAAGGGGTATTGTGGGTTACAACAAGGCAAAATCATCATTTGCTAAGATTAAGAGAGAAATTAATCCATACAAGATCTAGCATGCTTAATATAATGGGAGAATTGACTTTTATTGCAAGTTATGAAGCAATACACAATGAATAAAAGTAGGGCAAATTTTAGGGAACCATGAAGTATAATGCCCAACTAGTAATGGAGTTGAAGGAACATGATACATAAAAATGACATGGAGGGGTTGCACTTGTTACTTGCATCCATACAAAATAAGAATATTGACACCTCACAACTAATGCAAATTGTGGCTATTGGCGATAGAACCTAGATGTCATCTCCTTCACCATATCAATTTAAATATCTTCTTCATCTCACACATATTAACCCAGTCAACCTCTTTACCTTATCTACATCACTAGGAGGCAAAAAAGGCTGCCTTCAAGTTTTTTGAATAGAGGAGTTGAATAATAATCAAAATCATAAGCCATACAATTTGTGTATTCAAGAAGTAGCATAGAGCAAAGTGAGTGTGTAACCCAAAATGAAGCCATGGAGTTGCCATTAATAGGTGGTAAAAATGTAGAACAAACTTAGTAATAGCAAACCATGTAAATTATCAATACTGGAAACTCTTCAATGTTTTTAGAGAATAATGTTGGAATGCTTTGAACTTTCCACTATTGGAACAAAAGAGAAGTCTTCATGTTGGGGGTAAAGGTGCCTCCGCCTAGCCGCCCGTGTATTACTACACTGACAATACCCGCCACTGCACACTACAGGTGGCAAGTGCCTATCACAACCATTTATTCTTTATTCTTTTAGTGACAGTTTGAATAAAGGAAAGCTGGGCCACACATTGTGGTTGTTGGAGTTCCCACTTTGAGTCTCTATCTCTCTCTTGCTCTTCCTCTCCATCCACCATAGCTCTCACCCCCAAGCTTCTTCCTCCTGGGTTCCACTTCCCTTTCAATTGGTTTCAGAGCAAAGGCATTGGAGCTTGCCTGGCATTCTCTTCAGCCTGGATTTGAAGAGCTTCAACCTGAGCTTCAATGGTAGCCATGGCACCTTCATTTGCAGGTATGTTTTGATCTCCCACCTCCTCCCCGAGCTTCCAGACCTTCATTGCCTTCTTCTAGGGCTACATTGGAGCCCCCTCAACATTGCCAAGTACCCCCGAGCACTATTGAAGACCACCCAGCCCCAGGGAATAGCCAGTGCAAATTGTGACACATTTTTAGGGGGCTGGGCTGACCTGCTCCTGGCATTTCCCACTCTTCCCCCAACTTCCCAGCAACCTTCGCAATCACTGTTGGACTCCCCAGCATTAGTGCTTGACTCCCGGTGATCGATTCGAGTGCTTCCCCCTTCAGCCCTTGCTGTATACACAGTCCCAAGACTATCAAAGCATGGCAGCACTTAACATTTACTGCTTGATGCTTATTGGCATTGCCCATTTGATGCCTATTGATGCCCAGTGATGCCAGGATGTTATGGGAAGCTATGTCTATGCTTTGGGACTAATTTGGAGCATATTTGGGCATCGTTTGAGCTTCATTTAACAGTGAATATGATGCGGTAATACAGTGGGCTGAAGCTCATTTACTTGGTGTATGCATTGGTTCTTGGATACCGGGTGCTCACTAGAGGTTTGAATGATCATACCGATGTATTTGGAGATTGTCAAATGCTTCCTTTTGGTTCCGAAATGCTTTTGAGCTTGGAATAGGCTCCGTCTTTGTCGTCCTTCACTCACATTTGGCTTCAATTGGCATGCTTTGGACCGGTTTATGCCTATTGTCACTGCTTGACATTTAGGCTTCTTGCATTTATGCTTTGGTCAGATATGGATGCCACTTGGTTTGCCCATGCTTGATAGTTACTTGGAGCTTCATCGTCAGATGTATTTGAGCATTTTGGACCTACTGGGCATTACATTTGGTTGTTAGTTATATGCTCTTTGAATGCTTTTGGGCTTATGCTTTACGGGTCTAAGATAGCTTTGGAATTTATGCTCCGAATGTACCCTACTGGGATTTGGCATGTCTGATGCTATGTATTTGATGTATTAGAGCGTTGCTTTCTCTCTTTGCATCTAACTTTACTTCCAGTGGGAGCCTCTTGGTATATTCAGATTACACAGAGTCTTACTTACACTTGAGCTTGAGCTTGTGGGACAGTTACATGCATTTGCTCTCTTGAGAGCTTTATGTCTAAAGTTAGTCTGTAGTGGGCTGATTTGATACGACTATTGGGGCAAGCACCTATCTCTGTCATAGGTTTGTCAGTTTTGTATGCATCTTGGATGGTTATCCATTGAGCTTCTTGCTCTATCAATTGTGCTTGTGCTTGGTCTCTTCTCTTACCCTGAGACCCATTACATGCATGACTTCTAGACCTATGAGATGTCTCTTGCCTGATAGGTTATTGGTTTGACAGTTCTTGGTACCTTCTTGCCCTTGGACACTCACTATTGGATGTATCTTGCTACCTGGCAGTTGCAGTGATATATGTATCAGTGATTGCTTCATTTTGGGACAGTTTTACATATTGTTGTCATTTATTTCAGCAAGCTGAAATTTGCAGATTTTGAGCACTTCTATGAGGGTAATGCTTACTATTTGATGCTATCTTGGTCATATTTGGTGGACAAGTGCTTCTCTTGGTGATATCCACTCTTTCAGCCAGTTTTAGCAGTGGTTTTAGTGCATTTTCTACTAATTACAGCAACCTGTATTTTTTCCTTTTTTTAATTTGATTTGGGCTTTAACATTGCCAAGTTGGATGGTACCAAATATGGGTATTGGAAGTCCCAAATATGGCAAATTTTGATGCAGAAATTGCAAATTAAACCCTTGCGTTTCAAGGGTATTAAACCCGAGGATATGGATGATGATGTTTGGATGGAAGTTGATGAGCTATGCAAGTCTACCATTATCTTGTCACTCTCAGAAGAGGTCCATCATAATGTTGTTGAAGATGAGAATCAGAGTGCATGGGATTTATGGGAGAAGATTCAGGAGCTTTATGCGTAGCAGAACCTGCGTCACAGATGTATTGGCTTAAGTAGTTAATGGACCTTCGTATGCAGGAGGGGACCTCCTATCATCTCATTTCAATTAGTTTCATGCTATCATGAAGAGTCTGTTGTCACATGGTATTGAGTTCAAAGACAATTTGCACCCGTTGTTTCTGCTTGGCACCTTGCCTGAATCATGGAACGTCTTCCGTACTGCCATATGCACGAACAAACTTGATGGGCTGAAAATCAAAGATGTTGAGAGTTCTCTATTGATTGAGGAAATTAACAGGAGAAACAATGATACTTCCCGCTCTTCACATGCATTGACCGTTAGAGGTGGCAGACATGGCAGGCATGATAATGATCATAAGGGCAGGGACTCTCGGAAGTTCAAGTCCAAGTCACGTGGTCACAGTAAGTCTTGTGAATGGAAGTCTGATCTTACATGTCATTATTGTGGGAAAGCAAGACATATTAGGCCGCACTGCCATAAAATGTACAATGATAAGTGCAACGAAAAGAGAAAAGAGAAAGTGCATGAAAAGTCTTATAAGCGCAGCAAAGTTGAGTGTGAAGATAGAAGAGGTTAATGTCATGCACGCCACTGATTCAGATGATGATTACATAATTGTAGCTTCTTCGTGTGATGCCTTACAGGCTTCCAAGATACATTCTATGTATGCGCAAGTGCTGGCTCTTGGATTCGAGTGCATCATTTCATGTGACACCCTATAGAGATTGGTTTCATACCTATCGTACCATCTCTGGTTCTGTGTGTCTTGGTGATGACAGGTCTCTTGACATTGTGGGCATTGGAGATGTTAGGTTGCAGTTTCCTTTAGGTAGTTGCTTTGTTTTGCATGACGTACACCATGTACCTGTGTTGACTCGTAGCCTTATGTCAATTGGACAGCTTGATGATGTAGGATATTTTGTATCCTTTGGAGACCCTACACATGGAAGATTACTCGTGGCAGGCTTGTGCTTGCAAGAGGTGCCAAGTCTGGCAACCTCTATCCCTTGTGTCTGGAGCTACCTTGGATCATGTTTTGTCTGTGGATTCTATCCCCCATGTATCCCTTTGGCATGCTCATTTGGGGCATATGTCCCTTAAAGGAATGAAAATGCTCCATGCTTTGCAGTATCTTCCGCCTTTTGACTCTTCGCATTTTGATTCTTGTGATCATTGTTTGTATGGTAGGCAGACTAGGAATATGCATAAAAAGTCGGGTAAGAAACGCATGAGTGAGCCCTTAGCTCTTGTGCACTCAGATGTATGTGCGCCCATGCCCTGTCAATCACTTGGTGGGGCAAAGTACTTTGTTACTTTCATAGATGATTACTCAAGTAAGGTTTGGGCTTATCCCATAAAGAGAAAATCCAATGTCTTAGACACATTTCAACGTTGGCTTGCATTGGCAGAGAACCAGTCTAGGAAAAGGCTAAAATGCCTAAGGTTAGATAATGGGGGTGAGTACGTCTCACGTTCTTTTGAGAAGTTTTGTGATGAGCGGGGTATTAAGCATCAATTAACCTCATTCATGTTGGCTAAAATAGATTTAGGCTTGTTGTCCCCTTGTTTGAAGTCAACCCTAGGACTATTTGCTGTCCGAAAATTACTTTGAGGTCTTGAAGCATTGAATGATGGATAAGTTGGCGCTCTTAAGCCTCCACTTGGCGCACGATTGCTACCATAAATGTTACCAACTTGTACATGTTTTAAAACAGTCCTTGGCTGTCCAAAACTAGGATGAAATGAAGACTCTCTTCTATATTTCCTTCCATAGCGCTCCGCAAGCTCAATAGCTTTAAAAAGAAAAGTAGGGTTTTGTGCCATGATATCCACTAATAAGGATGGCTCTAAGCAATACATGTACTTGTGGAGCTTAGCCTCATCACTGATGCTCTCTCTACATACATGGTTAGATTGAGAAATTGGTTAGTGTACTCTCTTACATTTAGGCCTCTTTGCTCTAAACCATACCATCTCCATGCCAATTTCTCTTTTTCAAGAGGGGAGACAAAGACTTCAGCCATAAGTGTCTTAAAAGCTTCCCAATTCTCTACAAGTATGTTTTCCTTTTTAATATACCTCCACCAAGTATGCACAAATCCCTCCAAGTGCAAGGAAGCCAAATGAATCTTCATGTCATCAGTTCTAGGAAATATGTCAAAGTAAGATTCCATTTTGGATATCCACTTCTCTAAATCAAATGGTGAATTTGACTGACCATTGAACTTGGCCAAAATGATCTTGTCTTTCAGCTCTCTTTCATGAAAGGGTTGTTGTCCCAAAATAGACTGATCATGAGTGCTAGGCATTGAACCCCCAAAATGAGATGTGAAAGGAGAGAAGGATCGAAGCTTGCACACGAGCTATGGCAGGAGAGCAAAAGTAAGAAAGAGAGAGACAAGAAATGAGAACTCCAACAGTCACAATGTGTGACCGGGCCTTCCTTTATTTACTAGTCACTAAAATGAATGTAAAGAATGAAGTGACGTGACAGGCACCCACCACCTGCAATGTGCAGTGGCGGGTACTGTCAGTGTAGTAATACACGGGGCGGCATGGCGGAGGCACCTTTACCCCAACAACCTCCCACTTAAAGGCGAATCTGCCCCAGTGAGAGAGAAAAGAAAAGAAAAAGACAGTACAACTGTACATAGGTACAAGGGATGAGGAAAGGCAACATCTCATCCAACGCCCCCATCAATCTCCTGAGGAAGGCAAAGCGCTCAGTAGTGAGGCTTTTCGTGAGCAGATCTGCAAGATTCTCATCAGTGGAGATCTTGACAAGGTCAACAGACTTGTCCTCCACGACACCACGTATGAAGTGATACCTCACCTCAATGTGTTTCGTCGTCACATGGAAGACCGGATTCTTAGCCAACTGAATGGCACTCATAGAATCCGAATGCAGTGTAGGTATAGCATCAATCCCGAGGTCAACAACTAGACGGCCTAGCCATATGGCCTCCTTGCAAGCCTCAGTGGCTGCAACACACTCGGCCTCAGTGGTAGACAAAGCCGTACACTTCTGAACCCTAGACATCCAAGAGACAACACCTCCAGCATAGGTGAATACATAGCCAGAAGTGGACTTCCTACTATCTGCATGTCCTACATAATCGGAGTTAGTGTACCCCACGACTCCTGTATCCTAGCTGCCATGGCAAATACACATATCTGTTGTGCCCTTCAGGTACCTCATGATACCCTTCACGGCATCCCAATGTTTCCTGCCAGGTGTAGCCATATAGCATGCCACAACACCAACTGCAAAGGCAATATCTAGACGAGTGGCTATCATGGCATACATCAAACTGCCCAGGGCTGAAGCATAAGGGATCTGGGCCATCTCAGCCCTCTGCTCATCTATATGCGGACAATCGGCCTGTGATAGCTTCACATAAGAAGGAAATGGATAGCCAATAGGCTTTACGTCCTACATGCGGAAGCACTCAAGGACTTTATGAATATACTCCCTCTGTGACAAGTAGAGGAGTCCCTGATGCCTATCGCGTCTAATGCGCATACCAAGTATGTGAGAGGCCTGTCCCAAATCCTTCATCTCAAAGCTCTTCTTTAGCTGAGATTTAAGAGCATCTAGCTCATCATGAGCTTTCCCTACTATCAGCATATCATCCACATAGAGTTCCAAAATAAGCAATGAACCATCACGGATTTTCTTCGTCTAAAGACACGGATCCATAGCACTCCTGCTGTAGCCCTGTGACTGCATAAAGGCATCAAACTTAGGATACCATTCCCTAGGTGCCTACTTCAAGCCATAAAGACTTTTCTTCAACTTGCACACTAGGTGCTCCCTGCCAGGTTCTGCAAAGCCCTTAGGCTGCTCCATATAGATCTCATCATGCAAGTCCCCATGTAAGAAAGTCGTCTTGACATCCATCTGATATAGATCTAAGTCAAGCTGAGCAACCAAATCCAAGACCAAGCACAGGGTGGTCATCTTAACCACAGGAGAAAACACCTCATCAAAGTCTACACCATTCTCTTGCTTAGAACCCTTTGCTACCAATCTAGCCTTGTATGCTGGCTTGGGGTGTCCAGGGGTCCTTTTCATCTTGTACACCCACTTGCATGGCAAAGCCTTCTTGCCCTTAGGCAAGGCAACCAAATCCCAAGTCTCATTCTTATGCAAGGAGTCGATCTTAGACTGCATAGCCCTCTCCCAGGAGTGACTATCACCCCTGCGCATAGCCTCATCATAAGTGAAAGTCTCTCTTGCATCTGTAACCAAAACATAATGCATAGAGGGCCGAAATCTATCAGGTGGACGTCTGTCTCTAGCAAACCGTCTCACTGCAGGCTCTGCTGCTTGCCTAGCTGCCTGTCCAACACCCTGACCATGAGCATCTGCTGTTATAGGCTATCCAACTAGCTGTGCAGGAGCTCTAGGCTCCTCCTGAAAGATCACTCTGTGGATCTCAACCACCTTCTCAGGCTGCCTGTGCATCTTGTCTTCATGAAAGACTACATCATGGCTGCATACTATTTTCCACGCCTGTGGATCCCATAGGTGATAGCCCATCTCTCCTGAATCACCATAACCAAGAAAGATGCATTTAATGCTCTTTGGATCCAACTTACTCCTCTTGTCCTTGGGCACATGGCAGAATGCCTAACATCCAAAGACATGGAGATGCGCATAAGAGGGTGGCTTACCAGCCCAAACTTCCTCTGCAACCTGGAAATCCAATCCACTAGAAGGCGATCGGTTTATGACATGCAATGCTGTACTAACTACCTCATCCCAAAAGCTCTGTGGTAGGCCTGCATGGCTAAGCATAGAGCGGACACGCTCCTGAATAGTCCTGTTCATGCGCTCAGCCAAACCATTCTAGGCAGGGGTGTAAGGGGCCGTCAACTGACGCTTAATACCCCTGTCATTACAAAACTGTTCAAAAGCACGTGAGATATATTCTCCCCCATTGTCAGTCCTAAGGCATTTCAGCCTATACCCAGTCTGGTTCTCAACAAGAGCAAGCCAACGCTGAAAGACTGCCAACACATCGGACTTTTGCTTTATGGGATAAGCCCACACTTTCCTAGAAAAATCATCAATGAAGGTAACAAAGTACTTCGCGCCACCCATAGACATACACGGCATGGGCCCACAAACATCTGAATGCACCAAAGCCAAGGGCACACTCATGCATGGCCTACCCGATTTCTTATGTGTAAACCTATTCTTCTTACCATAAAGACAATGATCACACGAGTCAAAACATGCATAGTCCAAAGGCGGAAGATACTACAAACTAGATAACATTTTCATTCCCTTCAAAGACATATGCCCCAAACGGGCATGCCAAAGTGATACATGTGGGATAGAACCCACTGCCAAAACATGGTCTACAGAAGACCCAGATACAACTAAAGGATAGAGGCTGCCAGCCTTGGCGCCTCTAGCAAGCACAAGTCTGCCTCTGGTAATCTTCTAGGCAGAATCCCCAAAACAAACATGAAACCCTGCATCATCCAACTGTCCTGCAGACATAAGACTGGGCGTAAGCGCAGCTACATGACGTACATCCCTGAGCAAAAAGGAACTGCCAGTGGAAAACTGCAACTGAATATCTCCACAGCCCACAATATCAAGAGACATGTCATCTCCAAGTCTGACTGATCCAGATACAGTACGGTAAGAGTGAAACCATTCACGGTAAGGTGTCACATGGAAGGACGCACCTAAATCCAATAACCAGCACTGTGCATACATACTAGGTGTCTCAGTCAAGTGTGAGGCATCAGAAGAACTAGCTGCAAGTATGAACTCATCACCACCATTGGAATCCTCGATCTGCGTGACATTAATTTCCTCAATCTTGACGCTAGACTTTGCAGGTACTATGCTGCGATCAGAGGACTTCTCCTACACTTTCTCTTTTCCCTTATCCTTGTGCTTCTCATTGTGCAACTCATGACACTGTGGTCTGATATGGCCCTTTTTTCCACAATGATGACAAGTGACATTAGCATTGCGCCCACGCGACTTACTACGCGACTTTCCACAAGATTTAGACCGACCCTTCTACGAGTCACGACCACGGCCATGACCACGATCATTCCTGTCATTCCTACCTCTAACTGTCAAAGCATGTGAAACACGAGAGGCATCCAAGTTTTTGCAATTAACCTCTTCCTACAGAAGAGCACTCTCAACATCATTCAATTTCAAAGTAGCACTAGAGGCACATAGGGCAGTGCGGAATACATCCCATGACTCATTCAGAGTCCCAAGCAAGAAAAGAGGAGTTACTTCCTCTCCAAAGGTGATATCCTGCAAAGTCAGGTTCTTCAGTATAGCATGGAACTGGCTCAAGTGAGCAAACATAGTTGCATTATCCTTCATGCGCGCAGATCCATAAGCTGCTTCAACTAGTACATCTGACTCGCCAAACTTTTCTTATCATAAAGATTCTTGATCTTATTCCATAGATCCCATGCACTCTATGCTTCCTCAAATACATTATAATGTACCTGTTCAGTGAGAGACACTACAATCGTGGACTTGCATAGCTCATCAAGTTCAAGCCAATCGTCATTGTTCATAGTTTCAGGCTGCTCCCCGCTCAACCAAAGTGGCTTAATCTGAGATTTCTACACCAAGACCTGCCAAATTTGACTCTTCCAATAAGAGTAGTTGGTACCATCCAACTTTTTGATGTTAAATATGGCATTATCAGTAGAAGAGGACGCCATAATGCAGGCTAGAAATGCACAGACAGTCTAAAACTGCTTGCTGTTTTACTGCAGAAAATGCCCAAAATCCACTGAAATAAGCTCCAAATGGCAAGAAAAGTGTGCCAAAAGATGCTGCCCACTTAGTACTAGGTGCGGTACACCAAATTAGGATATTTTAGCATTAAAAATACTGCTCAGTCCACCAATAAATGCTTGCTGTAATAAATTTCAGAACTGCAATAATGAGAGCAAACTATCCCAAAACTGGATCTAATGTCAACTAAACAATGCTAGGTCCAAAGCGGGCATAAAGAGGACAAAGCAAAGCCAAATGACAGTGAAAATACATGAGCATAACACCCAGAGATGTCAAATAGCATCTGCCAGTAAGAGGCACACCCCCAGACAATCTAGGCAAAATGTACCTGCAACTGCCAAAACCTGACACAAATATGTGTCTGCTCAAAATAAAGCGGATCCAAAACCGAGACTCGACTCATAAGCATCATGTGAACCAAGACATATACTCAATGCAGCATCCAATTGTCGAAGTATAATCCCAAAGTCTCAATACATTTGTAACTGCTCAATGACATAGACTGCTCCAATACATGTAACTGCTCCAATAGCATGTAATCCCTGCTCAAGGTCAAGTAAGCATGCAAGATGCTCCCACTGGCACAAAAGGCGTACAAACGAGCTCAAGGGCTCAAGCAACCCAAGACAAAGTACCAGTGACAAGTGACCAAGTCAATGCGTCACTCGCATTCCAAGAGCATGACATACATGAAGCAACTAATGGAAGCAACCAATGAGCAATACATAATCCCAAAATAAGATCTCTGTCAACTCAATGACATCCGATAGCAACCAAGTAAATGATCAAACTGAGTCAGAAATGCTCAAATACATCCATGACAAAGCTCCCAATGTCGGTAAAGCATAGACGAACCAACCGGCATATATCACGAACCAAAGCATGTAATGTATGAAGCCTAACTGTCAAGCATAGACATGAGGCATAAGCGGTCCAAGAGCATTCCTAGTCGGTCCAAATTCCAATGAATACCAACCAAGACGGAGCTTATGCGTAGCTCAAATACATTCCATAGACTCAAACATGAGCTCAAAGTCGTCCCCAAATGTCAGATACATGATGGCAAATCCCAAAGCATACATCCGGTACCAATAGGTAAGTGACAAAGCATCCAAAGTACCTTCAGCCCACTGTTATTACAGCCAAGTTTGACTGTCAAAACTGAGAAATTTCAGCCAATATTTCAGGCCAAAATCATGGCATAATCATGTGCATACATTCGCAAGGCACTAGGCATCATGTAGGCCGCATACATCTCATAACCATAATCCATGACCGTGAAGCATCCAAGAGGCAAGTGTTGCCCTATTTCCAGCCTATGAACAGTGAAAAATCTGAGCAAACAAGGGCTCAATCTAGCTCCAAAAGCCTATCCAAACAATGGCACATCATCCCCAACCATATAGGCATTTACCGAGCACAAAAGGGGCATCATCGAACCATCACCACTGATCTCAAGCATGAGAAGCAGGGGATTGTCTGTATTACAGCATGTAGACCTGTGATTTCTTAGCCTATCTGAGAATGTGGAGCTCAAAGCTCAAAGGCTAAGTGCCATAGATCAGTACCAAAGGGCATAGAGCAAGGCCAAGGTGGTTATTGAGTGCCCAATGAGCTCCAGGAGGAAGTGGGAGCTGGAGGAAGAGGAATGCCACATTTGTAAAGTGTTGCCACAGCAGGGCGCAGTCTGCATGATCTCTGAGCAAGCCTAGACTACCACATGTGCTGGAGAAGACGAATGGGGAGGGTAGGTAGGCACTAGTAGTGCTCCAAGAAGCCTTGAGTGGGCTCAAACCACATGGAGCACAAGGGGGAACTGCTGAGGGCTGCCCGAGGAAGCTGAATCAGTTGTCCTTCAACTGCTAGATTTCAGCACAATTTGCATGGGGTCACGTTGACGGGGAGGAGACAATCGAGGGCCAATAAGGGCCAATGAAGATGAAAAAGCCCAATGCAAGGGCTCACAAAGCTCAATGATGCCTAGTGAAGAAAAGGGGCTTCAAAAATCCAAGTAGAAGTTCATCAATGGCTATCCTTATTCCCTGTTGTCCACTGTTTGACCTGTAAACTAAAGTCTGGGCTAAAAGAGAGGCTTTGGGCTGAGCTCACAAGAGCCCAAACAAGCCCTGAGGCATGTCCAACAAGTTCGAGAACAACCGGGGAGAGTGGGAGGAACAAGTCATACCTTGAAGCTTTGAGCTATGGTTGCCATGAGGACTGCAAGCTGTCAATGTAGTAATACACGGGGCGGCATGGCAGAGGCGCCTTTACCCCAACAAGATGGAAATCTCCCAATAGGTGGTTGGGAAGAACGACTATGAAACCTTCATGTTGGTAGAGGACCTCTAGGGAGTTGGGTATTTAGCCAAAAATCTTGGGAGTTGGCACCATTCAAACTGCCCAAATTGTCACCATGTCTTTTGAGGCCTCACCTACTTCATATTGGCTATTTGTGATACCCCTTCGTCCAATAATTCCAGGACCTTGACTAAAATCAGCCCATATAAGCTCCAATATGATCAAATCCATGAAGAATCAATGCCGTGAGCTTGCTTGAACACTTGAATACCAAATATTCAAGCCTCTTGAAGGAAAGCCCCAAAATAAACCTTCAATATGAGCTCCAATATCGTCCATGAGTTGAAATCCTTGCGATTTGTTGAAGAATCCTTACTAAAATGATCCCAGAGACTGAATTGATGAAGAATCTTCAAGAAATTGTTGAGAAATGAAAGCTTGGGGTGAAGCTTTCATGGCTACCATGGACTGTTCATCTAGGGTTTACAGAAAAGCTTGAGGATGAAGAATGGAGTATAATCTTAATGTTTTCTGTAGGTGTCCTCTTGCTGAAGATTGGAGCAGTCAAGATTTCATGTAAATTAGTCAGAGAGAAGAGAAATGAAGCCTAATACAGCCCGAAATTTGAGCCACAATTTTTGGGACTGTTTTGACCTGTCTAGGTAGCAATGATCCTTCATAATGGTTGTTAACTTGAAGATGGAGACCTGAAGCAATTGATTCTTAGCTTGGATGAAGTCTTTGAGCACAGATTTGTGTGGTAGGAAGAGATCTTGGATGGGAACTCCATGGAAGCTTGATCAAAGCTTGAAGAAAGAGGAAAGAGAAGCCTCTCTTGAAAAGTAACCACGGTTTAACTCCAAACTAAGCCCAATTAACTCCCATTTGAACTAATTACCTCCAGATTGCATGAAAAGTTGATTATGACCTACTATTTTAACCTTCCACCGCTATATCTAACCTTGAAGATCTCCATATGTAGTCTCCTGCTAACTGTAGATGATCTGCAACCCTCTACTAGTCACTGTCTTTGTCAAGCACTTGTTTGAAATTGATTTTGATGGAGAAAAATTGGGCTGAAATAGAAAGAAAAATGGATCAAAGACCCATGCTCTGATACCACTTGTCAAGATGTAGATTGGAGAGAGAGGAAGAGGAGAGAGAAGACTACATAAGAGAAGAAAGAGTGCAGAAGAGAGAGAAATAGAGTGATGAGGAGAGATAAATACTAGAATAGGAGAGAGAAATATAGGAAAGAGAAAGAAGCCATTGAAGTTGTGAGCAATATGAGAGAAGAAGGACAGTAATGTATTAATGTGTCAAAAAGATAGGAAAAATTGCATGTCCTCTCCTTTTATACCGATGTCAATGTGACATGGCATATCGTCAATATTATTCACACACTAAATCCTTATTCTTCCCAGCTTCTTACAGAAAGAATCTACAATAGCCTGGGTTGCAACATCTACTTGATTGTCAAAATTGAGTGACTTAGAGCTCAAACTCTCAATAATGAAGTTGTGGATATAAAGCTCCAATTGATGGAAGCTTCTCAATAGTGAAAGAGCTGTGCAAGGTACAAGAATTAAGTTCCCTACATCAACATCCATTGTGCTAATCATGTTGCTTTTACACTGTGTATATGTAAAAATGGCAATTGTATTAGTGAGAATCAAGTGGATTATCAAGTATTGGGAAGACTTCATTGTCATCAACATATGAGAATTGATATACAAATTGCTACTATTGTCCACTTCAAAGCTATCATCTTGAATAATCCATTTTGGCTCTCAACCAGTGATGATTTCTTCCCAGGATAACATTGATTTATAGGCAACAACTTTGGGCAAGATGATTCTACTTCTCTTGATCTACAACTATTGAATAGGACAAAGTGATTCAAGCACTTTAAATATTGCCAAAGCTAGACTAGAGGGCATGGTAGGAGCATCTAGCATTGATCCCTACTTGGCAGTTGTAGCAACATGAGCAATTATGGTAGTTGTGGCTAGAGAAGTTCTGAACAAGCCTATTCTCTAGTTGTTGCTGGGATTGCTTCATTGGTGTGATCCAAAAAGTGGAATATAGTCTTGACACTTCATGCTACAAATTGAGGAGTATTTAACTCTTCAGTAGTCAATGAAATAGAGAAAAAACTTGGAGAAGTCAAATTCAAAGAATCTATAAAGCAATTATAGTTGGAAGGGTTTTGACAAGTAATGAATGCAATAGGTGTGTTATTTATGTGGCTTACTTGGCAATTGTAGCAACATGAGCACTTATGGTAGTTGTGGCTAGAGAAGTTCTGAACAAGCCTATTCTCTAATTGCTACTAGGATTGCTTCATTGGCATGATCCAAAAAGTGGAATATAGTCTTAACACTTCATGCTACAAATTGAGGAGTATTTAACTCTTCAGTAGTCAATGAAATAGAGCAAAAATTTGGAGAAGTCAAATTCAAAGAATCTATAAATCAATTATAGTTGGAAGGGTTTTGACCAAGTAATGTCAATTCTTTGTTGAACCTATGAAAGGACACGCAATTGCACGACTTCACCATTTAAGATTGTGTAAGTAATACTCACAAGGTGTAATATTTCTACAACGAAATATTAATGATTCTAGATCCCACGCAAAAGCAGTTCGAAGAATTCTCCTGCAACAAAAAAAGAACATTGGCCTAAGTGCTCCATCCTCACGCATTATCAATACCATTCCCACGTGGTACATATGAAACCGTGGCTCGAAAACTGCAAGCCACAGTAGGAACTCCCCTTCAAGGGACAAAAAAGATAATGAATTAATTGCAAAAAAAAAATTTAAACTCCCTCCCCTTCAGTCGTTGCATGGCGAGGAGAGGGAGTATGTGTGGAGCTTGAGTTGTGGAGGGGCATGGGGAGGAGGGTATCCACCCTGCCACTTGTGTGGCCACCCCCCCCACCTTCCTCACATATAAACCCCCCCTCCCAAGCTTGGGAGGGGGATCGTGAAGCTGCCCGCCGCCTTCTGCCTGCCGCCGCCATACTGCCGCGCCACCAGGTTGCTGCCGCCGCCCCCATCATCTTCATCGTCGTCGTCGTCATCTCCCTCATCGTCATCTTCACCATCATCATCATCTCCAATCATCTTCTCCACATCACCTCCCTGTTTCCAAAAGCTTGAGAAGCTTCTATTGAAGCTTCTCTAGGCCAAGTTCACCCATGCCTCCCGATTTTTTTTAAACCGTGTTTTGCAAGGCCCGATTCCTACAAAGGGAAGGAAACCTCAGGCAGTAGTGACTTCGTAATGCGTAAGAGAGCCAAGGGAGAGTTCGTTGAGTTGAAGTTCACTTCATCAATGGCTCCTAAGCAAAAGTCGAGAGGAGCGCATGCGGGAGCTTCCTCCCAAAGTACGAGAGTGGACAATGCCCCGATAATGAATGCCCAGGTTTCGAAAATAGTCCCGCATGAAAAAGACGCATAAAGCATGTTTTAATTCACATAGGGAAGCTTAAATGCATCATAAAATTTATGTACTCGTTTGATTTACAAAGTTTAGTCGCATAAAGAGTACTTGCATTTTCTTGCATTTCCATTGTCAAGGGTAGTTGCATTTTTTGAACGTATGATGCATAAGTTAAAAGATGGATTTGTGCAAGGCGTCCTCGTTGCATCACGCAAAGGACAAGGCATATAATACATAATGCACTTATGTAATAATTTCCTAGTTGTGACTCATGTAGAAGAGAATCGTAGACGGTCATTAAATGATGTACGAATAGTTGCAATGCATGGAAAGGATTTATGAGCTTTGCAAATTGCATGCGATGATAGTTACATTTTAGGTTGGGTTAAGTGCTAAAGGAAGGATTAAATCTATCATGGATTCATGGTATCTCATCATGAAAGAATGATACACCTGTGCATGAAGTTCTTTTATCAAAGTTTGAATTTGGGAAAGGATGCATCTTCAGTAAAATACTAAAGCTCGAATCGATGCATAAAGTGTAGGGTTTATAAGAATAACTCTGAATGTCAATGAATATCGCATAGGGCAAGGAAAAGAAAGATCACTATAGATCCTATAGCTGCATAAAGGAAAAAGGTCTATGGTCTTGAAATTGCATATTCCCATGGAATGATACATCTCATACATCTTGCAGTTATTTACATCTTCTAGGGGAAGTATTTGCATCTCTAAGGGAAAGATCACCTCTAATCGTAAGACAATTAGATCAATTAGGTAAATCCCATGTATTTGTGTAACTCACATGAGATTCATAAAGGCGTGAATAGTTGGCATACGACGAACACCTCAATGTGCTGGGTTAGGTTAAGTTATGTTAAAATTCTGCCTAGTATCGCACTTGGGATGCCGATTTAATACTTTCGATCTTAAAGATCTCACCCACATTCTCAAAATGTTAGGATAACCTAATCACCCGTGCAAGAATAATCTAGGATTCTCACCCTAAGGATCGGTTGACCAAATGCTAGACTCCCGCAAGGAATTTAGGGACCCTAGGGCCAAAACGTTTATCAAGCCTAGAAGGGTTAGGGATTTGGATTGGGTCAATAGGACTCCCAAACCCCATATCTTAATCAAAGGTATTCTTGATCAAGAAATATCGTATGAAGAAAGATATAATCCCCACAAGTTAGGTATTGACACCTATCTCGTGCAACAAGCTGCAACGTCATATGCTCTTGTGTCTAAACCACGAAATAGCATGGCTACACCTTAGACCAAGTTTGACGAGTTCTAATTACAAGTCTAATTTTCTAGAAATTGAGTAGTCATCCTACTACATCACTCTTCCTTGGGACTGATTTGCCAAGCTAGGGTAGTAATGAATTGCCAAGAAAGCAATTGACCAACCAAGTTAGGGCGACAAGGTTGCCCAGGATTTATTGACCATAATATAAGGAAACCTAAGGTAGTGACAATTTGGGTTAACTGTGTATAAACCCTAACCCAAGGAAAAAGGGTAATCAAGCAACTTAGCTTACGAAAACCTTGGGATCTTGCCAAGTTGTGATTGATCTAGGATCGAATACTCGAAGCATTCGGGAAGAAGGAATCACACCTTAGCAGTTGGCCGTACAAACGACCACTTGAATGCTCGTGATTGTACATTTAGATGCACTGTTTGTACTTCTTTGCTCAAGGAACTAATTCAAGAAAGACAACTAATGCTTCAGGTTAAAATCCTAGAGGGAGAGGCAGTTTCAGTTACCTCCGACTGTTTGCCTGACCCTATCCAAGGGGGTTGTTAGCCGCACCGGGTACGTGGACCGAACCAGCCGTGAGAGGTCTCTCCGTGGGTGCTACTTGAAGCAGGAGGACACTTGGGTGCCAGGGGAGGCTCTGGCCATAAATTCTTTGCCTCCGGATCCTACACAAGAGGCCAATGTGACTCGAGATGGGATCTCGAGGCCCGCATACTAGTCAACGGGTGGAACTTGGAATAGCAATCCCTGAGGATTGTTGGGATAGCCTTCGGGCAGGTTTATTTGATGTATTCCAAAGACTGATAAATAAAGATCAAATGTTGAAAAAGGAACTTGCTTGACATTGTTTTTCTATGTCAGTGCTTAAGTTACGTGAAGGAACCATTGATTAATTTGATTAATTAAGGAAGTTGTTTTTGCTTATCAAACTAAATGTGGTAGGTAATTAGATAACTAAAGCAACCCGAGGAAAGTGCGGGGGAAGTGACTCTGGGTCCATCCTACAGAATGGTGGTCTTAGTTGGCCGAGAACTTTTCTCAAAGGAATTGACAGTGAGGTAACAATGACCTTGAAACTATAGAGCTAGAGTCTCGATTTATACTGTTTTAGAGGAACAGAATGGGACTATGCCTTATGGGCAGAGAGGTCAAGCTTTGCATCCCTCTCGTTTCCCATTCTCCTTGAACCAAGTGCAGTATAAATCTGCTTCGACCCTGATGTTTCTGTGCAAAGTAGTTTGTCTGGGGCTCGACGCTAGCTACCTCCTAGGAACTTGACTATTAGGAAAACCCTGATTCAGGTCGGTCCTAAGTGGGAACGGCTAGGTGCTTCCACTTCGTGAACAGACTCAGGGAAACCTAGATCGCAAACCCCATGACATTCCTTGTGAGTGCGGGGCAGGGCTTTCTAGACTCTCTTTCCGATGGGCTACTAAGATGTGTCCTACAAGTGGACAGGGGGACACGTTACAGTTGGTATCAGAGCGAACCAATGGGATCTAATATTTACAGGGAAACTTAATGAGGGGAAGTAGAGCAATGTTACCATTAAGAACATTTCCTTACTTGCTTATCGATGCTGGCCTACAGAGTCACGAAGCATGGAACAAATTCTTGGTATTCTATGTTATGTTTATGACTGCAATGCATGCTTCGAATTATCGACGGAGGCTAGGCATGATGAATATTCTAAACTGCATCTACAACCCTTCACCCCTGTACATGGAGCGGAGATGGACGGGTGAATTAGGAATATATTACATAGCGGCCCATCGACTTGCGTACCTTCAAACCAACTTGAAGAGAATCAAGTGGATGGAGGATTTAAATATCATAAAGCTATTCATCTTTGTCGAGGCTCAGGCAAACGCAACCCTACATGTCGGCAAACGGAAGGTCAAGCAGAACAAGTATGTGTACAAGGAAGTGACTCGAATAATCCCTGCCGATAGAATCAAGGTGCTGGGATGTTATGAGAAGAATGGGTATCAAAGGAAAGGATACCCCAAGCTTCCTATGACCTATCGATTCCTGAAAATCCATGACCCCACTCCATATTATTACTCAGTCCCCATAGCCGAATGTAACACAATCCTATTTTCCCCAAACTAATGTATCAGCTTGTTCTACCTTCCCAAAATAAATGTACTTGAAAGGGCTATGTCCACATGAATGAATAAGATTTTTTTTATCACTGTCTGTCATGGTTGTAAGTGTTGGTAAATGAGTTAAGTGATTAGGTCACTTGGCTAAAAGCTGAACTGGGCATATTAATATAATATGAGAAACATTTAGCAAGTTTTTAACGTGAAGAATCTTATTGCCTAGGCGCAACCTTAAGTGCAGATTCCTAGTCCAACCCCTGCACTAAGTACGGCTATAATTCAAGAGAAGAAGTTCCTTCTCAAACAAATCAAGCCACCTGAATTCGATGGTAAGGAAAGGACCGTCCAAACTGACGCCGAGGTCTGGATCGAATCCATGGAGGATTATTTTGAGGCAGCAGGAACTGTACCTGCTAATCAAGCTATGCTCGCCAAACTGAAGCTTACCGGCGAAGCAAGACTTTGGTGGAAACAATGGTGCAGAGACCAAGGGATCTCGGAAGGGTCAGTTACTTGGGAGAAGCTTAAAAAAGCAGTGCGAGGGAGATATCTGCCACCTGTCTATTGCACACAGAAGATAAACGAATTCTATGAATTAAAGCAGCTTGGACTATCCCTAGATGCATATTATTCAAAGTTCGTCTCTCTCTTAAAGTACGCGCCACAAATGGATATGACACAATAGGTGTCAAAGTTTTGTGCCAGGTTAAATCCACCCATAAACACCCGCTTGGAATGAATGCATCCAACGAATCTACAAGACGCGCTCATTCGAGCTGCACCGATAATACAGGAAGTGCAGACCAAGCGAAGGAATAATAGGACTTGGTCTTACAGAGATCAGAACAAGGGAATGCTTAGGTCTCAGGCTAAGAGAGCGCAGAGCCAAAACCAGGAACAAAGGAAGAAAGCTAGGGCAAACGCTGTCAACAACTTCGCTCCTACACAAGGTAATGGCCGCAATCTCCATCGCTTCCATTGCAACGAGCCTGGTCACTTTAAAAGGCAGTGTCCCAAGCTTAGCAGAGGTCAACATCAAGGGCCATTCCAAGGAGTTGCCCATGGCCAAGGAGCCACCGTCAGGGCCAGAGGGAGAACCTCCAGTGTTGCCAACAAGGAGCTGGGTGATGAAGAAGATCCATCCATGGAAGCTAACATTGAGAGGGCAACGGTTCATGCCACTCTTCACAAGAAAGGCCCGAATCGCCAATTCTCGGTGATTCAAACCCCATCGGATTATCAAGGTAAAAGCTTCAAAACCTTGATTGATTGTGGCAGTACACAAAACTTCATTTCACCAGTCTGTGCAAAAAGATTAGGAATAGCCATAAAAGATGCACCTACCTTACTTGTGGAATTAGCAAATGTTTGAGAAGTCTCTTGTACTAGGCAAACTGCTAAGGTGAAATTCCTACTGGGTGGAAAGTCGACTTCGGTCAGATTCAGGGTAATGAACCTAGGTATCCATGAATGTTTGCTTGGTATGGATTGGCTAATACCTAATGATGTCCACATTCACTATGGGAAGGGCAAAGTCTCCTTTCGAAATTCTGAAGGGGAACTAGTTACAACTCAAGGAGAGGCTGGTAAGCCAAAAATTCAGCTAGCAAATGCAACACAGATAATAAAAGGAGTTAGGAAAGGCCTACCTGTCTATTTGATTAAACTAAATAAGCTAGATCAAAATCAGGAATCTAGGGAAGAACCTTCATGGTTAAAGGAATATGCGGACGTATTTCCTAAAGAGTTGACTAAACTTCCTCCTCCAAGGGAAGTTGATCACAAAATCAAGCTGGCGCCAGGAGCTGCACCAGTCGCGAAGAGACCATATAGGATGTCCATGTCGGAAGCGATTGAGCTGAAAGAGCAACTCAAGCAACTGTTAGACCAAGGCTACATCCATCCTAGTAGTTCACCATGGGGAGCTCCAATGTTGTTCCAGAAGAAGAAAGATGGAACGCTTCGGCTATGCATTGACTACAAAGGGTTAAATCAATCAACCATTAAAAACAAATACCCCATTCTAAGAATAGATGAACTTCTTGACCATCTTCAAGGTGCGAAGATCTTCTCTAAAATAGATCTCACGTCTGGATATTATCAAATAAGGATCACGGAAGAAGATATCCTAAAGACTGAATTCAGCACAAGGTATGGACACTTTGAATTCCTGGTCATGTCATTCAGGCTGACAAATGCTCCTGCTACCTTCAATAGGCTAATGCAGGATATCTTTAGGCCCTATCTTGATGACTTCGTACTCGTCTTCTTTGGCGATACCCTAGTCTACTCCAAGCAGGAAAAAGGTCATGAACCCCATCTTCGCATTGTCCTCAAAACAATGAGGGCACACAAGCTTTATGCCAAGAAGAAGAAGTGTGCATTTTTCAAGCGACAGATTGAATATCTGGGATTCATTATATCAGCGAAAGGAATTTCAGTAGATCTGGCCAAGGTCAAAGACGTTCTGGAATGGCCAACACCAACTTCTGTCAAAGAAATACATAGTTTTCTTGGATTGTCAGGATGGTGCAGGGTCTTTATAAAAAACTATGCTTTGATTCCAGCACCTTTGACTGATCTACTAAAAAAGTAAGTATCAATTGTATGGTCACCTATACTGAACAGTCTAGCTTTGACAAACTAAAGCAAAGCTTGGTATCAGCATCCATCCTGAAACTTCCTAATCTTAGTAAGAAGTTTGAAGTGATAACTTATGCTGGTGCACTTGCCTTAGGATGTGTGCTCATGCAAGAAGGTCATCCCGTAGCATACTCTTCAAGGAAACTGAAGAGCCATGAAAGGAATTATGCTACCCACGATCTGGAGCTGTTGGCTGTCATCCATGCTCTCAAACTTTGGAGACACTACTTGCTGAATAAATTTACCTTGGTAACAGACCACAAAAGTTTTAAATGGATTTTCACCCAGAATGAGCTCAATATGAGGCAACGTTGATGAATTGAAGTACTGGAAGAATATGACTTTGAAATCAAATACCGGCCTGGAAAGGAGAATGTAGTTGCTGATGCACTCAGTCGCAAGGCATTTCTGAATTCTCTGATTTTGCAAGATCCATCAACAGCAAGATCTCTAGCCACAAAGGTATCCATGCCAAACAACCCAATTCTTGAGCTAGCTAGAGAATAGGCATGCCATGACCCAACCAATCAGAAATTGCTAAGGGAGATCCCCATCAAAGATCAAGACCCGAAGCTACAAACGAAGTATCAAGAATTCTCTATCCATAGTAGACTTGTCTACTTTAGGACAAGATTATGTATCCTGGCAAGCCAGTCACTCAAGTAAAAGATACTTTGGAAAGCCCATGACTCCCCTTTCTCAGGACATCCTGGCTATGCCAAGACCCTTAATACGGTCAGGAAGAGCTATTATTGGGATAGGCTCAAAGGTGATGTTCTCAAATATATCACAGAATGTTTGTCATGTCAATGCATTAAGGCCGAACATGTCAAAATGCCAGGAAAATTGCAACCACTTGACATTCTCCAAATGAAATGGGAATTCATTAGTATGGACTTTGTTGTTGGCCTGCCCCAAGTTCAGGGAGGATACAACTCCATTATGGTCGTGGTGGATATGCTCACCAAGGTTGCACATCTTATCCCTGTTAAGGCAAACTATAAAGCCTCAAACATCGCAAGGTTATTCATCAAGGAGATATTCAAACTGCATGGGTTACCCAGAAGAATCATTAGTGATCGTGACTCTCTCTTCACCTCACACTTCTGGAGGGCTATCTTCGAGGCCATTGGGACTCAACTCTGTTTCAGTACAGCTTATCATCCCCAAACTGATGGTCAAACAGAACGAGTCAACCAAGTCATTGAAGATATGCTTAGGGCACACTGCTGTCGCGAACCCAAAAAGTGGATTCAATATTTGCCACTAGTTGAGTTTGCCTACATTGCTTCTTACCAACAAAGCATTCAGATGACCCCTTTTCAAGCATTGTATGGGCACGATTGTCGTACTCCTTTAAGCTTTTCGGATCCAACCTTGAGGGTTGAAGCTTCAAAGTAGATGCTGGAAGACATGGATGACCAAATCGAATCAATAAGACAAGGCATCCAAGCGGCCAGGGACAGACAGAAGGCCTACGCAGACTTGAAACGTCAAGACAGATCCTTCGTTGAAGGTGACATGGTCTTCATTTGCGTACGTCCAAAGAAGAGTTCCGTATCCTTGGGTGAATGCAAAAAGCTAAGTCCAAGGTATTGTGGACCTTATAAGATTCTCAAGTGCCTAGGGCCTAATGCTTACAGACTTCAACTCCCTGAAAACCTAAAAGTTCATAATGTATTCCATATCAGTCTATTGAAAAAGTATGTGCCTAACCCTAGTCATGTGCTTGATGATCAACAAATTGTAATGCCTAGCCAAGGAGTCCTTGAGCTACAGTCGGACAGAATCTTAGATGTTAGGGAGAGGCATTTGAGATCCATGACCTTGAGAGAATACCTCATCTAGTGGAAAGATTATCCCGAAGAGGATGCCACTTGGATGGATGAAAATACTCTCAACCAACAATACCCCCAAATTTTCTTGAGATGAGGACATCTCAATTCCTCTAAGGGGGAGAAAATGTAATATTTCTACAACGAGATATTAACGACTCTAGATCCCGCGCAAAAGCAGTTCGGAAATTCTCCCGCAACAAAAAAAGAACCTTGGCCCTAAGTGCTCCATCCTTGTGCATTATCAATACCATTCCCGTGTGGTGCATATGAAACCATGGCTCAAAAACCGCAAGCCACCGTAGGAACTCCCCTTCAAGGGACAAAAAAGAAAATGAATTAATTGCCAAAAAAAATTTAAACTCCCTCCCTTTCAGCTGTTGCATGGCGGGGAGAGGGAGTATGTGTGGAGCTTGAGTTGTGGAGGGGCATGGGGAGGAGGGCATGCACCCTGCAACTTGTGTGGCCACCCCCCTCCCCCCCAACCTTCCTCTCATATAAACCCCCCCTCCCAAGCTTGGGAGGGGGATCGTGGAGATGCCCGCCACCTTCTGCCTGCCGCCGCTATACTGCCGCGCCACCAGGTTGTTGCCATCGCCCCCATCGTCGTCATCGTCATCATCATCATCATCATTGTCGTCGTCGTCGTCGTCATCTTCCTCATCATCATCTTCACCATCAAGTTCACCCGTGCCTCTCGGGTTTTTTAAAACCGTTTTTTGCAAGGCCCGATTCGTGCAAAGGGAAGGAAAGCTCGGGCAGTAGTGACTTCATAACGCGTAAGAGAGCCAAGGGAGAGTTCGATGAGTCGAAGTTCACTTCATCAATGGCTCCTAAGCAGAAGTCGAGAGGAGCGCACACTGGAGCTTCCTCCCAAAGTACGAGAGTGGACAACGCCCCGATAATGAATGCCCAGGTTCCAAAAATAGTCCCGCATGGAAAAGACGCATAAAGCATGTTTTAATTCACGTAGGGAAGCTTAAATTTCTCCCCCACCTCCTTCCCTTTACTTCTTCTCTATCTTCTCCATCTGCCATCTCCCCCATCTCCTCCCTTCCCTTCCCCTCTTCTTCTCCTCCCCTCTCCTCCCTCCTTCTCCCTCCCTCTTCCTCGTTGTTGCAACCAAGGACCACCACTACGCCGCCATTGATCACCCACCGTTCGCCGAGTTAAGTCGACGCCCCCATGGAGCACCGCTCCGCCACCCACCAATTTGGAATTGCTACTGCAAAAACCACCGCGTCGCCCACCACGAAGCCTCCTGCTGAAAGGTCGTATGGCTGCCACACAAGTCCCCTATCCGCTGCCATCCCTGCCCCCTCCACCCCAAATGCCCACTGCCATCCGTGGCACCCCCCCTCCACCCCAAACACACGCCCCCCTATTGGTACCCCTCCCCCCAACCCCCATCCCAGGTGCCCAAAACCCCCTACCCACCCACCCCCAAAAGTCCCCCCTCCCTCCATTTCCAACCTTAAACCCCCCCCCCCCCCCTCTCCCCCCCCCCTTCTTCCAAGGTTCCACCCGCCCAAAAAAAAAGGTCCCCCACCTTATTAATAGGTAAATCCCCCACCCTTTTTTTGAAAAAAAAGATAAATGTATTAAGAAAAACAAAAAACACAAAAAAGAAGAAAATAAGCAAAAACCAAACCTAAAAAAAAAAAAACAAACACACACACACACACGCACACAAAAAATCACCTTACCTCCATCTCTTTCTTTTTACCCTTCCTTCATGTTTTTTATCCTCATCCTCTAGCACGTGACCACCTTTTCCTACGTTCGCATATTGCCTTCCAAGGTGTTGTTCCTGTGCATGGGTCTTTATTTTTTAGTGTGGTCATTGTGATAGTCCGTGATCAACTACCATATTTCAGACATATGTTTAATTTTGAAAAACCATAAAAGCATTAAAAAAACTCTATAAACCATAATAAATCCAAATAAAAGGAAAAAAATAACATTTTTTTTTTGGACATTTACTAAAAAACTAAAGAACTTCCTATTTATTGAAAGAATATCAATAAAAATAGTAAAATATTAAAATATAGAAAAAAATTTAAAAAAACCTCAACATGTTATGAAAACTCAATAAAATCTCAAAAAAAAATAAAAAAGTGAAAATTTTTCTAAATAAATTTCCATCATGATTATGACCAATCAAAAATACATAAACATAAGAAAACATATTGGAAATTATTTATTTGAAAAAAAAAACCAACTTAAACAATGAGACAATGAGAAAATTTACAAAAATGGTAGTTTAAATGTATAAAAATGTCATACAAAATTCTTTTTCATATTTCTAATTTTTGTGTTATCATTTAGGTACTCCCATTTATTTATTTATTTATTTATTTACTTACACAACAAAGAAAAAACTCAAACTAAAAAATAAATAATAAATTTTAAAAAATAAAACCCAACTTAAAATACATAAATACAAATATATGAAAAAAACCCCAACACATAATCACCCAAGTGTTAAATCCCTCTTTGTCCCTGTTCTTTTTATTTTTGTATTAGTATTTGGTTTTTCATACCTTACAGGAGGCCAACTACCACTTAGTCGCACTATTGTTTTCGTATGAGGATTTTCTATTTTCTATTTTTTAGCTTGTTTAGAAGTAAGATTTTTCGCATCAGGCCTTACGAGTGTGCACATGTTGCCAATTTTTTTTTCCCTCCTTCACATGCACCGTCACAAACATGTAATTGTAATTAAAAATCAACCAATTGTTGCACCCACAAAAGAAACAGAATGCACATCCTAAATTTTTAATTAAAAAGAAGCGACTGTTAAGTCATAAAAGGAACCTTGTTGTTGCACGAGCACATAGCATCATAACCCACTTAATTTGGTAATTTAAAATCCATTTACAAGTGCACGTGCACATGCATTATACACACATTTAATTTGAAAATAATAATGAACCCCCCAAAGTCACGCATGCATGTGCTTTGCACCACAGATCAAATAACTTTTTAAAAATAAATTGCATTTGTAGAGGCCCCTAGTCTAGTCCAATCAAGTCAGTCTAAGTAGGGGTTGGGATACGAATATGACTCACCATGCATTAATATAATAATTTAATAATGAATTGTGCTTAATTGGTCATCTAATAAAAATGAATCATATAGTTTTCACTCATCCACTTCACCGCACTATAGGTATACACGATATGCTTATGGGGATTGGGGTTTTCTTTGGTCAGAGACAAAGGTCTTTTATGTCTATATTTATTGTGATGGTCTGAGTGTATGGTTCAATCCCAATTTCTGTATTGTGTTTGGGATATGGTATGCATTGAATTTTCTTTTCTTTTGAGTGTTTGATTACGGGGTTTTGGGTGCCTATATGTATGCATAGCATGGATCTTTCGGTCGCATATGTACATAGGTCATGTCGAATTTTTTGTAGGATGTGGAATACTTGGGGAGGTCTGGTCTAGTCAAGTAGTCAGTTTTCTTGTTGTTATTTTTATTTCCTTGTTATCTATCTCAGTGGTGGTATGTGTGGGTTTTCCAGGAATCCTTCCTCCTTTTCCTAGTTTTGTGTGTATGTGGATACTCCAGTGTGGTTTAAATGGCATCTTCTTCCACTCCCCCACTTTTGATCTAGCATGTACCATTACCGGTCCATGATTATTCTCTTCTTTTGGATGTTGACTATATTCGAAAGGCTAGCCTTCATCTCTTTGTGGCCTTGAAGTTCTCTCTAGTTGATGCAAAGCTTTGTTACTCTTTTCTGAAGACTTACAAGAAGCTTTGGGGCTTGGTTTATGGCCGTTGATTTTGTTTATCCCATATTACTATCAATGAGGCCTTATTCCTGCCTTTTGCAGCTTCCCTTGTACCTAGTGGAAATCATTTATTATCCACTATAGAGATCCTTGCATTGTTGCAAAAGGAAACCTCTATTCCTTTGGTAGCACATAAGGTTATCACCAGTTCTTAAGTGTATCGGTGGCACATATTTCCTCTCCCTTATGGAAGCAATTATGCCAATTCCTCTAGGATCGCTTTATGTTAGGCAAGCCTACCTCAAAGTGTTTATCCTGAGAACTCTTCATGGTATCTTTATGGATTCTAGAGGGGGTTAAGCTTAATTGGACAACCTTTTTGTTGGCTAAAATGGATCAACATTTTTAGCATGTCACAAAAGGTCAGCTCAGTAGTATTGTGTCCTATGGGGTTTTTCTACAGAAGATCATTTAGTTGGCACCTCCCCCAAGTAGCATTCCTATGTCTGATCTTGTTCCACTTATGCAATAGTCTCCTTTTGTTCCTTCTCCTCCTATGGAAATCAATCCAAATCTAGTAGATGTACCCCCTACCACAATCATTCAAAAGAAACATCGCACACAAGATCCTTCTAATGCTCTACATGTTCCAACTCTAGTGGTATAGATTCCAATACTTGAGGTGTCTAATAGTTCCCTTCCCTTGTTCTTGTCTTGTACCGACCTCTTTGCAACGCAACGGGAAGGACAAATGGATCCGCAGATTCCTCCTTCCTTGAATACAATACTTTCTAGATCTATGCTTTCAGAGCTAGTTTCTGGTGTTTAGTCTGCTTTAGAGACTTACATGACTTCTTATCTTCAAACAATCTATACAAGAGTGTATACCTCACTGCAAGACAAGGTGGATTCTTTGACTAGTCAGCTTAGCAAAGCTCTAGAGGATTTAACTTCTAAAAAGATTGCTTTGAGTGATATCCATATACAAATGTCTATAGCTACAGCTTTGATGGATTCACAGAAGGCCATGATTAAGGAGTTAGAAGTGAAGATTGCCACTTTAGAGGAAGCGAACGTGTCCTTAACCAAGGAGAAAAATACCGTTCTTGAGGAAATGATAGAATCGGCTCATAAGCTTGGTATATGTAAGGGCCAGTTGTAGCATTCCCAAGAAACTATAGAGTTGCAAATGAAGTTTATTGATGAACTTAACCAAAAATTTTCTACTCTTTTTGTTCCTCCTCCAACCCCAATAATGTCTTCTTTGTTGCCTAAGGAAGAGCTAGATCATTTCCAACATAAGACTAAACTATGCGATGGGTTTTCTACCAAGGTTGAGTGCCTTCAACAGCATATGAATTGTGTTCATGAAGATTTTATTCATTATGCTAAATCAGTGTCACCTCCATCATCCTTCTAGATTCAGTATCAATAGTAGCACTTTGTGTTGTACATCTCCTTGAGTAATTAATGTGGACTTAGAACCTCCAAAGGATGGGTGGCAAAACATGTGGTCTGTAGATTTACTCAAAGCAATGTTTGACAAATTTGTTGACGAGTTAATCTCTCATGAAGCTCAGTTATTATCTTCTATCTATGTATCTCCGAGGAGATTTGCACATCCTTTATGAGGAGGACATGAACCTTCATGTAGGAGATGTGATTTTGCAAGTAGTCATGTATGCCCATTCTACTAAAATGACTTCGATTGATGGCCTGACGAATTATCACATCAGACATTGTGGTGTAAAGGCTATGCCTGGTATCCTCCTTTGGAGGATGATGTTTTGGATCCTTGCCGTCTCGAGGATGGAGTGTCTTTCACAAGTCAAATATTTAGCCATTGAGATCCCAAGTGTTGAACCATATTGCTAATAATCTCTTATTCACTGAGGATTTCTTTTCAGTTTTTGATTTTTGATATTCCATCTGTCCATATGATCATCATGATATCCTATCTTATTCCTTAATTTCTTATCGATTACCCTTGTATATTGCTATTCTCCAATCTAATCATATAGTATCCCTCTCTTATCTTTTACCCCTATAGTTTCCCCTTAAATTTCAATTTTTACTATATGTCCATTTATTACTAATCCTATGTACTCACCTACTCCTATTGAGCCTACTTCTGTTGTTCCACCTATTTCTTCTATTTTTCCAGCACAATCCCTTCAAAAATTTATACTTTCTTTCCCTTCTTTTCCACCCTCATTATCCATTCAAATATCATCATTCTATGATTTACCTTACCATCCTCTTCACTGTTCTCCTATTATCCATTTGACTATATTAACCTTCCTCCACAATCGGTGATGGATACTCTAGGGTATAATAGTGATATCCTCCGTTGACGACAGTGGACATTGAATGATTCTTTGACAAGACCAGTGTTTAATTGGCCTATAATTCTTAGTTTCTGGGATACTTTTGTGCAATGTTCTAATTCTTATCTTCAATTTGCTAGAGCACATGTTTCTTCTGAGGATACTTTGGTATGCTTGGCATCTCATTTTTGTTGGTATCTTGCTTTTATGCATCAGCAATCTCACCTAAATACTAGGAAGAGTATTCTAAACTTGATGATTAATCCTAATGAGGATGTGACTTTTGCTCAGATGGATGTTCTGTGTTATTTTGCACAAGCTTTTCCTACCAGATTTATTATCATGTTGGAAAGAATGTGTTGGTTATAGTTTCTCCAAAATGTGCCTCTACATTTGGTGGATGAGAATAAGAGTTTGGAACATCTCAAGTTAAGTGAATTTTAAGAAAAAATATATTCATCCTACATAGTCTATGGATACTCTCTTGGATGTACTGATCCTTTTTAATGAAAATCTTTCTCCTTGCTCTTCATTTTTCAAGAGCATGTGCCATTTAGACTACATTGTCTTGTGTCTATATGAGTTTTGTATATGTTTTATGGCATTTTATCCTTCTTGCGTGGAGTTGATGATGAAGATGAATCTAATTGAGAAGTTGATTGATGTTGGTTCATGATTCTATCTGATGGATGGATGCTTATGGCGAAAAACAAACCTCTTATATCCTTTACAAGTTTGTCATGTTTTTCTGTTTCTACGTTGTATTAATAAATAAAGGTGCTTTCCTTTCGTTGCATTCTTTATTAGATATAGGTTATAAGTTGGGGTCGTGCTTGGATAGTGTTTCTTGAAGATGTTGTGGAAGATCAAGCTGGGCTATATTTTGAACTTCTATTCTCTTTTTCCTAGGTCGCGAGGATACTCCCTGATTAAGTGTGGGGATATGTTGAGGGTTGAAATGACTTGATTTTTTGGTTGATTTTTGTTATTTTTATGGATTGAATGGTTGATTTTTAATCAATTTTGTATGTTGATTAGTTGGTTTGGAAGTGTTTAAGAGTGTTTTGGATAAGGTTTACTAGATTTGAGAAGCTCATGATGTTTTTAGTGGAGATATGATGTTCTAACATGTTCTGATAATGTTTGATTGGTTCTAATTGAGTCTATTGAGCTTCTATTTTGCTTTGTTTTCTTTTTATATGAGAGGATGGTATGATAACTTATGGAGTTTGAGAGTGTTTGGAAACTTATTGGATGACTCTTGATGGTTTTGAATGGTTTTAGTTGAGCTAAATGTTTTTTGATGACTTTCTATTAACCATTTGTTAACCATCTATAGAGCCTTTGTTTTTGTTCTGTTCTGTTCTATATGCCTCTATAAGTGATATGTGGGATGGATGTGTAGCTTGGAGAATTCTTCTAACCTTGGGAAGAGATGAATGATGCAAGTTCAAAATATATCAAAGAAGTGGAAGATGTAGCTGCTAAAGACTCAAGTGAAGACTGAAGTGATAGTGACACTGTTGAGCTATGAAAGGACATTGTAGTGGCTCTGCTGACCTTTCATAGTAGACATACCTCTTGGAAGAGGTATCCACGACCAAAGAGGTCTTATGGATGATTATTCTTGATTATTCCATTGTACTTGTTACCGTGTTTCCATTGCACAGAGGAGCGGAAAATGGGAAAAAGGGAAGTAGCAAAAAAGGCGCATGATAAAAGCAGAAAAAAGCGCCTTGACCGGTAACCAATCCCTGAAAAATTCAAATGTTCGGGCATGACCCTCAGAAAGCTTCGGTGTTGGCCCGTGAAAAGAGAAAAAGGGCGCACCATTAAAATGCAGAAGCGCCCCCGAATCTTTGTAAAAGAGTGCCAGGCTCGCTCCTGTGCAAAGTGTACGCATTAGTTGGGAATAGGATAAATTAGAATGGTGGGAAATGGGAAAAACAGCCGGCCATGTAAAAGAGGGAAAAGGGGATGACCGCCCAAAAAGGATTTAGGGCTTTGTATATAAAGTTGAAAAGGAAATGAGAAGTTCATTCTTTGGTGTGTGGCAAAAAGAGTCTTCTTCTTCCTCTCTTATTCTCTCCTTCTTGCTTGTGTGTGCTCTTGAGTGAGGGAGTGTGAGAGTGTGAGGGAGTGAGTGTGTGTGAGAATGAGGGATCAAGAGGGTGAAGCTCTTCACCATCTCCTCTTCTCTTCTTCTCTCTTCTTCTCTTCTCTTCTCTAGCGCGCACGGCTATGGAGGATGGAGCTTGGAGATGGAGGAGGCTTGAGGATGCTTGAGCTAGCATCAAGAATCGTGGAGTTACCGGAGTGCAAGAGAGAGGAGGGTACTCGATCGGGCATCAAGGTAAGCTCACTACACTCGTAGGATCGACGGCGCGTCGGCTAGGTGAGAGATAGCCATTAGAGCTCGCTTAAAACACTTGAAAGAATAAGCGGTCCGAGGGTCTTGGCAGTTGAGCGAAAGCTCCCACAATACTATTGAGAGAGAGAGAGAGAGAGAGAGAGAGAGAGAGTGTGTGTGTGTGTGTGTGTGTGTGTGTGTGTGTGAAAGATAGTCAAATCTGTGCAAAACAATGTATCTATGAGTGAGAGATTTTGAGAGAAAGCTATGGAACTATTGAGGATGAATGCTATGTGATGATTTCCATTTAAAGTGGTGTATTCTCTTGTATTTTTGTTGTCTCTTGATGAATTCTATGAAGAATATGAAGAGCATAATCGATTTCGTTCAAGTGAAAGCCATGGGAGAATCGTTATATGATGTTGCGTGAAGATTTGAGAAGATTGATGTTGTTTTTCCTTGTTATGATCACTTAAAATATGAAAACATGCTTGTTGATGATATAAGATAGATTTTACTGCAGTACATTCCCCGTTTTCTTGGTGTTCCTCTTGGGGCTCCATGTTTTTGGTGCACAGTTGGGGAATACTTCCAATCTAAGAAAGAAGAAGAAAACTCCTACATACCTGATTGATACTCCTAGGTAAAGGTTGTGCCTAAAGAGAAGAAAACTCAAGTTCTGATACTCCTATGTTTGTTGAGAAGGCAACTCTACTCATTGTAGAGCAATGAAAGATGGAGAGTGCAATGGCCAACATTAAAAGGAAAGGCCAAGCTAACTTTGATGCTTTTGAGGTCTAGAGACACACTAAGGGGTCACTCGATGCTAAGGGGAAATCCAAATTAGATAACATTGAGATTTAGAAAGCCCAACATCCTAAGTCTTTTACTCACCCCTCTAGTATCAGCAAGGATGTGGTGCATGATAAAGAAAATGCCCTTCTTGTAGGGTCTAAGGGGGGCAACCCAAGAAGAAGAGAGAATTGCCTAAGAACTTGGCCTATCGGCCACTTGTTGATAAGAACATTTATGCTATGTTGAGCAGTGTTGGTGAAGACGAGATGGCTATTACTAATCATAATTGATTTGGGGATGTTGAAATTGACATTGATTACCAAGTATCTACATGGACTAGGTGTTCTAATTAAAAAGGAAACATGCAAGTCATTGTTGAGAAAGAGAAAGCCTGATGCTCTTGCACTTGAAGAGGTTAAACCTGAAGTAGAAGAGGACAGAGAATTCAAGTGCAAAGGATATATCTCATTTAGTGATTATTGTAGGCAAGGTAGAAGAGGGACCATGCTAGTGATCAAAGAAACTTTGAACCCTTCTTTATATTTTTTGCAAAGGTGATGGTTGTCTTATTGTGGTTGCTATTGAGATTGGTAGTGAGGAATGCTTCATTGTCTAAGTTTATGGTCCAAATGCTTCAAAAAATAGAGCAAGTCTTTGGGTTGATATACAAAAACTTATGTTGGAGGACAACACCGTATATATGGACGACTAGAACATGACTTAGTGTGAGTTTGATAGATCACATGGTCCCTCCTTGATGTTATCCCTGGAGAGAGATAGTTAGCACAACTTTGAAGTGTCCTAGGAGTTGGTTGATTTGGCAGTGGCCTTTAATGGTGGAAATTCTTTTGACTTTACTTGGCATCATAAGCAGCTGGGTCCTTATTACTAGCGTGCAGCTCATCTAGACATGATATATCTAAACAAGGGAGCTTGGTGGATTTACCTTGATGCTAAAATCACCCAAATTTCTGAGTTCCATTTCTAACCATGTTCATGTGCTTTGCTATTTCAGGCTTAATGTTGTTTCAGATGCTGACAATGGTGCCCCTTTGTTTAGATTTAATCTATCCTTTTTGAAGAAAGAAAGCTTTTATTCAATGCTAAAGGAGGCAAGGTTAAGATCAGTAAAGTATCGGTGTACCTAGTTGGAAATTGGCTTAACTCCATGAATGCTATTGTTTATGTAGTAAAAGAATTTGGCCATTCTCAAGCATAATAAATATGGGGTAATGTTAATGCTTCAAAAGTTTTTAAAGATGCAATCTTACAAGCACTCAAAGTGCCCCATAATGACACCATACTACAACAGTTGCCTAAAGATGTCGAAGTCTTCTTGGAAGACCTCCTCTAGTATCAGCCAGAGGTTCCCAAGCTTGAGCTGAGGGACTCATGATATCTTGTTGGCAATGCACCAACCATTGTATTTCTTAAGCTTCAAAAGTCAAGAAATGTAAAGAGAGGATTTCTATCATTGATGATGGCAAAGGACAAATACTGAGAGATAACATGGACATTGCAAAAGCATTCACCATGTTAGAAGTGTAACATAGGAACCCTGAGTAAGCAAGGGTGTACGAGGGAAGGTAAAGTGTGAATGAGTTGTAGGGCAAGGGAAACCCTAACCCTAACTCATAGCGAGGCTATATAAATAGCCTAAAAGTCTCTCTCAAAGGTAGAGAGGGTGTATCAGTTGTATTTGTGAACAACTCATTAAGCAAGATCTTCTTCTTGTACTTGGGCTCTCTCTCCTTATTGTGCACACCTTCTCACGTTGTCACTCTGATATTTCAACATGGTATCAGAGCCATCTTTGATCCAAAAAGCTTCCTTGAACTCCATCTCCCACTAAGTGCACATGAGCATGTAATTTTCTCATTGTGCTTCTTCACCTCCATAGTTGCTTTCCATACCCACCTCTGTTGAAGGAATTGGGGAGAACAAAAGATAGCATATCTTACTAGATTTCTTCTAAATATTTGTTCTCCAACTTAGGATGCTTTAGCATGTCACATCAAAACCCAACATTGGGCAACGAGGAAGGCGACATTGCATGTTTTCCCAAATTAACGCAGTTCTGGACAATGTGGAGGTCGAAGTGATGGCATGACCTGTAGATTACACATTCATGGTAGCCGCCATAGGGCTTTGTTAGCCCCATAAGTGGGCTACTCAATCCTCAAAGGGTTTCCTAAAATTCCTTTTGTATTGTTCACATAGAGCAAAACCCTAACTGTGTACCTTGTTGGCAACCATAGCCAAAAAGCTTGAAGCTTGCTTTTCTTCAAGTTTCTTCTCACTAAAGTCATGAACAATGATTTTAATCACTAGTTGAGTAAGGTTCAAGTTCATTGCAAACCTGGAAGCTCAAAGTTAGAGCTTCTTGCCTCGAAGCTTACTCTCAAGCCAACATTCAACTCGTGGCTCCAGCACAAGCCATTCACTAAGATTGGATACTAGTGTTTTTGAACACTGCTAATCAAACCGCTAATCATTGCTTGCTAGTTAATCTCTACAAACTAAAGGCTTTTTAAGCATATTCATTAAGTGCTTAACTATCATCATCTCTCCTTTGGAAATTGTAAGGCTATGTGTCAAATATAAGCACATAGACATTTTCTTCTCTTCATTTAATTTATTTATCCTAGTTCACATCAAATGTTTTCAACTTGATTGCTTCTGCTTGTAGTACCAAACTTGTAAAGGAATAGACACTACCATTGATTTGTGCAATCATTAAGGCCTTCCTATCATGGCCTATGTTGATGTGAAACCTCAAATCCGCAAGTTTGATGGGAGAGACTTCCACCCATGACAAGTGTTAGTAAAATATAAAATGATGGAGAGAGGCTACTGGCCATTCATCAAAGGGACAGAATCCATTGATCTATCCAATTCTATGGATGTTGAAGATGATGAAAGAGCCTAAGCCATGACAATGCACGTGGATGAATCTTTAATTCACCATACTTGACTAGCTTGCAACTACAAAAGAGAAATGGGATGAGCTCGAGAAATTGTCTGGTGTAAGAGGGAAGAATTCCAAAATCTTCCTCAAAATAGAGTTCTTCAGCTTGGAATACAAGCAATCTGAAGACTTGGAAAAGTTCATTTCCCACATGAAGGGTCTGATGGCTCAATTAGCTTCAGTCCAAGCTTCAGTTTTGCTGAAGAAGATGCCATTGCAATACTTTTGAAAGTCGTAAGGAAAGTCTACCCAACTCTTGTCACTACCCTAACAAATGTACCAAATCCTACACCTGAAGGTGTCATTTTGTCTTGTTTGGATGAGGAGAAAAGAAACCAAATAAAGGCAGCACCAGATAGCTCAACATCTATCTTGACAAACCGACCCTTGGTCCATACTGGGACTACTAAATGTTCCTTTTGTAACAAAAAGGGACATATTGTAAGCAATGGCTGGAAAAAATATACCAACAAGATAAAGTGTAAACAAATGTAAGCAAACAAGGAATATCACAAGTAAATGTCCCAACTCTCCTCAAGTTCCCAAATAATTGGAGGCAAACTATGTCTCCAAAGCACGTGATGACTGACTTTTCTAGTCTCCATTGTACCATCTTTCCATAAACATCCTTGTAGCTTATTTTATAAAGGCATCCCACTGATTCATTGAAGGAGGGAACCATTTCCGTGCTATGTAATCCAATGCCACCTTTGCATTTGGGGGGGGGGGGGGATATTAAAGGTGTAGCATAGGAACCTTGAGTAAGTAAGGGTGTATGAGGGAAGGTAAAGGTGTGAATGAGCTATAAGGCAAGGGAAACCCTAACCCTAACTTATAGTGAGGCTATATAAATAGCCTAGAGGTCACTCTCAAAGGTAGAGAGAGTGTACCAATTGTACTTGTGAATAAATCATTAAGCAAGATATTATTCTTGTACTTGAGCTCTCTCTACTTGTTGTGCACACCTTCTCACGTTGTCACTTGGATAACACACCAAGCATTTTTCTACTATTGTTGACTAAGTGGCCTGAGAATTATCAAGGCAAACTAAGAGAGTTTTTGAGGGGAAGCAATAATTTAATTGGCACCTCTGAAGCTGCTCTTATGAGTAGGCCATTATTTGTGGAGGAGTTGATGTTCATAGTAAATAAAATGGCTAAAGGCAAGTTGCTTGGGATTGACAGAATACAAGCTAAAGTTTCTAGGCTCTCTAGAATGAATGCGCAGATAATATGTGCAGTCTTTTCAACCATATAAGAAGGGTTGGTGAATTCCCTACAGAGCTCAATCACGGACTAGTAAAACTCATTCCTAAGTCACTTGATAGGGTCAAGTTAGGTAGTTGCAGACCCTTGACTTACTAATAGGATCAAGTTTAGTCTTGGTAGAGTATTACATGCTTAGCAACACAATTTTGTACAGTGTCACAAGAATCATGATGCTATTTTGAACTTGATACTGTATATGGATCTTGCGCTATCATTTAAGTCAGAGTTTGTCCTAATTAATATGGAATTCATCAAAGCATATGATAGAATTAGTTGGCATTTCATTGTGGAGGTTTGGTCAATGATTCATTAAAATAGTGAGAGCTATGTTTGCAAATGCTTTTGCTATTCTGCAGGTGAATGGGGTTTGCTCAAATCCTTTTGTAATAAGGAAATCTGTTAAGTAGGGGTGCCCCTTGGCCCCCTTGTTATTTGAAATGATCATTGAGGTGAAAGCTAAAGAGGAGTCTACCAAAAGGAATTACTAGATGTTTATGAAAGTTTTTGTGAACTATCCAGGTATGTTGTCAACACTGCCAAAACATAATTAGTGCCCTTGAGCTCTAATGAGCTTCCCACATGGATGCTAGATCTTGGCTTCAAGATAATCAAACATGGACAACCATTTAGGTATTTAGCTGCCCTTTGAGGGGCTGGTATCTCTATGAAGCATAAAGTAGACTAGATGATCACAAAGGTCGAGAGTAAGGTTGATGCTTGGAGAGGGAAACCCCTGCCCCTTCTAGGTAGAATAGTGGTCATTAAGGTCACAATGGCTTCTTCTACCATCTTCTTTGCAATGGTACTGAACTTTAGTCAACTAGCATGGAGGTTATTTGGTAGCTTTATTTGGAACAAGGAAGAGGGATAGAAAGGATGGAGGTATCCCTTGGGATTAGGTTACCATCAACGAACATGAGGGTGGATTAGGGATCCCTAAACTAAGTGTTAAAGCTATTTCATTGCTATTTGGCATGCTTAAGAGGTTTGATGCTCCTCAACCTTGGACATTCTTTCTTAGGGCATGGTTGGAGGAGTTTGGCAAAAAGAATCTCGGCCACCCTATTTGCGTATGGTATAATACTCTCCTCATGGGGAGAAGGATCAACATTCCCATCCACAAGTAGCCAACAATTTGTTTCAAGCATGGCAATCAATATTAGAAGAGGCCTCTTGGAGAGGTTCAAGGAAAAAAGAGGAGGCTCGTCTTTAAAGCAAGCTATCTGGTTCTTCAAGCATGCTTTCAACCCTTTAGATAGGCTTGGATTGCAGCAATATAGGCTGGCCAAAAGTGTAATGAAGAAAGGTGTGTGCATGTGGGAAGATATTTGGGACCATTCTAGTCTATCCTTCAAAGTGGTTCTGGTGATTTAGGAGCAATTTGGTTTATCTAATAAAGAAGTTGACTTTGTCAAAAGAGCTCTAGATAAAGTTAGAGATGATCGGCCTTTCTTAGAGTCATTTTCGAATCCAACATTATCATGTTTATGATAGCGCGTACTGGCAAGCCTTTGTGGAAGTGTAAAAGATAGAGGGATTTATTTCTGAATGACAAGGACTTCTTGCTAAAAGCTTATGAGTACTGGAGAAAGTGGTTTCCACACACTAAGAAATGGACCTGGCTCAAAATGCTTTATAGGGTCTAGAAGTCCACACCCTTCAAAGAAGCTCAATTTTATGCTCTAGAGGGTTTGCATGAATAAATTGGCCACGAGGGAGAGATTAACCAAGGTCTTTCCTGCTTCCTTGTACTATGTTTTCTGGAGAAAGGAAATAGAAACAATGAGACATTTGTTTTGGGAGTGCAAGGAGGTGAAGCCTTTGTGGAAGCAACTCCAAAAGTGCATGAGGAAAGTAGGTTTTAATGAGACTATGGATTGCAAGCTTATTTTATTTGGGGACAAGGGTAAGCTTGATGTATAGACCTTGGAAGTAGTCTCCATGTAAGAAATCTCGAAGTTGAGGAATGATAGGCTATTTGGTCTTGACCCTAGTGTCCACTTGTTCTTAAATATAGGTGGTTTAAGTTAAAATTGAAATATTTGGGTGCGGAGGAGCCTCAAGAGGTCTAATTGCTATTTTAAGGTGTCTTATAAAGTTTTAGCAAAGTCCTAAAGCTTTGTGCTTGCCATTAGCCTCCCTTGGAGAGGCTTTGTAAATATATTTCTTCTCTGTTTATAATATATATTATTTTCTGCGCGTTAAAAAAAACAGCAACAAAGGAAACCGAATTTTGTATGAATTGAGTTAAAAGAAAAGGAGTGAGGATAAAAGTCTCTGTCGGACCGGTGGCGGGGTCCCCAACTCTCAAGGCGGGGCGGGGACCGCGGTCCTCAGCGGACGTGGCTTCGAGATTTGTCATTGTCGTCTCGCCTGCCAATTTTCAAAAGGATCTTCTGATCTGTGTCTTGGTGGGTGAATCCCGATTCGTGAGGCTTCCTCCTGCTCCCCGGTGATCAGGTGAGGCTACGCTTGTCCTCTCCAATGTCTGTGCTCGATGTGTCGTGCAAGGATGCTTTTATTTGAACAATACTATCACACCTCGATTGTCTTTCACCACTCCTGCGTTGCCAATGGTTTCATTTCCCCCATTTCAATCTTCCCTTTGGAAACAGTGCAGGCGTTTGGGGAATTGTGAATGGCAAGTAATGTTGATATAAGTAAGCAATCTGAGTTCGCTGATTTTCCCTTGTTCTTTTGCGAGTGGATTTAGGTCAGGCTTAGGCTTAGGGTGCAGGACCTGTCAAGTGGGAAAGAAGTTGGAGTAACTTGTATTAAGAGTCAGGATTTCGGAAGATCTTGGAAGAGAAATTGGTTGTCCCCCTGCACTGGCCGTACTAGTTTATATCCTGTCGACCTCATTCAATTCACCGCTGCAGCGCATAGGACATAAACTATCTGTTTTTATGTAACTGCGTCCTTTGAATTCCAGGCATTTTCAACGAATCGAGGTGCAAGAAGGCCCGGCCCCTTGCAGTTTCAATTTTACTACGCGTAAGGTTGCTACGCCTGACGTTTTGGGAGATGCATTCTTTCAAGAAAAGGCAGCGCATTGGCAGCAGCACTCGGTTGACTTCATTAACTGAGCGGCCTCCTTCATTAACCGAGAACAAGTCAGCTTGCACCAAAGTTGAGTTTTTTGAATTTGAGGGTGATGGGAACCCCAAGCGTGCAGCTAAAGGTTCCATTGTGTTCAACGATCCAACTACAGCAGATGTTTTGCTCTTCCTACATCCACAATTGGTTTCTTCTGCTGCCATGAAGGAGTCTGGTGAGTTGGAGGCAGAGTCAGCCTTGACAAGCACTGAAGTATACCTTCATGCCCGTGTGCTGGAGCAATGCAGGTATTTCGCAACTGCCTTGTCAGAGCGCTGGCAGGAGTCCAGACAATTTTCTGAAGGCCCAAATCATGAGAAACGCATCCACATCAACATGACAATTCCTGCTTCCCGTGGAGCAGAGCCCTACCTTCTGGTCTTGCAGCTATTCTATTCAAAGGACTTTTTTGGGGTTATAAAAGATGTTTCTACAGCTTTGGCTTGCTTGCCAGTAGCAGCAGAAATGCTGTATGATGAATGCATCACAGCTTGTGTTCAATACCTTGAAGCTGTTCCCTGGACAGAGGAAGACGAAAAACGTGTGAGGGAGCTGGTTATGACTCTTCAGCTGAGAGAATCTGCACAATTGCTTGCAAGAGTGGGCCCTGTTAATACTATGGCAGTGCAAGACATGTTGGGTGGACTGGTTTATGCAGCCACTCACAGTCATCCCAATGGTGCCACTGTCAAGGCCTTTGTTGCTAGGCTACTGAATGACCATGCTTCTCGGGCTACTGTCAAACTTGTGCTTGAGCGTGCATTTGCAGACAGTTTAAAGATTGTGAAAGATTCTGTAGAAGAATACTCTAGCCCAAATGTCCGTCGGCGCTATGATGAAATAGAAGCCCTCCAGAGGATGAATCTGCATACTGCTTCAGTAACTGGTAAGCATCTTCTCTGGCTGGTGGAGCGCATGATTGAATTGAGGGTTGCAGACAAAGCATTAACAGAATGGAGTGAGCAGAGTGCATTCACAGCCAATCTCCAAAGGGCTTTTACTGATGATGTTTGGCGAAGTGCTCCAAGTTTACCAGCTTTAGTTCTTCGCTGCACTTGCCGTCTTGCAAATGCAGTGGCTGCTGGCACAATCATAGCTCCATGCCAGGTACATTCGACAGATGCTCTAGAGTGAATCCCTCCATAATGATGTTGTTTGTTTGTAAATCTGCTGTTTACGGGAACTTGCATTGTGAGTATTTCAGGATAATTTAGCGCTAGCTGATTCTTTCAACAGATGAAAAAGACCACAGATTATCTACATACTAACTTTTTAAAAGTTCCATCCCAATCACTCTGATGTATGTGCTTCGACCTGGCTCCTGATGCCTTGCTCTACCATCTTCTAAGTCCAGTCGCCAGGGCACTTGGCTAAAAAAGTAGTAGTTTGCCTCATGAGGATGAGCCAAAAGATGCACCTTACTGTTCCTGGATTTGCGAGTGTCCTTTCCAAAGGAATTGGAAACTCTGCATACCCCCTGAGACTCAGGTATGGCCTAAGCCTGCTGCAAAAGAGCTCATGTGGCAAGAGCTCAACGTCCTTAGGGCAGTCCTTGGAAGTCGAAAATGACTCAGAGGTGCTCGTGTGGTGAATGGAGGCTGGTGGGTCTTAGTTCTGCTAGGGAGGTGGGGAGGAGGAGGGGAAAAAAAGAGGGGGGGGGGGAGTGAGGGTGTGGACATGTGTGTCAAAGGTGAGGGTGGTGGAGGGGTTGGGGATAAGGGCAATGGGGGAAAGCTGGTCATTGCAGCACTGTATGCTGGGCAAATACGATGCCTCTAGTAGACTTAATGTGTGGTTGGGGCTGCTAGTTTTGGCATGTCGCTGTACCATTGCCTTGCCATGGTCGGTTTGATGAATCCGTCATTCTCAATTGTAGGGTTAGGCTCAATATGCTGGGTGGCTAGGTGAGTTTCTGCTCGAACTGAGTGGCCTTGGTAGTATGGATGTGTTTCTACTAGCATTGGATTTTCCATTAGTTGTATGAGAGAGAAATAATACATGAGTAGGAATTTGGGGAAGGCATGTGAAGTATGTATCCACATCTTCCTCTTGTTGTTGACAAAAAGATTTACACATTTTCCTTTGTTGCAACTTATAGTCCATTGGAGTAAAGTGTGAAGAATAGTTAATTGCGTCTCGGTCCAAGTGCTTACTGCATACTGCACGGGGTTTGAAGTATGACCCCTACCAATTTACCAAAGAGGGACTCATCCATAAGACACTTTTGCACATGAGGAATATTGAAACCCCTCATTTGCCACATAGAGGAAAGGGCACCATCACCTCGTTCACCAAGTGTGCACTGTAGACGAGCTTCTCGTCTTGTTTGCCATTGAACTTTGGAGTGCTCAATTTCTTTGCCATCTCTGTGGTTCCTTCTCAATGAGAGAGATTTGGAGCCCCATTGAGTAGATAGGATGTTTGCTAAGGATAGGCATAGAAGAGAGAAGCACTGGGCCCCCTCCCCCAAGTTTAGGGTGGCTGTAGTAAGGCGGATAGGGATGCTCGGGTTGTGACAAGTCACGAGATGCCTTGTAGGCTCATAGACAAAGCTTCAGAGAAGTTGAAACATGAGTAAGGGTAGGTGGCCTTTCTTGCTTAGTTCATTCCGATCCTCCATGAGTAGTCAATGGAGACACTGTTGAGATACCAAAGTCATTAAGCTCATTGTATTCCATTAATTCCTATTTTGGTCTCCATTTACAGTCCCAAAAAGGCTTTATTTGCATTATGTATCAGTATCCAAGTACCACCCGAGAGAGTCAGGGTCCTATCCTGGACATTGTAGTGACTCATGTGCCGACAAATAGGTTATGGGCATTCATCACTCCACACTTACTCTCTCATTCATTCTTCATCATTCCCCCATCACACTTTTAGCCTTAAGACTACTACAATTGCTGTCCACAATCCTACCTTGGTGGATATCTTTGTTTGTGGTGCTCTCGAGCTGATCGTGATGCCCTACTATCAAGTGATTTCATTCTAAAGGTCTTCTTCACATTGCCATAAGCTCCAGACACTCCAAATTGTTGTGTTTCTTGCATTATCGTCTGCATCAGATTCAACCTTCCTTGGCTGTGTTTGCCCACAAAGGTCCTTCTCATCAGAGAAGACACAGACTGGTGGCGGGTTCGACATCAACATTTGATTTCTCTATCATTTCCGCTGCGCATTGGGAGATATTCTTTTTCTCCCTCCCACCCTCCCTTCTCTAGTTTGCCACACCGGTACCATGGCGTCTCCACTGACAGATTGCTCTTCTATTGGGTGCTAATACTGTGGCACGAATGGTCATCCCACTGAAGACTGTCGACATCGACCTTTGTGTAGTGACGTGTTAGGCATGAAGATCGAGATAGTAGGTGTTCCTTAGGGGCGGAGAGACAGAGAGAGAGAGAGCAGAGCAGAGAGTGTGCACGATTTTAGGCACAATGATGAGAGTGTATCTTTAGGTTTTTAGATAGATATTTATGTGTAAGTACAAGTGCTAAGGGTGTGTTCACACCTGAGCACATTTAAAGGTACAAGGGACACTCGAGCACATTTAAAGGCACGAGGGCCTTTATTCCCCACAGCCTCCCACCTAAAGGCAATGTGCCTTAAGAGGAGAAAAGAATCAGCTAAGTCTAGGTATGTACAAAGCTGAAATACATATATCTATCCAATTCCCATCATTTGTCGACAATGAGCAAACTGCTTTGCTGGAAGACCCTTCGTGAGAAGGTCTGCAAGATTATCATCTATATGCACTTTGACAAGCTCAATGCTCTTGCTATCAAGTACATCTCTAATGAAGTGGTACTTCACCTGTATGTGCTTTGTCTTTGTATGAAAGACAGGATTCCGTGCTAGCATAATAGCACTCTGACTATCACAATGGAGAATAGGTAACTCTGTGATGCCAAGCTCTCCCACCAGACGTGAAAGCCATAAAGCCTCCTTGCATGCCTCAATGGCAGCCACATACTCTGCCTTTGTAGTAGACAATGCAACACACTTTTGTAGCCTGGAGATCCAAGAGATTGCTCCTCATGTGAAAGTAAACACATACCCAGAAGTGGACTTTCTGCAATCCGCATAACCAGCATAATTTTCATCCGTAAAGCCAACAACAGATGCCTTCTGCTTTCCAAAGCAGATGCACAACTTCTTTGTACCTTTGAGGTATCTCATAATACCTTTCACTGCATTTCAATGCTTTTTGCTAGGGTTTGCCATGTATCTACTAACAACTCCCACTGCAAAGGCAATGTCAGGACGTGTAGCAACCATAGCATACATCAAATTGCTAATAGCTGAAGCATATGGTATCTTGGCCATTTCAACCTTCCCATCATTAGATATAGGGCTGTCCTCTGCACTGAGTTTCACATATGGAGGCAATGGAACCCCAATTGTTTTCCCCCTCTCCATATTGAAACGTTGCAAAACCTTGGAGATATACTCTTATTGAGATAGATAGAGTAAGCCTTTTGATCTATCTCTGAGTATTCGTATGCCAAGAATGTGATTTGCATCACCAAGATCCTTCATGTCAAAGCTGCCATGAAGACTTTGCTTCAGTGAATCCAATGCATGAGTATCCTTGTCAGCAATCAACATGTCATCAACATACAGAACCAAGATAATCAGGCTGTCATCTGCTGCCTTCTTAGTGTACAAGCAGTGATCCACTTGACTTTTATGAAAACCTTGAGATTGCATAAATGTATCAAACTTATGATACCATTCTCTTGGTGCTTGTTTCAGCCCATATAAACTTCTTTTGAGTTTACATACCATCTTTTCTTTCCCTTTTTCAACAAACCCTTCAGGTTCCTGCATATATATGTCTTCATGCAGATTACCATGTAAGAATGTAGTCTTTACATCCATCTGTATTAGCTCCATACCTTCAGTTGCAACCAAGCCCAAAATGGTTCTCAATGTAGTCATCTTGACTACAGGAGAGAAAATCTCATCAAAGTCAATTCCATGTTTTTGCTTGTATCCCTTTGCAACCAATCTTGCTTTGTACTTTGGTGAGGAATCAGAAGTGACCTTCATCTTGTAAATCCATTTGCATGGAAGTGTTTTCTACCCTTTAGGCAATTGCACCAAGTCCCAAGTGCCATTTTTTTCAAGAGATTCCATTTTTGACAACATGGCTTTATACCATTTCTTGCTGTCCTATCTGTCCATTGCTTCCTTGAAGCAAGACGGTTCACCATAGTCTGTTAACATGACATAATTAGCCACATAATTTGCACCAGGAATGAATCTATTAGGTTGTCTAGTAGCCCTAGACGATCTCCTAACGCAATGATCATTGTTTGCTGACTGTTGAGCATTTTCAGCTCGTTGTCCCGGCATTTCAGCCTGCAAATCAACATTAACAGCTTGCTGTCCTGGCTGTTCTTGCACATGTAGTGGCTCATTATCACGGGCAATAGCTGGTTGATCATTTTCAGCATTTACAGGCTCATTTACAGCAGGTATTTGCTGCTGTACAGTGGGCACATTTTGCTGTCCAAAAGCTATTTCTTTACCCTGTGGATCTCCTCGGTCTTTTCAGATTGTTTATGCATGCGATCTTCCCGGAAGATAACATCATTGCTGCGAACTACTTTCCTTTTCTCGGGATCCCATAGTCTATATCCCATTTCACTCTCGTCACCATATCCTAGGAAAATGCATTTACAGGACTTTGGCTCAAGTTTGTTGCGTTTTTCTTTACGAATGTGCACAAAAGCCTCGTAGCCAAACACTTTCAGGTGAGCATATGAAGGTGGCTTGCCCGACCACGCTTCTTGGGGAACTCCCCTCCCCTCCCAAAGACTTGGTTGGTGATCGATTAATCAAGTGTACGGCTATCATAACAGTCTCTGCCCAAAAACCATGGGGTAATGCAGCATGCGACAGCATTGTACGGACCTTATCATGTATGGTTTGATTCATACGCTATGCAACTCCATTTTGGGGTGGATTATGAGGGGTAGTGAGCTCTTTTTTTATCCCTTTGCTATCACAAAATGCTTGAAAGGCCTTGGACACATATTCCCCACAATTATCAGAGCGAAGATACTTGAGTGTCTTATCAGCTTGATTTTGAACCAATGCCAAGAATTTTTTGAACTTGTCAAGCACTTCATCTTTGCTACGAATAGGATAAATCCATATCTTTCGTGTAGCATCATCGACAAAGGTGACAAAATATTTCTTTCCTCCTAAAGATAATCCTGGCATTCGACATACATCCGAATGTACTAACTCTAGAGGAGAAGATTTCAAAGAAAGAGACTTTTTATGAGACGTCTGTGTATGTTTACCATAAATACAATGATCACAATGCTCAAAATCAACATAACGAAGATAAGGCAAGTAACCCAAACGAGAAAGTACTTTCATTCTTGTTTGACTCATTTGTCCCAACTAGCCATGCTACAAAGAAAGACTTGGCTGCTCGGTCACAGCAACAACATGATCATGCACACTAGATACATGGAGAGGATACAAAGTATCACTTTTACAACCTTTGGCAATCACTCTAGATCCCTTAGAGATCTTCCATTTTCCATCACCAAGGTGGTATAAAAACCATCATCATCTACCTGCCCTGTGCTAATCAAGCTCTTCTTGAGTTGAGGTACATGCCGTACATGTTGAAGTGTAAAGACAATGAAATTGGTCTATGACTCACATAAAGCGGTAGTTCCTTCAATTAACACCTGGTCTTTACACACACACACACACACACACACACACAAGTAGAGACCTCACTCCCTCGTTCAACACCAGATTGGTCTCGAAGACCGGTGCCCCTCTCAGTATTTCTTTACCAATTAAAAGATGGAAAATTACAAAAATGATAATGTTCCAAAATACATAACTTGTGAACAGTTGGTTTTCATCTCTTTTGAGTAAATCCCAGCTGCATAAGAACAGTACATCATGTCCAGATCAACATCCCTTTTAGGAAAGCATTTTTTGTGACCAAAACTCAATGATTCTTGTGCAGAATTGCAGTTTGCAGATCTCTGAATTCACTATTTTTACTGTCCAGAATGTCCAGAGTTCACTGTTTTTACTGCCTAGCATGTGCAGAATTTACTATTCTTACTGTTTAGCACACTATTCTCACTGTCCAGTATATGCAGAATTCATTGTTTTTACTGTTCAACATGTGACCAAAACTTAATGATTCGTGTGCATAATTACAGTCTGCAGATCTTTGAATTCACTGTTCTTACTGTCCAGCATGTCGTGTATTTTGTGTCCAAAACTCAATGATTCATGTGCAGAATTTCAGAGAAAACATAGAATTGTACCTTCAATGGAATCAGCCCATCATGGGAAGCATTTCCTTTGAGAATAGAGAGAGAGTTGATCAGAGGGAGTAAGCTCTACCTCTGCACTTGAGTCAGAGACATAGAAGTACTCTCCATGGTTGATTTTCTTGCAGCAATCTGGTCTCAGATCCTCAAAACTTCATTCTCCCATATGTCCCTTATGCCTATTACGTTTTTTTAATGCTCTCTCTCTCTCTCTCTCTCTCTCTCTCTCTCTTTCTCTCTCTCTCTCTCTCTTTTGGGAATTTGTGTCACATGGCATACATGTAGCAAATTTTCCGTTTAAACCTTGAAGTCTAAAATTCTCCACGATCGATGCAAAATTTGACCTCGGCACAAACCAAAGAATTAATCCTCGTGCAAAAAAGAAGATAATGACGCGAACAGATTTTGGGGTCCAAAAATAGTAACTTTCTAAATTTTAGGGATGGTGACCCCTGCATTCCTCAAGTTGTTTTGAGTAACTTTTATTATTGTGACCACATCAAAAAGTGTAATGTGGCTCAGTTACGGTGACTTTTATTTCGTGAGCATTCTCACATGTACATCTTCTGTCTTGGCCAGAGGCTCAATTGTCTTGCACCATCTCCAGTGGAGCATATAGTCCCAAACCACTGGCATTCTATTCTTCAGTGCTCATTCAATATGGAACTGGTTCTAAGGCTCAGACAAACCATTAGTCCAATTTGTCCCAATGGCTGCCTCCTCTTTCATGCAAAGATCCCGGCTTAATCTAGGAGAACTTTGGGGGTAAAAAGCAACAACTAAAGAAAAGAAAAATAGAATATGTATATAAGTAAATAAAGAAAGCAACTGCCAAAGGCACTGCCAATATCTGCAATCTCACATGCATAGTTGTCCCCAAGATGGACAACACCATGTCGACCCCCTGTATAGGCAGAGAACCACTCACGATGAGGGGTGACATGAAAGGAAGCACCTAAATGAGAATCTAGGTATGCATGCCATCATCTGTATCTGCAAGTAAAGCATGTGCACCAAAGTGTGAAGAGACAAAGAGTACATCACTCCCACTATCACTGTCATGAGTGACTACATTCACCTCTTTAATTTTGACACTGCTCTTCTTAGGCTGATTATCTTTCTTCTCTTCCTTGCTATCATCTGTCTTCTTGCCCTTTCCTTTCTCTTTCTTCCATTTGTAGCAATCACGTTTAAAGTGACCCTTCTTGGCACAATGATGGCATTCAACATCTTTGCCACTCGATTTACTGTGTCCCTTGCTATCATATTTACCTTTCTGCTGTGATCTGCCCCTAGTACGCAAAGCACTGGAAGACTTATTGGATGCATTGTTCTGCTGATTCATTTATTCCATGAGTAGAGCACTCTCTACATCAACATACAAAGTGATCATATTAGAATTGCTCATAGCAGTCCTGAATGTATTCCAACTCTCTGGTAGAGTGCAAAGCAAGAAAGTAGCCTTAAATCCCTTATCAATCATGAACTTCAAGGCAACCAGCTGGCTGAAAATGGAGTTAAAACTCACTCAAGTGAGTAGACATTGTTGTACCCTCTTTCATACGCAAATCCATAAGCTTTTTCAGCCAATACACTTTGCTTGTAGCACTCTTCTGTGCATACAATTCTTCCAGTCTAGTCCAAATAGCATATGCAAAATCCAAACCTTCAATGTTGAACAACAAGGCATCAGAAATCGATAGCTCGATGGTTGAGCGTGCAAGCTCATTCAACTCATCCCAATCGTCCTGCTCCATATTTGCAGGCTTTGCCCCTTGTGTCTTAATCGGCTTTGCCTGCTTCTTTTGCAACAGGATATTGTAGCACTGTTTTTGCCAAACTGCAAAGTTATGTGCTCCTTCAAGCTTCTTTATGTGCATGAGATTAGTGCTGTCACTGCTGCCAGCCATGATTTTTAACCCAAATGTGACAAAAAAATTCAGCAAATGCAGGCTCAAATTGTCACACAAGTGACCAAGGTACCAACAAGTACCAACCAGCAATAAATGACCACGTAGAAGCGGAGATTTCAGATCTGTAATTAAATTTTCAGAAGTACCAAACCATGTGTTACAGCATTCCACAACTGATTCTAGCTGTTCCAAGGGCATATACATCACATTACATGAGAAATCCCAAATTTTAGCTGCAATTTTTGTTGCACATGTACCCATCGGCACAAAATTTGACATGCATAGTCAAAAGCCCCAAAATTTTTGTGCTCTAAGCGTCAACCACACATCTGCATTTTCTCTATCATGCATAGAACAGGCAAATTCTGCCAAAATAGAGCAATTTCAGCAAAACCCCCAAATTTTACCAAGTATTGATGTCCAAATTGCATGGAATTGAACCTGCATGTACATAGAATGACCAAATGGCGCACAAATTTTGCCCAAACTGCAAAAGCCCCAAGCTGCACGGGGTCCAATGTGCATCAATGCCAAGAAATTGGGTAAGTTTTAGCCCAATTTGTGCATGTACATGAAAAGCCCTAAATGTCGAGGACAAAATGTCATAGATTCCTGCAATTTCTGAGACAGATATCATTGTAGCATCTTGCTCGCACCAAATTTGGACAAATCCCCAAATTTTCCAAGTCTTGTGTGCACTAATTTCAGTGAAATTGAAAGAATTTCACTAAAATGTGAAAAAACCCCAAAATTCTTGGGCAAATGTGCACTAACTTTACAATTTCTGAGTCAGATTGTTCAATTTTGCGTTAAGATTCCCAAATTCAGGAAAAGCCCCAAATTTCTGGGCTTGAATTGCACAGAAATTTGTGTTGTGCCTCCACGCATGAACCCTTGATAGGGGAACTTGAAAAAAAAAGGAAAATTTGAAGATAAAAATATTGAATGACGAGTCAACGGACCCGCCGTGCAGGTCGCCGCCTAGTACCTGCTGTTGCGTTGCGTGTGGAGGCTTGTCAGTGGTACCGTCGTGCAGCTCGCTCGTCACTGCAATTGCCCCATCACGTGTCGATGGTTGTGCTGGCCTGGTCGCGATTGATGGTCGTCGCCAGTCCAATAGTCATCGCCCCACTGGCAGCCGTTGCCCCACTTGCCAGTTCAATAGTCGTCACTTGTAGCTCCCGTCAGTCTTGTCTCTGAACCGTGCAGCATCTAATGTCAGTGGTGCCATGCTGCCACGCTGCCACGCTACAGCTCCTAGCTCTCCATGTTGGGGCTAGGCGCACACTCTACGTGGGAGCCTTCTGCAGCTCACGACTTGCTCGCCTATCCTGCTCGAACTCCGAGAGGTACGAATGCCTCAACCGCAGTTGTGATAGCAGTTTATAGTGATAGGTGAGGCATGAAGATCGAGACAGTAGGTGTTCCTTGGGCACGGAGAGAGTGAGAGAGAGTAGAGCAGAGTGCACGATTTTAGGTACAATGACGAGTGTACCTTTAGGTTTTTAGACGGATATATATGTGTAAGTACAAGTGCTAAGGGTGTGTTCACACTCGAGCACATTTAAAGGCACGAGGGCCTTTATTCCCAACACTTTGCTCCCCACCCCTCCGGAGTATATGTATCTTCCACTAGGCACTCCTTGTGCCACCTCTCCTTTTTGGGCCACAGAGATCGTTTTGCATTGGCTATTAGAGTATTATGCTAAAGGGAATAAGTCGCAACCGACTCGCACTAAGTCCTTTGGAGCACACGGAGGCTCTAAGACCTTATGAGGGGATCAGCCCTCCTGGAGACCACCCCATTGCACGGAGGTTTCCCCCACCTACTTTCGGGTACAGTGGCTTCCACGGCCCACATCTCCTCCACAGTCCACTCTCCTGAGAGCCTGCAACTGTTCCGACTCATCCTAAGCCTCCTCCTTCTCCACCCTCTTTCATTGAGGTTCGAGAGGCCACTTCTGGGTGCTTTCTGACTTCTTCTTTCGAGCCCAGATACCTTCTTCGGCACGATTGGCGGCACTTCCTTCGTCATCAGATGCTTCGTAGTTTGTGAGCCATGAGTGGTTGGATTCTCTCTCTCTTAGACTGGGATTTAGAGGGGGATTTCTTTACTCTGCCCTCAGAGGGGGACTTCCAATTCTTCTTTGCTTCAGAGGGGCTCCTACTTCTACTCCCGATTCAAAAAGGGACCCTATGTGCCATGAAGTTCTTCACACATCACCACCTTTCACTTTCGAGGAGTGGCTCTCCTTTGAGCAGTCATTTCCTCTACTTATACCTAGGATCTAGAGGATCTACCTAGATCGGGGCCCTTGGATCTTTAGCAGCAACTTGGTGACTAGGCCTTTGTATTCCTTCTAGCATCGAGTCACAGAGCTAGTGGTTTCTCTCCCGAGGTTGAGTTTCAGGTTGAGTTTCATTTCCTCTACTCATACCTAGGATCTAGAGGATCTACCTAGATCGGGGCCCTTGGATCTTTAGCAGCAACTTGGTGACTAGGCCTTTGTATTCCTTCTAGCATCGAGTCACAGAGCTAGTGGTTTCTCTCCCGAGGTTGAGTTTCAGGTTCTATAGCTCATCCAGTCTTCTGACTATCTTCAAAGGTCTTCTTTCAAGTGATATTCTCACATTATAGGGTGGATCTTCTTCGTCCCTTGGTCAGCATGGAGCCACCTTCCGAGATCGAGTACGGGCATATCCTTATGGTTCTCGGCACCCCACAAAATTGTTAAGAAACCCTTTACCCTTCACCCTTCACCCACAGTTTGCGTTTTTGCATTTCTACTTTTTGCGTATAGGGTTTGTAGCCCCCAAAGGGGCGCCACCCTAGACTGACTGCGCCTATTTATAGGCCACTCACTCACTCATTCTTTATGGCTGATTCACTCAGTCCATCACCTCCTCTTTAGCCTCTCCACTGCCCTCACACCCCTTTAGGAGGACATTGTGGTTCGTGGTTCGTGGCTGTCTTCATCATCTTCCTTATGCTACGGCACCCTTGTTCCCTTGTATCACATTCGCTCCATGATTTAGATCTTCATCATTCCATTAATTAGAGTTTCTTCTCTCTTCTCTTCTCTTCTCAGTGTTTGCCGAGTTCACTCCGTGTTCTTCCCCAAACCCTACTGTCTCGCTGGCACGTCGTCTTTTAACATGGTATCAGAGTTGGATCTGCTCAAACAGTAGCAAAGATTCTCCACTCTAGTGAAGGCAAAGACCGGCGGTGGGTTCCGACATCCCCTTCTCTTCTTCTTTTGTTGCATCAACATCCTAACTGGCGGTTGCTCCCTCTTGCGTTTGTTGTTTTCGAGCCTGTGTTCAGGGCTGCTGCTGCCACCTCCACCTCCTTGCTGTTGGTGGCTCAGTTAGACTGCTGGCGGCTCCTTCCTGCTGTTGGCGGCTTAATCAGACTGTTGACGGCTCCTTCCTGTTGTTGGTGGCTGTTCTTTGCAACCTGGCTGCTGTTTTTCTCTCTCCTCAGCCTGTTGCAACAGATTTTCTCTCTCCTCCTTGCTGTTGCTGCTGTTTTTCTCTTTCCTCAGCCTGTCGCAGCAGATTTTCTCTCTCCTCAGCTTGTGTTTGCTGTTTTCTCTCTCTTGCAGCCTGCGCTTTTAGTCTTTCTCTCTCCTCACTTGCGTTTTTCTATTGGTTGCAACCTCTTACTGCTGGTCATATCCTCCTTCCACTAGCAGTGCACTTCAAGCCCTTCCACTGCCCTCCTAGCCCCTTGAGGTGGACATTGCAGTTCATGGTTCATGGTTGACCTCTTCCTTCTTCAGCAAGGCACACTGGTACCCATGGCTTCTTTACCAACAGATGACCAGACTACTAGGTGCTCTTACTATGGCATCACTAGACACACCACCGATGCTTGCTGACTTTGACCTTTGCTCCCCCACCCCCTGGAGTATATGCGTCTTCCACTGGGCACTCCTTGTGGCACCTCTCCTTTTTGGGCCACAAAGATTGTTTTGCATTAGCTATCAGAGTACTATGCTTAAGGCAATAAGACAGATCCGATGTGCACTAAGTCCTTTTGAGCACATGGAGGATCGATTGGCGCTACGACCTCCTGGAGATCATTGCAATGCCGGCAGTAGTCTTCTCCCACCTATTTTTGGGTACAATGGCTATCACGGCCCGCAGTTCTGCAGTCTGCTCCATCGAGAGACAGTGATTGTTTGATATCGTCTCCTCATGAGTTCGCTCCTTTGAGAGACAGTGGTTGCTCGACTTCTTCCTCTTCTTCAGCTTTCCGGTCCACTCCATTGAGAAGCAATGACTGTTGCCCACTCATTGCTCAGTTTGAGCCCCACCCTTTACTCTCGCCTACTCAGGTTTGAGAGGCTACCTCTGGGAGTTCTTCACCACCCCAGATACCTTCTTCATTACGACCGATGACACTTCCTTCATCCTTAGACATTTCTGAGTTCGTGATCCATGAGTTAAGGGAACTCCTATTCCTCCAATTTCAAAGGAGGTCCCCACCCCCCGCTCTCCTTCGCACACCCTGGCGGAGGCCTTTTGCCTTCTTCTTCTACCCTTGGATGGGGTGGCTTCCTTCTAGCAGCCATCTCACCTATTGATACCCAGGATCTCGAGGATCTACCTAGATCGGGGCCTTGGAGGTTTAGCCGTGACTTGGTGACAAGGCCTTCGTATTCCTTCTTGCATGGATGCACAGAGTTAGTGGCTTCTCTCCTGAAGTTGAGTTTTGGGTTCTTCTATGTTTTCCGAGTTCACTCCGTGTTCCTCCCCGCAAGCCCTACTGTCTTGCAGCCATGCCATCTTTTGACACATAGGCCACCAGTAACTTGGAATCCTTGATCTACTCTCGAACATAGTGATACTGAATCTCAATGTGTGTTGTGCGAGCATGAAACATAGGGTTCTTCTCTAGAGCTAGAGCACTTTGATTGTACATGCGCAGCTTTGTAGGTACAAGCTGGGGAAAGCCAATTTCCGCCAACATGCGAGGAAGCCAAACCGTCTCCATAGCTATAGAACACAATGCACAATACTTGTCTTTGTAGAAGAAGGAGCCATAGTAAGCTGCTTCTTATCGCTCTACGAGATAGCTCCCGGTCCAAGGAAGAAGGCATAACATGTAGTGGATCATCTCGAATCCACATCACCTGCCGAGTCAAAGTCACTTCAACCAGAGAGAGTAACCTCCTCTCCATACACGATTCCGTAGGATTGAATTCCTTGTAAATAATGAAGAATGCGTAAGGCTGCTCTCTAATGTTCCCAAGTGGGAGTCTTCATGAAAGAAGACAACAATGCTACAACAAAAGAAATATCTGGTGGTATGTGAATAAGCCAGGTGAGGGAGCCAATAAGACACTGGTAATGGGTGGCATCTATAAGGGAAGCTTCGGTTGCCAAAAGCTTGGACTCTGGGTCCATTGTATAGTAACAGGGGATGGCCATTTTTTAGCTTCTCATCCTAGTCCCATCCTGTCCCCATACCATCCTAGTTTCATCCCCATGTTAGAGCCCTCCTCTCATGGTAACAGGGGATGGCAATTCTTGCCCTCCTCTCTATTTTCGTTCTTGCCCTCAAAACCCATCCCATGTTACTATGGTCCATGGGACATGAAATAGGCCGACAATTGGCCATACCAAACTCCGAAAGAAGCTTGGAGATGTACATGTGTTGGGAAATAAAGATGCCCTGTGGCATCTGATAGATCTCCAATCCAAGGAAGAAGTATAGGATCCCAAGATCCATCATGTGAAACTCTTGTCGCAAAATCTTTGAAGTTCAATTAACCTTTGGAGTATAGCTCCTGGTGATGATAAGTCATCCACATACAATATGGCAAAACACAATTGTCGCCCTCAACCTTGTAGTATAGGTTGGGGGACATGAGCTGATTGATGGAAACCACTTTGTAGAAAGAATCGATCAATCCTCTGGTACCAAGCTCTAGGAGCTTACTTTAGGCCATAGAGGGGCTTCTGCAATCTGTAGACATGGTGCTCCTTCCTGTGCACAAGAAAACCTAGAGGTTGTGAAACATAAATCGCCTTCTTAAGGATGCCATTCAATAAATAACTGTAAACTGGTGAAACTAGCTGAGCAGCTGCCATAAATAGCATAAAACCTGGCTAACCTGCACAAACTGCCACCGCCCTGCAATAAATGCTGCCTACCAGCCTGCCACGTGTCAATAATGTAATGCACTCAGCCTGTATAATGTGAACATAACTGGAAACTGATTGACTGAGCTGGAAATGAAAATATAAATGCACAATTGACTATCAGGGTTCCTTTTCTTTGCTGTCAGATCTTTTTCACCTAGCTTTAGTTGAATGAGGTTGAGAGAGTTATCTTACAGGGTATCAGTACCAGCTAATTGTGTATCACACAGGTTTTTTACTCTCTATACAATCTTCCTTGAGAGCTCGTAGTCCACTCATACGGTGTTTCTGCAGTGCCACTTGTTAGTATGCTCTCTTGTGCACCACAAACTCGTGTTCTTACTGCTTTGTACATGTCTGTTTCTGTTGGTTGTTCTGTCATGTACCCTTACAAGGATGCACCTGAGTTATTGAAGCTCTAAGTAGGATGCTATTTAGTTGAGTGGCAGCTTTAGTGAGGGGACAGGAGATACACAAAAACTGCAAGATTCCTAGGAGGCAGTTGAAACAGGCAGAGGCAGACATGATATGCTAACATTGATCCTCAATATTCTTGAAACATTTTTTTTCTCTCTATATTTGAGCGGTGTTGGGTGCTGATAAAACTGGCAGGACATGGACTGGTGACATCATGGGTTTTATTCTCTGCTCTATCGTCTGTCTATGAGCCTTCAGCAGAGCTAGAACTGCCTGGAAGAGCCTTTAGACCTAGAAGATGAATAGCCCTAAATGAGTGATGAGCTAAAAAGTATACAGCGCATGTAACACAATCCTATCATACAGACCACTCAGCAGGTCCTGTTGTACATTAAAATCAAAGATCACTGGGATGAAAATTTGTGGAGAATGTTTGAGTTTTTTTCAAAGATATGGATTTACTTTAATGTGCAAGACACTGCATAAAATCTTCCATTTTGTTTTCTGATGTCAAAATTTGCCATTGTCAATGTTATTTGAAGGGCTAAGAGGGCCATGTACAGTAAGCTGTTTGTTGTGGTAGGCTCACATGCCATGAACTTTCCAACAGCAATAGCTTTTCCTGCTTGTTCCAACACATTGCACTCGTGTGGTGGTCTGGAGTAGCCTGGTTAGTTGGATCCTCACATTCATCCAGATTTCACTCATAGTTAAGCAATTGGTTTGCCATGAGTGGGTGCTTGTCTTGAGCCCATGTGTATAGAGTTGATCTTTTCCATTATTGATTTGAAAGTTTAATATGTTCTATGATGCACATTGTTTCTCAAGGACCTGACTTCTACAGGTGAGAAAGAGGTTGGTGGAATATTGGCTGCCAGTTCTACTTGTCTCTCGTGATAATCCGCTACAGGCTACTTCTGCTCCAAAGTTACTACATCAAGAACTCGAGGATGTATTTTTACGGATCATCTCAACACTACCACTGAAGGACGCTCAAACTCTACTGCCACAATGCCTGAGCTTTGCCACTCGCAGTGTTGAGGATTGCCCCCATCTCATGTCAGCTTTTAATACCTGGTTTCGAAGGGCTGGTTCCCAAGGTTAGAACAATTGTGTTATCATCAGTTGAGTTCATGGAAGTGGAGTTCACAGTTGAGCTTCTTGGAAGTGGAGTTCACACTACAGCATCTTTTGTACATGTAGGATATGCCATTGTACAATTGTAAATGAACTGAAAGAATGCATAGACGGTGACTTTGAGATGACATTGTGTGTGTAACCTGTGCTAGCTTTGCCCTTTTATGCAGGCAGAGTCTGCCCAATATCTTCTCTCTGCAAGTTGTGTTTGATTTTTCAGTGAGATTCCAAAAGTAAGTTGTGTACAATATATAGTGAATGAAAATATCTCATCTAAGACCCGATGTTATCAAGCTAGGGTCAACTTGGTGCGAGTGCAAATTTAACTCTTATCAGTAATCTTTAGAGCTAGAATGGAACTTCACCAGCTTTGCACTAAGCTTATCAGTTGGAAGCTAGAGATTTTTTGTTCATGTCAATGATTGTTAGTACCAATCTCTATTTAGAATATTTCAATTGAAAACTTGCATCTCCTGAATCTGATTTCTAAAATGTTCTGCACTAAACTGTATATGAGTTCTTCTCACTATGCAGCGGGATAGAGTTGGCTTCAGAAGGTCAATCAGAACATATGCATAGACAGTGGGAGCTCTATCGGAGGATCACAAGTAAGAGACGTACGGAGGAGATTTCCAGTAAATCTAACCTCCCAGACAGGCAGGTAATCAGAGTCTAATGCAGGAAGCTAACTCTCTTGATTCTCTGCAATAGGGGACTGCTTGAATCACTATCGGAAGGAAACCACGTTTATGCTTCAGCAGTCAAAGAAAAGGGAAATGCTCGAAATGTCATCCTTCTGGCAAAAGAAAAAGGGAAGACAGACGATGAAGGAAATCAGAGGTGACACAACTCCAGTGGGGCAGAAACTCGTCATATGCTTGGGGAATGTTTTACACGTGCGTAACAATAGTTGCAGGTTTAATTTTTCGTTTTAAAAGAACTACAAATGGGCCTGGCTGGTGTGAGAATGCCTGAAAGAACCGTTATAACCAAGGCAAACCACAATCCGTTTAGGTGATTGCATTCGCCTGCTAACTCCTGGGAATCTGAAAGTATTGATGAAATGCCAGAGAAGTACGTATCCAAAGTTCTGGAACATACTTGAGGATGCGTCACCCTACTGAGTCGTTGTGATGGCAACGCTCCTTTTGTAACCTTGCTAGCATATGCCTATTAAAGAGGAAAGGAACAATGGTTAGAAGGCATTTAGCAAAAGTATCACGATGTATGACATACACTTGGTGTGTGGTTCAGTATATGACATGCATTGTGTGTATGGTGCATTGAACTACATGGTTGTCATGAAATGTGTCACCTGGATGAGAAATGATCTCAATAATTTGATTGAACATCACCAAGATCTTTAATAAAAAGTAACTTTACTTTTGGTATCCCTTGCTCTTGGCATGTTGACCATTGCACTAACAATGAAAGTTTTAACATTGGGTATTGTAGTTGAGTATATAGGTTATATGATACAAGGGCACAACAAAAGAAATAAGGTTAAATATGAAACTTTAATTAAATTGAAATGAAAGTCTACACCTTAGAAATGAGTTGAATTGAAAGTTTTGTCTAGTAAGCAATGTGTTTAGGTTATAAAGCATGTATTGTACTTTAGTTAGGTTTAATAGCTTAGTTAGGTTTAATAACTCACGTATGATTCAATAATTGAGTCGTTGATCAACTCTTAACAAAAAATGAGATTATATTAAGGAAAGAATAATTACTCATTTAGAAACTTGAGCTTTGATATTTGGAGTTTTTTTTTTTTTTCATTTGAGCAGCTTAAGTTGGGAGACAGTTATTCTTTGTTTTAGGCATGAAACACGAGTTGACAACATGAATGCAAGATGGATAGCAATTAATCTTTTTCTCTTGTTGTGTGGAATCCATTGGGTAGCTTTGTAAGTTCATTTACAATATATGTTGCTAGTTTTGATCTAAATATTAAAAAATATGTTATTATAGTACCACAAATTAAGATTTTTATTTCTTTTTGGAGATCTCATGTTTATGTGCTTTTTATAAAACTCTATTGCAAAGAGAATAAATTCCTCATAATTTCATTGACGAGAAATTCCTTTATGATGAGAACAATGAGGAATTGTAGGAAAATTATGTATGATAATTGTCCAGGAAAACGATTCATAAATTTTGATTTGAATTTTGATTGTTGTTTCCAGGGCTTAATAGATTGAAATGCTCATACTTAAAAACATAGTATAATTGATGGGAGGTTAATATTGAAGGTGAGGTCATTATGAGCCCATAGATTAGTTATACAATGAGAAATCATTAAAATATAGTCATTTATAATCAATGTTGAGCTTACATAAGTAATCTAAAGAAATATTGAAAGGGGTGTAAAGCATCAAGGCCAATAAGTATCATGTGTGGTATGAGAGTACTCTAGCTCCAATTGTGTGTGGATTTTTCTTGTTGAATTTACTTTTAAGTTGAATTATGTATTTGTTAAAATGTTGTTTACTACTCATTCGGCTTTCAAAGGTAGGTGTTGTGGTTTTGTTTTGTTGGGACAAATTCCCCGAGATAGCTACAAGTTCATCTCCTTCAAAAAGATGCGAGTAATGAATGTGATATAGTAGTATGTAAATCACATGCAACTTCACGAGTATAATGTGCATTGGAAGCAAATGCAGTGTTCAAGGTACAATTGATAAATACTTGTAGTAATTAATTTAGCAATCTCAATTTGTTGAATTTATATAGTAAATTTTGGATGTTAAAGTAAAAAAGGTTGCTTGGCATCCTAAGTAACCAAATGAGGCTCATTGAAAATCTTTTTGGTCAAAAGTAATCATTAGGGAATAACCAAATGCTCTGTGCCTAGTGTCCTCTCGGTGGATTGGTGCTCAACTTCTGTTTGGTGCTTTAAAGTTTGACATGTTTAGTGCACTAAACTTTAAAGCACCATTGTTACTATTGGTTAACACATTTCACGTCTTGATGTACATTTTATGTAGCAATACGATTCATGGCCAGTTGAGTATCTAAAAAACAAAGCATAAGAGATATTAAAACCATTGTGAAGTACTTGTATTATTAATTGTTAATATATTGTATTTTTATATCAATTATTAAAAAATAAAACTTATTTTTAAAAAACATATACTCATGCAATTTATTAACTTCACCATACAAAAGAAAGAAACGTTTATGCTGTTTATTGACATTTAACTACTCTTATAATATATTGACTTCACCATACAAAAGAATGAAAACAATAATATTGTTTATCTAAACCATACAAATGTAAAAAGATGAATGAATAAAAAGTGAACTTGAAATGTCATTGTAATATCCCAATCATAAGAGAAGCAAAGATATGCAAGAAAGTATGTAATGTTTTAAATCATTTATTGAAAAGAAAGTTTTCTTTTCTTAACAGAGCTATTCAAAGTGGATGTAGCATGAGGAACATGCAATGGTGAAGCTGTGACATGCCCTCTTCCAAAATGTGTCGTAACACCTGAAAATAAAAAAGTAGTTTAGACAACACAATATTAAAGTTATCAATTTTGTATAGTAAAACAATTATGATGAAAGTGAGCAAGTACCACCTAGGATGATAGCATGATCACCTTCAATATTCATAGAGCAATTAACGGAATTTGGATGGAATTGGTGCAAAGTAATGAAACACGATAAATTTTGAAACTCTCACTTGGTCCATTCATTTGCTATACGTTTAGTGTGGGAGTGGGATATGAAGAAATTTTTTTTCTGTTTGTCTAATATAATAGCACTGGTAATATCCAAAGTATAGAATTTCTATATACAAAGGAGTATTTGCATTAGTAAATCCATCATCTGGCAATCTTTTAATTACTCTGGCCAAACTTCTATGGACTATGTCATATGTAGCAACAATGGGTAATGCCTCTTGAATTCCCCTTTGGTAAAGGCGATGCACGATAATACTCAAAAACTATTTGAGCTATCTAACAAAATAAAGTACAAAAATATAAACATTAAAAATATTTGTTAAAATAATAGTGTTATTAAAAATTCCAATATGCCTTACAATCCAAAGCAAATCCTAAGAATATAATAGGTTAATACACACCTTATAATCCAAAAATAAAACCTAAGAATAAATAAGAAGTTACTACATCTCATAATCAAATACTACATTTAAAATAATAATTGATTTAAAAGTAATTCATGTCTAATAATTTTTATAAATATATTAGTTATATTTACAAATTTAAATACAATATAATTAAATATACTTTCATTCAAACATCAATATACACATATATTAATACCTACATATTTATAAATAAAGAATTTTTACTTACAAAGACGATAATGTCCCTTAAATTCTCATTTGATAAACTTATGCATAATAATATTATTTGATCCATAAAATAATAAAGATTAGGCAAAAGAGAAAATTAAAAATATTTATCAAGATTGAATTGTTATTTAAAGAAGTTAAAACACCTTATAATCCACAAAAAAACCATAAGGATAATCAAGGAAATTAATAAACAGGATTTAAAAAATGAACCAAATCAAATAAGAGCTTCTTTTTGAGAGGTTACAATAGTTTTTGCAAAACTTCTTTATACACAATGTTGATGGTCACATTTATCATATCCTCTCTCTTATTAAGTAGAAATTTCAGATTGTTTGGTGACGTAATACTTGATAATGCAACATACAAGTGTCCACGAGTAAGGACATGGGTTTTCAAATACATCCCCAAATATGACAGTATTTGTCCTTGAGATTTGCTAATTGTCATAGTAAAGGCCAAACATAGGGAATTGCAAATGTTTCATTGAGAAGGGAAGGTTGAATGTAGTTGGGATGAAAGTTATTCTTGGAGTAAACACTTTGTCTCCAACATTGGTACTTGTTATTATCTTTGCCTCAATGATCTTATTGTTAAATGCCTTGCATATAAGCCTTGTACCATTGCATAAAACTTTTGAAGGATTTAAATATATTCACAATATTATTGGAGCATTTAACTTAAGTAGCAATACATGATAAGCAATACCACCACCAAGATCAAGGGAATTAAGATATTTGACGCTATATAGGAAGGTGTTTTCTTCTGTATTATCAATCGATCAGCACTATAATACTGTTTAACCTCTCCACGCATCGATTGCAATGCATGGTTATTCAAAAATTTCACTTCATTGTTTCGAGGTGCAAGAATGGCACGCTCATTAAAGAATGATTGATAATCATGTATGCATTGCACATTCTGGAAGACAAATCGTATCAAGTCTTGTATCAATCCTCCCTTCAATATCATTGCAGATGGAATCTGCAATATGTTATTACTGCCTAATAGATATTTTCCATCCTCGATACCTTACAACCATGCAATAAAATGGTCCTCATTCATAGTGACTTGCATATTTTGCGTGAGTTTCAACACCTTGATATGTTGTCATAAATTGGAACAGCACAGAGTTGCACCAACAATATTCTTATGGTTACCCTTTTTCACAATAGGCAATATCTACGTGAAATCTTCACCCAACAAAACCACCTTACCACCAAATGGCTTATCTCACTGCATAATAATATCCTTGAGAGTTTTGTCAAGTGCTTCAAAATTGTAACGATGCATCATTGGAGCTTTATCCCACAAAATAAGACTTGTATCTCTTAGCAATGTTACAAGGTTACTTTGAACATGTATATTGCATGTGGAGTTGATGTCTGCTTGTAATGGTATTTTGAATTTTGAATGGGCTATGCAACAATGTGGCAAAAGTAATGATGCAATTCATAAGGACGTTGTAGCTATGGAAATGCAACCTTGACTACAGAACCTTGCAAGCACACATTTGTATAGAAACATTTTACATGAATCTCACGGTCCAACCATCCAAGAAAAAGGTTATGCTCGAACCAATATCAATAGAATTCATTATTGCCAGGAAGGATTTTTTTGTCCATCATTGAGCATACATTCCATACATAAAAATATTATATTTTCTTCAACTTTGTCATAAATTTGTTCATTAAGGATGTAAGGATTTGCATGGACATGCATTCTCAGAGCACGGAGACCATGATAGTGTGTTAAGTATGACCATGTTCACGCAAAAGCCCTTCAATATGCATCAAAGCTTCATTATTGGCAACATCTTGCAAGAAAACGGATTGGCAAATTTGCAAAGACTATTGGTGTAGTATATCCTTTGTGAATGGTCCCAAGAACTCTTCCCAAAGCACATTGAGCTAGGAAGGTAAATAAAACACTAGAATACTCACAAACAAAATCATGAATTGTGCACCTATTTGCATTAATGCAGCCTCAAGTAAATACATTTTCCATTCATCATTAGTCTCCAACAAACTCTTGGCCATGCAAGATAGACTACATTGTCAACCATACGCACTGCCTCAAAAGAACTGCACCCCTTGCATTCAGTGAGGAGTAACCGCAATCAGTACTTCTCTCCACACATAGGAGCCATGAAATATATTCTACCACACATATTTCCTTGCTTTCTCTTTGTCCACATTTGTTTTAAAAACATTCCAAACTCAATACATTGGAAAGTCTTGATATAAAATTGTGTTTGCCTCAGGATGTAGATGATTACAAGTAAACCACTCTGTCAGAGTAGTTCTTTGTACATTTTCATTCTGTATCACATTTTGAATGTTATCAGTGTCACAAAAAGCAATATTATTCTCTCCAGGAAAATATATTTGCAGTCATTGAATATCAGGCTTCTCATCATGAAGTTTATATTCAAACATCTGCCAACATGCTTCAGAAGTAGAAATATATGGTGCATCTAAGTATCTCTCAACGTCATCAATATCCACCCTATCATTTCTATTGGTATAAAATGTGTACTTCTGGTCTTAAGTACGTTTGTATATTAATGCATACTTTAATATTTTGATGACTTTCATTAAGTGTATGTAAAATTGGATGTGTGTATATGAACTTTAGTGTGTTTTAAGTGGCTCTCTTCCTTTCTCATGATGTATTGATTTTAAAGTTATGTTTTCAAACATTCAAGTGAAAGCATCATGGTCACAAGCATATGTTTTAATGCTACTTATCATGCGACTTGAACTTGATCCATCCATAGCCAATATTTTACCTTAACCATGGTATGTGTACATAATGATCATTTAGATACTTTTTAGTGATAAATTATCTACCATTTTTCAAACTAAGTTTACATGTGCCTTACTATTTTATAGCATACAATTTGCACATCATGAAGCATTTTGAGTTATCTAGTGTGAGAGACAATGGCTCTATCCCCAATATTGTACATGGCACTCCTAATGATCGGATAAATGTGCGCAAAACGAGGGATATGGCTAGAAATAAAGCAAGTGGTCATGCTCTCAAATATTAGAGGACATCATAGTTGTGTTGGATCCTTTCAGATATTGCATCACTCAAATGCCATGTAGCGATAAGAGATTGAAGACTTTGACCAAAAAACAAAGTTCTTTAATCTATTTTTCCAAAAACTTTGATGATTGTTTGAAGTGGGTTGAACAAACATTACAAGAGAAGGATGATGGCAAGTTGGGTGATGTAACATGTTTACAGAGTGAGATGGAAGAAATAAGGGTATACATAGGAGAGTTATGTGAGCACATTTTGAAAATTTTGGAAATCATCTGGAGAAGCTCTATGATCTTTCCAAAAGAAATAATCATATATCGAGGATGGAGTATCTAAGCTACAACTTTTGCATGGAACAAATAGTGAATCTCTTGATGCACATGTTGCATCATTTAAAATCTCTCTCAATAGATTTTTAGCTATGTTAACCCAAATGAATCGTAACATGGCTTCATCCTCAATGCAATAGTTTAGCACACATTTGTAAAGTTCCTCTTTGTTTTGATGAATAGTTTAGAAGGATTTAAAAATTTTATAGAACTTCAAAATTGCTACTACAATCTACAAATTTTGTTCACAAATCTATTTTTTGTTTTACCAAAGTTCAAAAGAATACATGTCCTTTAGAGGATAATGTTTTTTCATAAAGGATGAAGTATACACTCTTTTGAAGTTTAGGGTTTTAAATTCAATGGAATTTAAATTTGAAGTTAGCTAGCTTTGCTTTTTTTGGAAGGTAGCAAGTAGATATATAACTCTTTTGAAGTTCTGGCCCATAATAATTGAAATTGAAATTTAAAAAAGATGATTGTAATATAGCTTTAAATACTACGATTAAATAATTATCTACTGTGTTGGGTTGTTGCTTTACATACTTTTTTTTTCAAAATTTCTCCTACATTGCAATAAGTTATCATATTGATATTGATATATTATATTTATTAGTTTTTTTTGCCCCAATTATATGCACTCTCAATATTCCAATCATATCATTACTTTCTACTTTCTTTGGTTTTTTTTCATGTATGGTGATGAATCCTTATTGCAATCTTTTAAACACTGTATTTTCTCTTTTGTTTTTGTCGACCATAGTTGCTTCTGAGATTTGTCAGCATTGCATGGCGAAGCTTTGGCACTCTAAAACAAAAATTATTCATTCTATTCCAAGTGGAAAACATTGCTGTACAGGCTGAAAAGTTCTCTTGGTACCTGTGCAACAACCACCACAACCTTTGCGCAGTTTGTTGGATGGCTCACATCCACAGAGTGTAGGGTTAAAAAAAAACATACATGCATGTAATAGCACTTTGGATTTTGTTTCAATGGGTGCCAAAATTGATGAGCTTTTGCCTCAATATGGAAGTCACTACACTTTTTAGGTCCATGGTTCTATATACCATTGCATAGGTTTCCTATTGCTAAGTGAGAGTGGAGGTCAAATGCCAAAGTTTGCACAAATTCCTTTTGTAGAAATAAGATTGACAATCTTTGAGAATCGTTCATCTTCTAGACAGTATTCTGTTCCAACAATGAGCGAAGTTGCAACAATTATGCTTGGACAAGGTGATGATGATACTCTTGAATATCACAACATTCATGTTTGCACTAGGCAAGGGCATTTGATTATTATGTCTGACTTGCATAAGGCCTATGTGTCTTTGTTGTATGTACTTCTCTTTCCAAATGGAGAGGATGGATGGCATTTTCAAGTTCCTTATAGCTATATGGATACTCATTTGGATGTTCAAGTCTCACAAATAAAGATTGTGTTACTCAATTGCAGTTATGCTTATCGACTTCAAATTCATGATGACACAAATGCATGTCTCTTACATGGTGGCTGCTTGCTATAGCAATACATTGTTGTTCCTTATTGTAATATTGAGAATTGTAGATTGGCTTGGTGTCATCGTAATTAGGCAACTTTGCAAACTGAAATGTATCGGGGATTGGTTGATATGATAAATGTAATGGAGGGAAATGACAATAACATTACTGGAGTTGATATGGGTAAGAGAACAGTGTTGCCATCATCATTCACAGGTAAACCTAGATTCACGTACCACTTGTATCAGGATTCTATGGAAATTGTGCATAGTAAAGGGAAGCCTGATTTATTTATCACCATGACATGCAATCCGAAGTGGCCAGAAATTACATATGCTTTGTTGCCTGGACAAACTACATATGATTGATCAGATTTGAATGTACGAGTTTTTCATGAGAAACATAAGGATATGATGAAATTATTAATAAAAAAGGAACTATTTGGAAAATTTGCTAGGTATGTGTCTGTTGTAGAATCTCAAAAGAGGGATTTATCTCATTCACACACACTATTGATATTAGAAGCATGGTTTAAGCCCTTGGAACCACAACATTATGATAGACTTGTATGTGCGGAGTTTCCTGATAAACACATATTTCCATGTTTATGTGAGACTGTTTCTATATTCAATATACATGAGTTCTAAGTACAATGCTCATATAAATGTAGAGATGTGCTTGACAATTGCTAGAATAAAGTATTTGTATAAGTACATTTACAAGGGCCATGATCATGCAACTGTTAGATTTACCGGCATGCATGATTCAATCTCCAATAGGTTCTAAGTATGTTGGTATATGTGTATACTTTTAATGATGCATATTAATGATATATATAAAAATTGGGATACATAAAATATGTATATTCAAAATCTAAAACATGAAAATATAGACACACATATATCTATATTATATATTTTCTTATGCACACATAGATTAAAGCTTTGATATACACCCATAGACTACACCTGAGAGAGAGAACCATTAATAAACACGCCCCTTCAATAAACATCCATGAAAGTATACACACACCCCTTTAATAAACATCGTTAAAAGCATTAAAATATATTGATATATCACACGCACGCGCACGCGCACGCGCACGCACACACACACACACACAAGCATATTATGCACATGTTAATATGCACATAGATTAAAGCATTGATATACACAAATACACTACTCATGAGAGAGAGAATACATTTAACAAACACTATCCTTCCACTCATAAAAATAAACATTCATTTAAGTTTCCATTCAAACACACATCTAATTTAGATCTTGAACACACAAACACATTACCGAATATAAGATTTTAATACATACGTAAATCAATAAGCATTAAAGCACCAATAAACACTATGTTCTCATGCTTTAAAAGAAATACACCTTTAACTCTCTATATTAAAACATTTTGAATCCTTAAATTTTTTAAAACTATTGTCACTCTCACACACACACACACACACACACACACACACACACACACACACACACACACACACACACACACACACACACACACACACACACACACACACACACACACACACACACACACACACACACACACACACACACACACACACACACACACACACACACACACACACACACACACAAGCAGTGTTGATGATGAAGTCAAAAGTGTGATAACAAAATGGTAGAATTAAAATAATATTAGAGAAAGGTTTGAAAGCATGGAAATAAAAAAGAGAGATTATGTAAAATGTAAAACAAGAAGAGAGATGTACCTTGAAATGTTGTATAGATGAAGATATCAAAAGTGCACAAACTACATAAAAAGCACACTGTGACAAACTTAATGCTAGAGAGACTACATACAAACCATCCTTTAACACATTGATTAATCTTATACATTCTCTTCTTTGTATTCATAGGATGTAAAAATATCAAATTTTTTGTACTATTTTAAGTCAAAGAATAAATTGTTCATAATAATAGTAAAAGATTCATTCACACACAATATTTGTTTCTAAGAATAAATATATGTATTCTTAATATAAACACACATATTATTAATACTTATAATAACACTAACATAATATATATTCAAACACTTGACTCATACAACACATTCACACACATTAATATACACCATTAACATACACACAATAACAACACACACAATATTAACTATACAATACATTCATGAACTTAATTGCATTCACTTTTTTTTTGGGGCAGGTTAGATTGGGGGGGGGGGGGGGGGTAGATGGTGTGGGGTGGTGGACTTGCACATGGTTTTTTTTTTTGGGGGGGGGGGGGGGGGGAGCGGTTTGGGTGGTGTGGGGTGGCAAACTTTCACATGGTTTTTTTGGGGGTGTTCATAAGAATAAATATATGCATTCTCAATATAAAACACATAATAATATACTACATTAACACACACATAATATTAATAATACAATACATTCACGTACTTAACTACATTTACCTTTTTTTTGGGATTTGGGTGGTGGAGTTTCACATGGCTATGGCATGTGTGTTGCAGAATGAGGAGGGTTGATATGGTTAGTGGGAGGGAGGCGTGGATGTTGTTTTTTGGGGGGTAGCAATTAGCGGAGCGAGGTTGATATGGCTTGGTGGGGTGGTTGTAGGAGACCTTCTATGAGAGAGAACATATTGGAAGGAGCCTTGATTGTCCCACTATCTGTTAGATATGTTTAATGTCCCACCCTTGTAAGATGCCACTAATGATCCATAGTGCTCTAAGTTGTAAGGCCCTCGTTACGAGGAGAAGCCATGTGTGAGCATAGACATTGGGTGGGTCCTAACTTGTATTTCAAATAAGGTCTATGTGATTGGACGGCAAAAAGGTGACCTTTGTAGATATAGCCTTTGGGTTAGATAGAGTAGTTATGCTGGTAGTAACTCGAGACACAATGCATGGAGTTGCGGGGTGTGGGAGTTATCAGGGACCCCTATTTTGGGGTCTAGGGGCCACAAAAGTGGCCCCTGGCATTGGTCCCCCTAACAGGGGTTTGAGGGTAGCACTGACAGTAAAGGGAATATTCCTTGGTTGGTTAAGGAAGGTTCATAATATCGTTGGATATGCTGACTAGACTACCTTTCTAAGATATAATAGGAAGACCCCTCTAAAGCCATTGTCAATCTATCTTTCACCCAATCGGAGTTCTTCCAACTACCTTTAAGCTCTTTCCCTATCATTTATCTGGATCACCACATCTAAGCTTCATAGTGGAAGTGCATGGGTGGATAGAGCCATCTTTGTATCAGTTCATTTGAAATTAAAGCAGTCTCTGCTGTTCTCATATTTACTATGTGTGCTCTACTCCTTACTTAGATTCTGCCCATTGTGTTGTGTAATTTCTACATGGTATCAGAGCCCAGTGGGCTATGAGGAGTAAAGAGTGTAAAATAGGCAAGGGCTTCAATAGCAAAGAGAAGAAATATCATCTGTTGGAACATGTAGTGGTGGTGATGCATCAGGGTGGTGGTGGTGTTATATTGGCAATTCAAACACTGAGGATTCATCCACCAACCTTCAGCAAAGGCAAGATAGATAATACAAACTACACTTTGTGTGGAAATTTAAAATCACAACTCTCCTTGATTCTTTTGAGCTTCTAGAGACAATGTTGGGAACCAACCTAGAACCATAACCCACCCTTGACCCACCATCAAATTCGAGTGTTATGATTTCTCCAAATACAGATCTCCTATGAGCTTGGAAACAAAGGAATGCAGATGTGAGGGGCAGAGGGGGGTTGATATGGTTCGGTGGGATGGTTGAAGGGGGCCTTCTATAAGAGAGAGAGAGAGAGAGAGAGAGAGAGAGAGAGAGAGAGAACTAAAAGGAGCCTCGATCATCCAACTATCTGTTAGATATGCTCAATGCCCCACCCTCATAAGGTGCCACCAATGATCCATGGTGCTCTAAGTTGTAAGGCCCCCATTATAAGGAGAAGCCACGTGTAAGCATGGACATTGGGTGGGTCTTGACTTGCATGTTAGATGAGGTCTATGTGACCAGATGGCAAAAAGGTAACCTTTGTGGATCTAGCCTTTGGGTTAGACAGAGTAACTATGCTGGTAGCAACTCGAAGCACAATGCAGAGAGTTGTGGGGTATGGGAGTTATTAGGGACTCCTATTTTGGGGTTTGGGGACCATGAAAAGTGGCCCTTGGTATTGGCCCCCCTGAGGGGGTTCGAAGGGGGCAGTGGCTTCAACCTCAAGGTAAAGGGAATATTCCTTGGTTGACTACGAAAGGTTCATAATATGGTCAGATATGCCGACCAGACTACCTTCTCGAGCTATAATAGGAAGAGCCCTCTAAATCCCATTTTAATCTATCTTTCATCCAATTAGAGTTCTTCCAACTACCCTTAAGCTCTTTGCCTATCATTTGTGTCTAGATCGCCATCTAAGCTTCATAGTGGAAGTGCACGAGTGGACAAAGCCATCTTTATATCAGTTCATTTGAAATTAAAGCAGTCTCTATCCTTCTCATATTTACTGTGTATTCTCTACTCCTTGCTTAGATTCTATCCACTATGCCGTGTAATTTTTACATGGTATCAAAGCCTAGGGGGCTACGAGGAGTGAAGAGTATGCAAGAGGCAAGGGATTTAATAGTGAAGAGGAGAAATGCCATTTGTTGCATCAAGTAGTGGTGCCAGTGCATGAGGTAGTGGTGGTATTGTATAGGTAATTTAAACATTGAGGATTCATCCACCAATCTGCAATGAAGGCAAGTTAGATGACACAAACTACACTTTGTGGAAGTTTAAAATCACAACTATCCTTGATTCTTCTAAGCTTCTGGAGATGGTGTCGGGGACCCGACCCAAAACCACAACCCATCCCCGACCCATCAAATTTGAGAGTTATGATACCTCCAAATGTAAATATTCTATGAGCTTGGAAATGAAGAAATGCAGATGTATTGTGTGCCTTAGTTACAAGTTGTTTTGACCTTGATTCAGTATACAACCAAGGTATTAGAGGCTTGGAACATACTGAGAAGTCGATACAAAACACAAAATCAAACAAGAATTCAAAACTTGGAGAATCAACTTGTAGCGACATAGAAGTTTGCTGAAGGAGAGATAATTGAAGCATTCATCATTCTGATAAAAAATTTGTGTGACTAGATGGTTGCGCACTGGGATACAGAAGAGTAGTGGTGAGGAGCTAGCTCAGAGGTGTCTTTGGATTTGTCCACCAAAGTTTGATGGATTGGTGACTGCCCTAAACACTCAGGTGAGACCCCAAGCTTTGAGATTTGAGGAAATTTGTACACTACTAATGGAGGAGGAGTTGAGGCTTAAAGCCCAAGAAGGTAGTAGCATTGGAGATGCAACATTCTCCACTCTAATATGAAAGGCAAAGGTGGTTTCTCTATCAATAGTGATGACAAAAAGAAGAAGGGTGGTAAGAAAATTTTTCAAGGAGAGTGCTTGTACTACAAGAAGAAAGGTCATGCAATTGCAAATTGTTGTGTCAAGAAGGTAGATGAAAATAATGGCACCATGAAGACTAAAGGGAAGGAGATAGCCAATACGATTGAAGCAGAGTTGGAGTTATTCATGGTGACCATTGAGGAAGTGTATGCCTCAGTGCAAGAAATGTCTAACGCTGACTCATGGGTATTGGATAGTGGCACCTCCCATCACATGACCAACAAGAAAGGTCTATATGGTTCTATGAAGCCTCTACAAAAATCCAAAATGATGCAAATTGCTTGCTAAGGGCACATGTACTATTTCCTTTGTTACTGCAAATGGTGAACTCAAAAATCTTTCAAATGTGTTGTACGTTTCAGATATTGAGAGAAATCTACTATAAATTGCTTCTATAATTGATAATGGCCATGAGGTGAGGTCCAGTAAGGCATGTGTAGAAATTATTGACAGCGATGGTAAAGTTGTCGGCAAAGGAGAAAGAAGGAATAACTTGTATGAGTTAAAGTGCTCTTACAGCCACCGTTGGTGTGGGCATAAGTAAAATTTGGCATGAATGATTTGGTCACATTGGTTTTGCAGCATTAAAAGAGATGCATAAGCAAGGTATGGTTGCTCACGTACTTGCAGTAAATAACTGAAATGAAGAAACAATGTGAATCTTGTATGGTGGGTAAGCAATAGAGAAAGACATTTCCACAAGAAAGCAATAATAGAATTAAGGCTCCTCTAGAGTTGGTACATGCTGATTTGTGTGATAAAATGCCTACAAAAGCATTGGGAGGATCTTCTTATTTTATGTTAATCGTCGACAACTACGATGGGAAGATGTGCATGTACTTCTTTTGTGATAAGGCTCAAGCTTTTGGTAAGTTTAAAGAATGGCTAAAACTTGTTGAGAATGAAATGGGGCAAAGTGTAAAGAAGTTTAGAACAAATGGTGGTGGTGGGTTTCAACTCAAAGGAGTTTGAAGACTTTTGCAAGAGCAAAGGGATTAAGCATGGCATTGTTGAACACCGAAATTGCACTATTGTGGAAATGGCAAGGTTCATGCTTAAGGGTAAGGGATTGCCTAACGAGTTTTGGGTAGAGGTTGTTAATACTGTAGTCTACATTCTCAATTAAAGTTACACAAAGGATCGTAAGGGAAAAAATCCTCATGAATAATATTTTGGTGAGAAACCATATGCCTAACGAGTTTTGGGTAGAGGTTGTTAATACTATAGTCCACATTCTCAATTAAAGTTACACAAAGGATCGTAAGGGATTGCCTAATGAGTTTTGGGTAGAGGTTGTTAATACTATAGTCTACATTCTCAATTAAAGTTACACAAATGATCGTAAGGGAAAAAATCCTCATGAATAATATTCTTGTGAGAAACCATATGTCTCACATTTTAAAACTTTTGGATGTGAATGTTATGCACATGTTCCAAAGGGTAATAGAAACAACTTAAATCCAAAAAGCACAAAATGTATCTTCTTGGGTTATAGTGATGAGAAAAAGGCTTACAAATTGTATGACCAAGAGGCAAAGAAGATCATAGCAAGCTGTGATGTGGTGTTCAAGGAGTAGCCACATACAATGGAGGAGGAGAATATAAGTTCTTCCACTTTATCATCCAGCGAAGAAGTAGTCCACTATGAACCTATCCCAAGAACTATCCCTAACCTTAAGGAGGAGAAATAATCATCTTCAGATGATGAGAAAAAAGTTCACCAACTTGCAATCATGCCATTGGAAAAGCCATTACCGTGATGGGTGGGTGAAGCAGCTCTATGATTGTAGTAATCCTATGCCTACCACAACTGAGAAAAAGGCAAATTGGACCAAGAAGGTATTTGAGAATAAAGGAGCAAAGAAAGGCTTCTGCTCACATAGTCAATATATCTGAGATTATTAGAGAAATAAAGGAGCTAGTAGTCTTGGAAGAAGCACTTGCAGATCCAGTATAGAGAGCAATTATGCAAGCTAAGTGTGACACATAATGGAGAATGATGCTAGGGAGCTAGTGGATTGGCCACAAAAGAGAAAGATTATTGGCACCAAGTGGGTTGGAATGTAAAGTACAAGGTTAATGGCAACTTAGAAAGGTATAAGCTAGATTAGTTGCATAGGTATTTTCATAGGTTAAAGGATTTTATTTTCAAGAATCCTTGGCTCCAACTGCTAGAATGTCCACTATTCGCACAGTACTTGTAGTGGCCACTCATAAGAAGTGGCCAGTTTACCAAATGGATGTAAAATCTGTATTATTAAATGGAGACCTCAAGGAGGAGATGCGCGTGGCTTAGCCCCACAGGGGTTTGAGGTTCCCCATTCTGAGAACAAAGTTTGTATTCTGAAGATTGCATTGTATGGGCTAAAACAAGCCCCTACAGCATGGTACCAATGGATAGATAAAATCTTTTTCAAAAGATGTGCCTTAGATGCTATCTTGCATATTTACATGACTCTATGAAGATATGATCCATCAAGGCTTTGAGCTCTAAGTTTGAAATGATAGACTTGGGTTGTTGCACTATTTTTTGGGGATTGAAGTTTAGCGAAATCTTTATCTCTCAAAAGAAGTATGTATGGGAGATCTTAAGAGCATTTGGCATGACCGAGTATGAGGAGATAACTAGACCTATGGAGGTGAATGTGAATTTATCCATTGAGGATACATTAGTACTAGTAGACATTGGGAGGTACAAGAGGTTGGTTAGTAGCCTCATCTACTTACGTAACACTAGACCTGATATAAATTTTGTTGTTAGTGTTTTGAGCAGGTTCTCAAACAAACCACGAGAAAGTCATTGAAAAGTTGGAATGCAGGTGCTCAAATACTTGAAGGGAACTCTTGACTATGATATCATACATAGTTTTAGAAGTGGTATTATGGTGGGGAATTGTGACTCGAATCGTGCAGGTGATAGTGATTCCAGGAAATCGGTTTTTGGATATTATTTCTCTTTAGGTTCAGGAATCTTCTCTTAGATCAATAAGAAGCAACCAATTGTGGCATTGTCTTCTATTATCAAAGCATAGTACAAGGCAACTTACTTTGCTGCATGCTACCAAAAATCTAAAAGTTCATGCATGCCAAACACATTGAGATCCAATATCACTATTTCTGTGACATGATCGAGGATGGGATAGTAGAGCTGGGGTTTACTATCCAATGGAGGAGAATGGAGCGGATATCTTCACCAAACCTCTTATGAAGGATCTCCTTCAAATTCATATTTAGAGACTTGGCAGGCATGTTAAGAATGTAGTTCAAGTAGACATTGAGAGGGATGTTAGATATGTTCAATGCCCCATCCTCATAAGATGCCACCAATGATCCATGGTTCTCTAAGTTGTAAGACCCCCATTATGAGGAGAAGCCATGTATGAGTGGTGGAAATTGGGTGGGTTTGGACTTGTATGTCAGATGAGGTCTATATAACTAGATGGAAAAAATGTGACCTTTGTGGATCTATCCTTTGTGTTAGATAGAGTAGTTATGTTGGTAGCAACTAGAGTGACAATGCATCAAGTTTTGGGGTGTGGGAGTTATCAAGGACCCCTATTTTGGGTTTTGGGAGCCATGGAAGTGGCCCCTAGTTGGGGGTCTTAGGGGGCCAATGGCCCCCCTTGACGTGGGGTTTAGGGACAGTGGCCCCGGCCTAACAGTAATTGAAATATTCCCTAGCTAACTAGGGAAGGTTCATAATATGGTCAAATATGCCAACAAGACTACCTTCTTAGGTTGTAAGAGAAAGACCCCTCTAAAGCCATCATCAATCTATCTTTCACCCAATTAGAGTTCTTCCAACTACCCTTAAGCTCTCCACTAATCATTTGTCTAGGTCGCCATCTAAGCTTCACAATGGAAGTACACGGGTGGAAGATCCATCTTTGTATTAGCTTTTTTGAAATTAAATTAGTCTGCTCTAATGTGTGTTCTCTACTCCTTGCTTAGATTCTATCTGCTTTGTTGTGTAATTTCTACACTATCTGCAGGACAATGCCGCCCTACATGCCCAACTCCTATAGCTTGGACATATTTACGACATCCCTTTGCAACATGGATGGCAAGGAGAGAGTGTGTGTGCCGACCTAGCTCCTTTGTAATCTAGATGTAAGTACAACATCCCTTTGCAACAAGGTGGATGGTTAGGGGAGAGAAAGAGAGAGCACAATGTGTAGATGGTTGGGAGAGAGAGAGAGAGAGAGAGAGAGAGAGAGAGAGAGAGAGAGAGAGAGAGAGAGAGAGAGAGAGAGAGAGAGAGAGAGAGAGAGAGAGAGAGAGAGAGAGAGAGAGAGAGAGAGAGAGAGAGAGAGAGAGAGAGAGAGAGAGAGAGAGAGAGAGAGAGAGAGAGAGGGAGGGAGGGAGGGAGGGAGGGAGGGAGGGAGGGAGGGAGGGAGAGAGAGAGAGAGAGAGAGAGAGAGAGAGAGAGAGAGAGAGAGAGAGAGAGAGAGAGAGAGAGAGAGAGAGAGAGAGAGAGAGAGAGAGAGAGAGAGAGAGAGAGAGAGAGAGAGAGAGAGAGAGAGAGAGAGAGAGAGAGAGAGAGAGAGAGAGAGAGAGAGAGAGAGAGAGAGAGAGAAACATACATGAGGCCCTTTGTAACAGAATGAAATAAAACAAAGATTCAAAGCATGCATTTATACCTCTATGTCTAGTTCGCAATCCTCTACCTTTGCATCCAATCCACAATCCTCTCTAGGTATCTTGGGGGGTGATCTGGGAAGGGGTCCTGGGTGGCGATTTGGGAGCACATGTTTAGGACGGTGTATACCATTTGAGGAGAACAGGGCTCTTGGACCGTAGAAGGCAGCTCAACTGGGTGGCAAGGGCAAGTAGGATCGGAATGACACATGTGAGTTGAAGGGGGGAGCATAGGTGATGACACGTGTCCCCCCCTCAAAAGCTTCTGTTAATATAAGGTAAAAGATAATTCCTTATGGAAAACAAACAATTTCTCATCATTTACATATTCAAGTTATTTTCGGATGGGCTAATGTTTTAGGCTATGGATGTCATTGCACTTGCTAATGTTGGCATGTAAAATACAACTAGTTTTTAGTGACCTATACTAGGTGTTTAGGGAAATTATCATGTTGCATTGCTACTCAAAATGTGCATTGGCATGTATAGTAACATTAGTATGCACATAGGAATGCAAACTAGAATGTTTGGTCAGTTTTGGGAGGCCCTACTAGTAGACATATGTTAAATGCAAATGCAAAAATGGCTCATAGGGGCCACCATTATTGCAGTCACTAGTGTATGATGAAAACTTTAGGTAAAGTTAAATGCTACAAATTTGAAACCTTTAATGGCGTGTAACATAAATTGAAGGTTTTGACCTTTATTCAACAATTTGATGTGGCTTGCTTTGGGGGAAAATTTTTCAAGCACGGGAAAGTGTGTAAAGCAACATCTTTCCTAAAGGGAGGACAAACCTTTTGATACAAGGCAAGGTATTGACAACTTGGGTACAATTTAAACAGGTGTTCTCTTTCCAATGGCTCACAAACACTTTTAAAGTAGATGTGAAAACATCTTAGCATATATTGGATGCAATTCATTGTGTTGATTTGAAAGAGTATATAATTTTTTTTTGGGTAGCTTTTGCTGTTACTTAGCTCTTTTACTAAGACCCTAATGTTAGAGAGATTGAATTTGCTTGAATCATTATGGAAGATACTGAATATTTCAAATTGAGATCCAATATAGATATACATAATCACAAGGAATATCAATACACATGAAGGAAGTGTGATAATGTTGGAATATTAGAGTTTCAACATAGAGAAGTGTGCATAAGAGGGAGAAGAGAGTTCATGTACAAGAAAAAGATCTTACTTAGTAAGATGCTCAAGTACAACTAGAGTATACTCTCTCATCTGCATTGATCGTGACCTTTGGCTGTTTATATAGCCACTAGAAGCTAGGGTTAGGGTTTCCCTTGCCCTCTAGTCCTTTCACACCTCACCTTCCCTAATGCACCCTTGCTTACATAGGGTTCCCATGCTATACTTCTAGCACCCCCCCTCAATGCCAATGTGGCATTGGATTACATAGCATGTAAATGGTTCCCCCCAATGAATCAGTGGGATGCCTTTATAAAGTAGGATAAAGGTTTATGTAATCCAATGTGGCATTGGATTATACAGTATGTAATGGTTCCCTCCCCTCAATGAATCAATGGGATGCCTTTATAAAGTAGGCTAAAAGGATGTTTACGGAGAGATGATACAGTAGATAGTAAAAAAAGGGTGGTCATCATGTGCTTTAGAGACATAGTTGGCCACCGATTCTTTTGGTACTTTAGGGGAGTTAGGACACCTCGTGATATGTCCTATTTGTTTATATTCATTGCACTTTATCTTGTTGGGATATTTTTTCCAGTAATTTCTTATAATATGTCCCTTTTTATTGCAAAAAGAACATTTGGTAGAAACAACATAGACTAAGAATTGATCATGGCTTACTGAGGTGGATGCTAAGCTAGTGCTGCCTTCCTTTTGATTTCTTATCTCCTCATCTAAATAAGACTAAATTACACATTCAAGTGTAGGGTTTGGTACATTTGTCAGGGTAGTGACAAAACTTGAAAAGACTTTCCTTACAGTTTTTAAAAGTTTTGCAATGGCATCTTCTTTTGTAACTAGAGCTTGGACCAAAGCTAATTGGGCCATTAGTCCCTTCATGTGGGAAATGAACTCTCCCAATTCTTCTTCTTTCTTTTATTTCAAGCTAAAGAACTTTATTTTGAGGAATATTTTGGAGTCCTTTCCTCTTGCACCATATAGTTTCTTGAGTCATCCCACTTTTCCTTTGCAATTGCAAGTTGATCAATGTGGTGGATTAAGGATTCATTCAGGTGCAACATTATGATGGCTTGGGCTCTTTCATCATCTTCGACATCTACAGGGTTGGATTGGTCAATGGCTTTGGTCCCTTTGATGAAGGGCCAATAATCCCTCTCCATTTGATATTTCACTAATACCTACCATGGGTGAAAGTTTCCTCCATCAAACTTGAGAATTTGAGGATTTACATCAACATATGCCATGATAGGAAGGTCTTTCGATTGCACAAGATAATGGTGGTGTCTAATCCTTTACCAGGTAGGCAATAAGAGTGGAAGCAAATGAAATGATGTTTTAAACCAAGTAAATAGTAGACTGAAAGTAACTAATGTGTAATTAGACAAATAAGATTAGATGAAGAGATGGAAATAGTCTATGTGTTTATATTTGACACATAGCCTTACAAAGGCCAAGAATAATGATGAAAATTAAGCACTTAATGAATATGTTTAAGGTAAACACTAATCTCCTTAAGACTAATATTTAGCATACAACATCTTCATATAATGATTGGAAACAAGATCATGATTGAGAAATGTAGCACTAATGCTTATAAGCACTCATCTCACAGTACATGCTTACAAGTCGGCCTTTGATGAACTTAATGATGTCCACCAAGTTTTTTCACACCTAAGATGGAGCTTCCAGATCTATGATGAATGCCAAATATAGTTAATCAATGATTAGAATCATTGTTAGTGACTTCTAGGATGATTAAAGTGGAAGTGAAGAAATCTTGAGCTTCTTGGCTATGGCTACTAGATAGGTGACAATTAGGGTTTTGCTCCGCACCAGCAAGTAGACAGACAATTTTGGCAAACCCTTTTAGGGTTAGATAGCCCACTTAGGGGGCTACAAATGCTCTATAACAGCTAGCCACATTGCATCCTCTACCACCCATGGGAATTGTATGAACTCCTCGATGTTCAAATTGCACATGAACTAGAAGAATGGTAATGCTCAGTCTTGTGTGCATGATGTTGACTAGAGAGGTGACGAGCAACTATGCCAGGAGTAGAGGGAGAAGTCTCTAGAAGAAAGAAACCCAAAATATTCCCTCCTTTGGCCACAACAGTTTCTCCAAGGTCTATAGGCCTAGATGGGCTATGGAGGTTAAGAGATATGGTTGAGAAACGAACTTCTCATGTGCAATTAGGTCAAGATGGACTTGGAAGAATTTTGTTGGACCAAAGATTGGAATATCAAAGTTTCGACATAGAGAAGTGTGCACAAGAGGGAGAATGTGCTCAAGTACAAGAAAAAGATCTTGCTTAATTAGTTGCTCAAGTACAACTAGAGTACACTCTCTCATCGGCATTGAGAGTGACCTTTGGCTATTTACATAGCCAAAGGTCACTAGAAGCTAGGGTTAGGGTTTCCATTCTCCTCTAGTGCATTCACACCTCACCTTCCCTCCTATACTCTTGCTTACATAGGGTTCCCATGCTCTACTTCTAAGAGGTGGGGGATCTAGGAAACTCAAACAATGTTGCCCTTGAAGTAGATATACTCCATGTGCCATACAAGTTTAGAACCTTGGGATCCACCACTTTTGTGCTTCTCAAAGATTAAACTATGATGTAATGGTCATTAATGAGAAAATTCAGTCTCTTGAAACATTTGGAATTTGAAAGGACTTAACTTACAAATGAGAGGGAAGAAATGGTGGGATGCAAGGTTGAAGCTATGGAGTGTAATATGGTACAGAGAGAGAGAAGCTCACTAATGTTTTGTGGCTATAATGAGTGGTATCCTTATTCTTTGTTATTTTTACTCATACATGACTAAGCAATATGCACTCATACAAGGGGGTGCTGATGATTGGGAAATCTATGCAAATAAAGGCACAAAAATGTGCTCAACATTGAAACATCTTTTATAAAATGGCATTTTGCATTTGTTGTCTCTTGTAAAAAATCAAATATGAAGCAATGAAACAATGTGTAGTCCAAAAGGCTCACATTAAAAAATGTAGAAAGGAAAAGAATGGTCAACACCTTTTGTTCCATTTTAAAAATTGAGGGGTCTCTAAGAACTTAGCCAAAATGTATGCAACCCAAATTTTATAATATCAAGAAAGCAAAAGGAAGAGGCTTGTCGGGTGATTTGAGAAGGTGGGAGGTTGAGGTGATTACAACCTCTCTATTCCTTTATCTTCTTACCTTACGCCTCTTTTCTCTCTCTCCCTCATTTAATACAACTCTCTCATCTTTCTTGTTCTTACTTCTTTCTCTTGTGCTTCATTGCAGAATCTAATGGAGAGTGAGGAAGAAGAGGGTGAGGATGGTTTGAATCTATCAATCTCTTGTGTGCCTCTCTCTTGTGTGTTTTGAGGCATGGTTTCTTGGTGAGGAGGAAAGGTTTCTTGCATGTTTTTGTGGCTAGCGAGTGTACTTGTAGCCTCTACTTTGCCGGTTCGAGCTTCTATTTGTGCCATGGCAGGGTGCTGTTCATTTGGTGCACTGGCCGGGAAGAAAGAGATGGCAAAAAAATCTGTAGAAAGGAGTATTGTTTTCTCACTCATGGTGATTTCAAATCTAAAAGAGCTCACAGATTGAAAGAGACTCAAGGAGAAAGGGTCATTCAAGGATGCTCGTGCTCAAAATGAGAAAAGGATTAAAACGATGCTTGGAGATTGTGGGAAGATCAAGAAGTGTTGCAATTTTTATAGCCGAGCATCATTCTCCTATGGCGAATCCATCCGCCCATCAACCATTTGGAGCCTCAGTGCCTCGCCATAATACTTACCTCTTTCCGCTTCCTTCCTAAGCACCACCCGTGCTACAACTACGGGAGTGTCTCAGCACCCTCTACGAGCTTGGGGGTTGATTTCATGCTGGGCTGTGGGAAAGTGAAGGCTTCTCCTATCTTCTTCTTCATCCTCCTACATGTGCTCTCTTGCCATGGAGATATGCAGGACATGGCGGCCTTAGTGCTTGTGTTGTGCATCAGTTTGGTGGAGGAGAGGTCAAGATCAAAGAGACAGGGAGGGGAGCTTCACGGAGAAAAGCACCTTGGCCATGGCCACAATGCACAATGGGAGCCAGGTTGTGATGCCATGTTCGGCAAGCTACTGTAGGTCCAATTTCGTGAGTGGGAAGGATAGGGTAACGTACTGGTGCGGCTTTGCGGATGCCAAATGTGCGGGCGAGGAGGTGGACTACACAAGCTTCTACGACTTCGAGAGGAAAGTGACAAGGGGGAAGCATGTCCTTGCCATGTAAAGCTTCCTGCTTGTCCATAGCTTATAGCTCATGTTGATTGCATTCATGGACCTTGGAATCCCCTGACAACGCCATAGAGGTGTAGAGAAAATCATACTATCAAATCAGTAGCACGCAGTCGAAATCATTTCCATTATTTTCCCCCTTCTCTCGTCTCCACACAGAAGGTACATGCCTCTCCTTTATCCACCCCAAGAAAATCATTTTCAAAACAATAGGCCTTGATTATTTGACTTTTAGATAAATACCTTGTTTGTGGTTCATATGCTTATCTTCTTGACCCTTCTTTCACCAAGGCCATCATCCATTACACATAACAAATTTCCAAGAATTTCCTTTTCGTCAACTATTGTTCCTTTGTATTTTCATAAAACCTACCTTCCTTTTCTTTCCAAACATAAATTTTTAGGTGTGAGAACTTCAATGTTTTATCTTTTGTAAGGGTGTGCTTAATGCTTATATCTTTCTCGAGTTTATTATTGTGCTTCAGGATGTGGTTGTCTTTCAAGCTATCCTAGGTGTGCTGTCATCCTTGTAAGAAAAATTGTTGAAGAGCCCTAGCTTTTGGGAATTGTTTGTGGTTTTATGTGGTGTGATTTTCAACCTAAGCTCAACGTCCTAGTTGTGTGTGTACTTTTGTGTGATTATTTTCCTTCCCTATCCAATGACAATTCAAAGACGATGAAGAAAAGAAATGAAGATTGAAGACAAAAAATGAATACAAAGAATTTTGTTAGAGCTGATCGTGGTTCTTCTCTAATTTGTTCGCGGGACACTTCACACTTAAGCGTGGGAGGAATGATGACTGAGAAATATGTGCAAATAAAGGCACCAAAATGTAAGGAAACATCTTTCATAAAATGGCATTTTGCTTTTATACTCTCTTGTAAAAAATCAGATATGAAGCAATGTAACAATGTGTAGTCCAAAAGGCTCGCATTAAAAAATGTAGAAAGGAAAAGAATGGTCAACACCTTTTATCCCATTTTAAAAATTGAGGGGTCTCTAAGACCTTAGCCAAAATGTATGCGACCCAAATTTTATAATATCAAGAAAGGAAAAGGAAGAGGTTGGTTGGGTGAGTAGAGGGGGTGGGAGAATGAGGTGGTTACAACCTCTCTTTTCCTTTATCTTCTCACAGTAAGCTTCATTTCTCTCTCTCCCTCATTTGGCACAACTCTCATCTTTCTTGTTCTTGCTTCTTTCTCTTGTGCTTCATTGCAGAATCTAATGGAGGGCAAGGAAGAGGAAGAGGGTGAGGATGGTTTGAATCTATCAATCTCTTGTGTGCCTCTCTCTTATGTGTTTTGAGGCATGGTTTTTTGGTGAGGAAGAAAGGTTTCTTGCAGGTTTTTGCGGCCAACGAGTGTACTTGCAGCCTCTACTTTGCGGCTTTGAGCTTCTATTTGTGTCATGGCATTCAGTGAGGAGTAACCGCAATAAGTACTTCTCTCCACACATAGGAGCCATGAAATATATTCTACCACACGTATTTCCTTGCTTTCTCTTTGTCCACATTTGTTTTAAAAACATTCCAAACTCAATACATTGGAAAGTCTTGATATAAAATTGTGTTTGCCTCAGGATGTAGATGATTACAAGTAAACCACTCTGTCAGAGTAGTTCTTTGTACATTTTCATTCTGCATCACATTTTGAATGTTATCAGTGTCACAAAAAGCAATATTATTCTCTCCAGGAAAATATATTTGCAGTCATTGAATATCAGGCTTCTCATCATGAAGTTTATATTCAAACATCTGCCAACATGCTTCAGAAGTAGAAATATATGGTGCATCTAAGTATCTCTCAACGTCATCAATATCCACCCTATCATTTCTATTGGTATAAAATGTGTACTTCTGGTCTTAAGTACGTTTGTATATTAATGCATACTTTAATATTTTGATGACTTTCATTAAGTGTATGTAAAATTGGATGTGTGTATATGAACTTTAGTGTGTTTTAAGTGGCTCTCTTCCTTTCTCATGATGTATTGATTTTAAAGTTATGTTTTCAAACATTCAAGTGAAAGCATCATGGCCACAAGCATATGTTTTAATGCTACGTATCATGCGACTTGAACTTGATCCATCCATAGCCAATATTTTACCTTAACCATGGTATGTGTACATAATGATCATTTAGATACTTTTTAGTGATAAATTATCTACCATTTTTCAAACTAAGTTTACATGTGCCTTACTATTTTATAGCAATCTCTTGTGTGCCTCTCTCTTGTGTGTTTTGAGGCATGGTTTCTTGGTGAGGAAGAAATGTTTCTTGCATGTTTTTATGGCTAGCGAGTGTACTTGCAGCCTCTACTTTGTCAGTTTGAGCTTCTATTTGTGCTGTGGCAGGGTGCTGTTCATTTGGTGCACTGACCTGGAAGAAAGAGGTGGCAACAAAATCTATAGAAAGGAGTCTTGTTTTCTCAGTCATGGTGATTTCAAATTTGAAAGAGCTCACAGATTGAAAGAGACTCAAGGAGAAAGGGTCATTCAAGGATGCTCGTGCTCAAAATGAGAAAAGGATTGAAACGATGGTTGGAGATGGTGGAAGATCAAGAAGTGTTGCAATTTTTATAGCCGAGCATCATTCTCCTACCGCCAATCCATCTGCCCATCAACCAATTGGCACCTCACAGCCTCGCCATAATACTTACCTCCTTCCGCTTCCTTCCTAAGTACCAGTGCTGCTACAACTACGGCCGTGTCTCAGCACCTTCTACGAGCTTGGGGGCTGATTTCATGCTGGGCTCTGGGAAATTGAAGGCTTCTCCTATCTTCTTCTTCATCCTCTTGCATGTGCTCTCTTGCCATGGAGTTATTCAGAACAGGCCTCAAAGCTAGTGCTGTGGAGCAGTTTGGTGGAGGAGAGATCAAGATCAAAGAGATGGGGAGGAAAGCTCCATGGGGAAAAGCACCTTGGCCATGTCCGCAATGCACAACGAGAGCTAGGTCGCAAGGCCATGTCCGGCGAGCTACTTCAGGCCCAATTTTGTGTGCGGGAAGGACGGGGTAACGTGCTAGTGTGACTTTGTAGATGCTAAATTTGTGGGTGAGGAGGTGGACTACACAAGCTTTTGCGACTTCAAGAGGAAAGAGACTGGGGGTAAGCCTGTCCTGGCCGTTTAAAGCCTCTTGCTTGTCCATACCTTATGGCTTATGGTGGATGGATTCTTGGTCCTTCTTAGAATCCCTTGAGAACGACACAGAGGTGCAAAGAAAAACAAACTGTCGAGGTTGTAGCACACAGTCAAAATCATCTGCCTGATCTTCCCCCTCCTCTCGTCTCCATGCGGCAGTTACATGCCTCTCATTTATCCACCCCAAGAAAATCATTTTTAAAACAATAGGCCTTGATTATTCGACTTTTAGATAAATACCTTGTTTGTGGTTCATATGCTTATCTTCTTGACCCTTCTTTCACCAAGACCATCATCCATTACACATAACAAATTTCCAAGAATTTCCTTTCGTCAATTTTTGTTCTTTTGGATTTTCATAAAACATACCTTCCTTTCCTTTTCAAACATAAATTTTCGGGCGGGAGAACTTCAATGTTTTATCTTTTGTAAGGGTGTGCTTAATGCTTATATCTTTCTCGGGTTTATTATTGTGCTTCAGGGTGTGGTTGTCTTTCAACCTATCTTGGGTGTGATGTCATCCTTGTCAGAAAAATTGTTGAAGAGCCCTACCTTTTGGGTATTGTTTGTGGTTTTATTTGGTGTGATTTTCAACCTAGGCTCAACATCCTAGTTGTGTGTGTACTTTTGTGTGATTATTTTCCTTCCCTATCCAATGACATTTCAAAGACGATGAATAAAAGAAATGAAGATTGAAGACCAAAGATGAAGACAAAGAATTTTGTTAGAGCTGATCATGGTTCTTCTCTAATTTGTTCGCGGGGACACTTCACACTTGAGCGTGGGAGGAATGATGACTCGGAAATATGTGCAAATAAAGGCACAAAAATGTGCTTAACATGGAAATATCTTTTATAAAATGGCATTTTGCTTTTATACTCTCTTGTAAAAAATCAGATATGAAGCAATTTAACAATGTGTAGTCCAAAAGGCTTGCATTAAAAAGTGTAGAAAGGAAAGGAATGGTCAACACCTTTTGTCCCATTTTAAAAATTGAGGGGTCTCTAAGACCTTAGCCAAAATGTATGCGACCCAAATTTTATAATATCAAGAAAGGAAAAGGAAGAGGCTTGTAGGGTAATTTGAGGGCGTGGGAGGTTGAGGTGGTTACAGCCTCTCTCTTCCTTTATCTTCTCACAGTAAGCTTCATTTCTCTCTCTCCCTCATTTGGCACAACTCTCAACGTTCTTGTTCTTGCTTCTTTCTCTTGTGCTTCATTGTAGAATCTAATGGAGAGGGAGGAAGAGGAAGAGGGCGAGGATGGTTTGAATCTATCAATATCTTGTGTGCCTCTCTCCTGTGTGTTTTGAGGGATAGTTTCTCGGTGAGGAAGAAAGGTTTCTTGTAGGTTTTTGTGGCCAATGAGTGTACTTGCAACCTCTACGAGCTTCTATTTGTGCCGTTGTAGGGTGCTGTTCATTTGGTGCACTGACCAGGAAGAAAGAGGTGGCAACAAAATTTGTAGAAAGGAGTCTTGTGGCTAGCGAGTGTACTGCAACCTCTACTTTGTCGGTTTGAGCTAATATTTGTGCCGTGGAAGGGTGTTGTTCATTTGGTGCACTGATCGGTAAGAAAGAGGTGGCAACAAAATCTATAGAAAGGAGTCTCCTTTTCTCAATAATGGTGATTTCAAATCTGAAAGAGGTCACAGATTGAAAGAGACTCAAGGAGAAAGGGTCATCCAAGGATGCTCGTGCTCAAAATGAGAAAAAGATTGAAACGATTCTTGGAGATGGTGGACAGATCAAGAAGTGTTGCAATTTTTTATAGGCGAGCATCATTCTCCTACCGCGAATCCATACGCCCATAAACCATTTGGAACCTCACAGCCTTGCCATATACTTATCTCCTTCCGTTTCCTTCTTAAGCACCACCCGTGCTGCAACTAGGGGGTGTGTTAGCACCCTCTACGAGCTTGGGGGATGATTTCAAGTTGGACTGTGGGAAAGCAAAGTCCTCTTCTATCTTCTTCTTCATCTTCTTGCATGTGCTCTCTTGCCATGGAGTTATGCAGGACGTGGCGGCGTTAATGCTAGTGCTACCAAGCAGTTTGGTGGAGGAGAGGTCAAGATCAAAGATATGGGGATGAAAGCTCCACGGGAAAAAGCACCTCCTCCATGGCTGCAATGCACAATGAGAGCTAGGTCGTGATGCCATGTCTGGTAAACTTCAGGCCCAAATTCGTGTGCAGGAAAGATAGGGTAATGTACTGGTGCGATATTGCATATGTCGAATGTGCGGGCGAGGAGGTGGACTACACAAGCTTCTGTGACTTCAAGAGGAAAGAGACGGGGGGTGGGGGGGAGCATGTCCTGGCCATTCAAAGCCTTCTGCTTGTCCATAGCTTATGGCTCATGCTGGCTACATTCCTGGTCCTTTTTGGAATCTCCTGAGAACGCCGCAGATGTGTAGAGAAAATCATACTGTCGAATCAACATCATGCATTTGAAATCATTTGCCTTATCTTCCCCCTCCTCTTGTCTCCACAAGGAAGGCCTCTCCTTTATCCACCCCAAGAAAATCATTTTCAAAACAATAGGCCTTGATTATTCGCCTTTTAGGTAAATACCTTGTTTGTGGTTCATATGCTTATCTTCTTGAGCCTTCTTTCACCAAGACCATCATCCATTACACATAACAAATTTCCAAGAATTTCCTTTTCATCAATTATCGTTCTTTTGGATTTTCATAAAACTTACCTTTCTTTCCTTTTCAAACATAAATTTTCGGGTGGGAGAACTTCAATGTTTTATCTTTTGTAAGGGTGTGCTTAATGCTTATATCTTTCTCGGGTTTATTATTGTGCTTTAGGGTGTGGTTGTCTTTCAACCTATCTTGGGTGTGATGTCATCCTTGTAAAAAAAATTGTTGAAGAGCTAGGCTATCTTTCGGGTTTTGTTTGTGGTTTTATTTGGTGTGATTTTCAACCTAGCTTCAACATCCTAGTTGTGTGTGTACTTTTGTGTGATTATTTTCCTTCCCTATCCAATGACATTTCAAAGACGATGAAGAAAATAAATGAATAATGTAGACCAAAGACGAAGACAAAGAATTTTGTCATAGTTGATCGTGGTTCTTCTCCAATTTGTTTGTGGGGACACTTCACACTTAAGTGTGGGAGGAATGATGACCGGGAAATATGTGCAAACAAAGCCACAAAAATGTGCTTAACATGGAAACATCTTTTATAAAATGGCATTTTGCTTTTATACTCTCTTGTAAAAAATTAGATATGAAGCAATGTAACAATGTGTAGTCCAAAAGGATCGCATTAAAAAATGTAGAAAGGAAAAGAATGGTCAACACCTTTTGTCCCATTTTAAAAATTGAGGGGTCTCTAAGACCTTAGTGAAAATGTATGCAACCTAAATTTTATAATATCAAGAAAGGAAAAGGAAGAGGCTTGTTGGGTGTTTTGAGGGGGTGGGAGGTTGAGGTGGTTACAACCTCTCTCTTCCTTTATCTTCTCACCATATGCTTCATTTCTCTCTCTCGCTCATTTGGCACAACTCTCATCTTTCTTGTTCTTGCTTCTTTCTCTTGTGCTTCATTGCAAAATCTAATGGAGAGGGAGGAAGAGGAAGAGGGTGAGGATTGTTTGAATCAATCAAACTCTTGTGTGTCTCTCTCTTGTGTGTTTTGAGGGATGGTTTCTTGGTGAGGAAGAAATGTTTCTTGCAGGTTTTTGTGGCCAACGAGTGTACTTGCAACCTCTACTTTGCGGGTTTGAGCTTCTATTTATGCCGTGGCAGGGTGCTGTTCATTTGGTGCACTGACCGGGAAGAAAGAGGTGGCAACAAAATCTGTAGAAAGGAGTCTTGTGGCTAGCGAGTCTACTTGCAGCCTCTACTTTGCCGGTTTGAGCTAATATTTGTGCGGTGGAAGGGTGTTGCTCATTTGGTGTACTGACCGATAAGAAAGAGGTGGCAACAAAATCTGTAGAAAGGAATCTTGTTTTCTAAGTCATGGTGATTTCAAATCTGAAAGAGATCACAGATTGAAAGAGACTCAAGGAGAAAGGGTCATTCTAGGATTCTCGTGCTCAAAATGAGAAAAAGATTGAAACGATTCTTGGAGATGGTGGACAGATCAAGAAGTGTTGCAATTTTTATAGTCGAGCATCATTCTCCTACCGCGAATCCATAGGGCCATCAACCATTTGGCGCCTCACAGCCTCACCATATACTTACCTCCTTCCTCTTCCTTCCTAAGCACCACCCCTGCTACAACTAGGGGGTGTGTCAGCACCCTCTACGAGCTTGGGGCTGATTTCAAGTTGGGCTATGGGAAAGCAAAGTCCTCTTCTATCTTCTTGTTCATCTTCCTGCATGTGCTCTCTTGCCATGGATTTATGCAGGACGTGGCGGCCTTAATGCTAGTGCTACGGAGCAGTTTGGTGGAGGAGAGGTCAAGATCAAAGAGACGGGAAGAAAAGCTCCACTAGGAAAAGCACCTCGGCCATGGCCGCAATGCACAACGAGAGCTAGGTCGCGATGGCATGTCTGGCGAGCTACTTCAGGCCCAATTTTGTGTGCGAGAAAGACAAGGTAACGTATTGGTGCAATATTGCGGATGCCGAATGTGCGAGCGAGGAGGTGGACTACACAAGCTTCTGCGACTTCGAGAGGAAAGAGATCCGGGGGGGGAGCATGTCCTGGCTGTTCAAAGTCTTTTTCTTGTCCATAGCTTATGGCTCATACTGGTTGCATTCCTGGTTCTTTTTTGGAATCCCCTGAGAACACCGCAGAGGTGCAGAGAAAATCATATTGTCGAATCTGCATCACACATTCGAAATCATGTGCCTTATCTTCCCCCTCCTGTCATCTCCATGCGGAAGGTACAAGCCTCTCCTTTATCCACCCCAAGAAAATCATTAAAAAAAAGGGCCTTGATTATTCGACTTTTAGATAAATACCTTGTTTGTGGTTCATATGCTTATCTTCTTGACCCTCCTTTCACCAACACCATCATCCATTACACATAACAAATTTCCAAGAATTTTCTTTTTTTGAATTATTGTTCTTTTGGATTTTCATAAAACTTACATTCCTTTCCTTTTCGAACATAAATTTTCGGGTGGGAGAACATCAATGTTTTATCTTTTGTAAGGGTGTGCTCAATGCTTATATCTTTCTCGAATTTATTATTGTGCGTCAGGGTGTGGTTGTCTTTCAACCTATCTTGGGTGTGATATCATCCTTGTAAGAGAAATTGTTGAAGAGCCCTATCTTTCGGGTTTTTTTTGTGTTTTTATTTGGTGTGATTTTCAACCTAGGCTCAACGTCCTAGTTGTGTGTGTACTTTTGTGTGATTATTTTCCTTATGCAATGAAAATTCAAAAATGATGAAGAAAAGAAATGAAGATTGAAGACCAAAGATGAAGAAAAAGAATTTTGATAGAGCTGATCGTGGTTCTTCTCCAATTTGTTCACGGGGAAACTTCACACTTAAGCGTGGGGGGAATGATAAACGGGAAATATGTGCAAATAGAATGTGCTAAACATGGAAACATCTTTTATAAAATGGCATTTTGTTTTTATACTCTCTTGTAAAAATCAAATATGAAGCAATGTAACAATGTATAGTCCAAAAGGCTCACATTAAAAAATGTAGAAAGGAAAAGAATGGTCAACACCTTTTTTCCCAATTTAAAAATTGAGGGGTCTCTAAGACCTTAGCGAAAATGTATGCAATGCAAATTTTATAATATCAAGAAAGGAAAAGGAAGAGGGTTGTCGGGTGATTTGAGGGGGTGGGAGAATGAGGTGGTTACAACCTCTCTCTTCCTTTATCTTCTCACCATATGCTTCATTTCTCTCTCTCCCTCATTTGGCACAACTCTCATCTTTCTTGTTCTTGCTTCTTTCTCTTGTGCTTCATTGCAGAATCTAATGGAGGGCGAGGAAGAGGAAGAGGGTGAGGATGGTTTGAATCTATCAATCTCTTGTGTGCCTCTCTCTTGTGTGTTTTGAGGCATGGTTTCTTGGTGAGGAAGAAATGTTTCTTGCATGTTTTTATGGCTAGCGAGTGTACTTGTAGCCTCTAGTTTGCCGGTTTGAGCTTCTATTTGTGCTGTGGCAGGGTGCTGTTCATTTGGCGCACTGACCTGGAAGAAAGAGGTGGCAACAAAATCTGCAAAAAGGAGTCTTGTTTTCTCAGTCATGGTGATTTCAAATCTGAAAGAGCTCACAGATTGAAAGAGACTCAAGGAGAAAGGGTCATTTAAGGATGCTCGTGCTCAAAATGAAAAAAGGATTGAAACGATGGTTGAAGATGGTTGGTAGGTCAAGAAGTGTTGCAATTTCTATAGCCGAGAATCATTCTCCTACAACCAATCCATCCGCCCATCAACCATTTTCCACCTAGAAGCCTCTCCATAATACTTACCTCCTTCTGGTTCCTTCCTAAGCACCACCCCTGTTGCAACTACGGCTGTGTCTCCTGTTGCAACTACGGCTGTGTCTCAGCACTCTCTACAAGCTTGGGGGCTGATTTCATGCTGTTGGGCTGTGGAAGAGCGAATGCTGTTGGGTTGTTGGTTAAGATCAAAGAGGCACAATTTGGTGTGTGGGAAGGACGGGGTAACGTACTGGTGCGCCTTTGCGGAAGCGAATGTGCAGGCGAGAAGGTGGACTACACAATATTCTGCGACTTCGAGAGGAAAGAGACAGGGGGTAGGCCTGTCCTGGCCATTCAAAGCCTCCTGCTTGTCCATAGCTTATGGCTCATACTGGCTCCATTCCTGGTCCTTCTTGGAATCCCTCGAGAACGTTGCAGAGGTGCAGAGAAAGTCATATTGTTGAAGCAGCAATACAGAGTCGAAATCAAGTGCCTTATCTTCCCCCTCCTCTCGTCTCCACGTGGAAGGTACATGCCTCTCCTTTATCCACCCCAAGAAAATCGTTTAAAAAAAATAGGCCTGGATTATTCGACTTTTAGATAAATACCTTGTTTGTGGTTCATATGCTCATCTTGACCCTTCTTTCACCAAGACCGTCATCCATTACACATCACAAATTTCCAAGAATTTCCTTTTTGTCAATTTTCGTTCTTTTAATTTTTCATAAAACATACATTCTTTTCCTTTTTGAACATAAACTTTCGGGTGGGAGAACTTCAATGTTTTATCTTTTGTAAGGGTGTGCTTAATGCTTATATCATTCTTGGGTTTATTATTGTGATTCACAGTGTGGTTGTCTTTCAACTTTTCTTGGGTGTGATGTCATCCTTGTAAGAAAAATTGTTGAAGAGCCCTATCTTTTGGGTTTTGTTTGTGGTTTTATTTGGTGTGATTTTCAACCTAGGCTTAACGTCCTAGTTGTGTGTGTACTTTTATGTGATTATTTTCCTTCCCTATCCAATGACAATTCAAAGACGATGAAGAAAAGAAATGAAGATTGAAGATCAAAGATGAAGACAAAGAATTTTGTTAGAGCTGATCGTGGTTCTTCTCCAATTTCTTCGCGGGGACACTTCACACTTAAGTGTGGGAGGAATGATGACTGGGAAATATGTGCAAATAAAGGCACAAAAATGTAAGGAAACATCTTTTATAAAATGGCATTTTGCTTTTATACTCTCTTGTAAAAAATCATATATGAAGCAATGTAACAATGTGTAGTCCAAAAGGCTCGCATTAAAAAATGTAGAAAGGAAAAGAATGGTCAACAACTTTTGTCCCATTTTAAAAATTGAGGGGTCTCTAAGACCTTAGCCAAAATGTATGCGACCCAAATTTTATAATATCAAGAAAGGAAAAGGAAGAGGCTTGTCGGGTGATTAGAGGGGGTGGGACGTTGAGGTGGTTACAAACTCTCTCTTTCTTTATCTTCTCACAATAAGCTTCATTTCTCTCTCTCCCTCATTTCACACAACTCTCAACTTTATTGTTCCTGCTTCTTTCTCTTGTGCTTCATTGTAGAATCTAATGGAGTGGGAGGAAGAGGAAGAGGGTGAGGATGGTTTGAATCTATCAATCTCTTGTGTGCCTCTCTCTTGTGTGTTTTGAGGCATGGTTTCTTGGTGAGGAGGAAGAAGGAGATGCCACTTGAAGATCCTGAGGGAACCGCAATTCCAAAAAGGGTGATGGAAGCAAAAAGGAAGAGAAGAGAGATGGTGGGGCAAGCACAGAGGAGGATGAGAGCCCCAACCACAGCAAGTTCATGAAGTTCAGATCATCTTGGAAAGAGAAGAATGCTATCCTGTAAACTGGTCCTAAGAACTAGTTGTCTAGGAGTAGTGGGAGAACAAATGCTAACCTTTTGAGCTCTCCTTCCACTACCCTCACTCCTTAGATAAGGTTATGTCTCTAAGAGTGGTGGAACAAGTGATCAAGCTCCACAATGAATGGGGAATTGATGGTTAGATGAAAAAGAAAAATACCCTACAAGGTGGAAAAAAGAACCTGTGCACTACTGGGGCAAGTCAAGGTTTGGGAGATCCCAAAGTCTGTTAGTGGATATGAAGCCCAAATGAAATGGCGGTGACGTGTTTGGGACTCCAACCTTGATGCTTGGATGGACTTCTGTAACATCATACTGGAGGAGCACAAGAATTCCACCTACATGCCATATTCGTAGAGAATAGGGGTAGAATATAACTCGAACATGCATGGCAGGTATGATTTTCCCAAGATCTATAATGTAAATGTAGGGAGTCCAAAGGAGTGCTTAATCTTCACTAAGCGGGACATCTGCCCATCCATCATGCACTTCCTCGATGAGTTTTCATCCTACTCCAACCCCACTTTCATCACTATCTATAATTATCTCAAGGTACTCAAGATTTTTTCTTAAGAAAAAGCCCTCATGGAAGAGGCCTAGTTGCCACCACTCTTTTTTATCTCAATGTGAGAATCGATAGCTGCACGATGGCTCACCTTATGATGAGGGCCAAGCTCTTACCTTCCTTTTGTATGGCAGTCCTTGAAGATATGAATGACGGCCACTTCACCAAGTGCAATCACCCCTTCTTGTCAACGACAACCCTAAATGTATGTACTAACATAAAAGGCTACTTATAGAGCAAACCCTTTCTTACTAAGTCTCTTAGGCCTCCTTGTAATGTAGCTCCTAAAGAGCATGACGTCTAGTGTGCTCCCTCCTAATGTATTAAATATTATTATTTTTTTAAAAATGAGAGAGAAAGAAAGAAAGTGAAGAAAAGACAAAGATGAAGCACATAAAAAGGACAAAATGAAATTCTCATGTACCATCAAAGTGCAATAGACACTACACCTAGGGATAATTATATCCCTAGCCCCTTCCTCTACTTCACAGTTATGGCACATTAAGGGAAGGACATGCCTAGGGAGTTTACACTAGACTTGTCTCCCTAAGTCACACCCACAGCACCTCCTCTTGCACGATCTAGGTCCTCAACTGTGGAATAACACCATAGGCTTGCTTGAGGTTACCTAAGGTCTTTGCTTGAGGTCAACAACCCAACTCGCAGTTCCACTAGCATGACACCATACACTGCGTGGTGTGAGGTGGGCATACCCCCAAGTAGAGCACTTCCTTTTTCTTTTTAGGTACATTCGATAACCCACAACCAACCAACTGACCTTGTGAGAGCTGATTTTTGACTCCAAGAAGTGCTTAAAAATAGCCAAAAAATCTGAATTTCAAGGGAAAAATAGACTTCGTCGAAGGCAGCAGCTATCTGCACTTAGTCGATTTTAAGCGGCAAGTCAGAATCGGGTTCCTAAAATGCTTTAAAGATACACCAACTAGCGGTTCGGGATTTTTTCATAAATTTTCCATCCATCGGATTGGATCCCAAGAAGTGCCAGGCAGTGAGGTACCTCAAGACGGTCAAGCAGAAATTTACAGTCTCAAAATTTGATGCCGAACACGAGAATGGTGGTGCCCGAAGTGGAGGACCAAGAAAAGGCCAAGTTCAAAAATACTTAAGAGGTGTAGAAGGGTGTGACCCTTGGGGGACTCCCCTTGGGACCCCACAAAAAACTAATTTAGTGGGGGGGAGGGGGGCGCCCTTTTTTTCGGGCTGAAAAAAAAAATGGAGGCGCCATTGACAGGCAACACATTTTGAGGTAGAGGGGGGGGGGACTATGGATCTTCAAAGAAACCCCCTCAACAGATTACATCAGTGACCTTGGTTCTTCCTACGCTCTCCATCGCCATTCTCCAGGTGTCCAATGGCTGCCCCGATGAAGAGATCCTATTCTAGTCTTTCTCTCTCCGCCCTCTCTCTCCCCTCTATGGGTTGTTCATGTGCACTATTTTGAAGGAGGAATCAGGAAGGAGATTGAAGCAAATGATGATGGAGATTAATGGAGATACTAAAGATTGATGTGCAACATGGAATTGAGAGCAATGGAGGCTCTGTCTGCCGCTGGCCACGCAGCCATTTAATGCATCTTGGGTTTCATAGAAACACAGTATGACTATTTTTAATGAAGGAAATGAAGCTTTTTTGACATCTTATGATGGAAATGATGTTCTTATGAGATGAAAGTTTGTTTGAGTGTTGGTTGCATTATTTTTACTTTTTATCTATCAAAAAATTCTAATTTCATAATGATTTAGATGCGTTATTTAAATCCTGCAAAGCCCAAAATGGGGTTTTTGAGGGTAAAATGATGGTTTTATCGTTTCGGGTGCGGTGAAAGGTGTTTCTATGGGGCAAAATGAAAAATAAAATTGAAATTTAGTATGCTAAAATGATTGGTATATTGAAATAAAAAAATAGTAGTAATTATTGACAAATAAATGCATAAAATAAGAGAAAATAGGGAAAAAATAGAAATACGCTTCATACAAATAAGGAAAAATATAATGAGTGTTTGTGAATGTATGGTGGTGGCAGAGCATGAGGTTTCCTTCTCTTTGTCAAAGTTCGCGATTTATCACTTTTCATACATCAAAACATAACCTTTTTTGAGTTTGTATACAAGACCTTGTGCGGGGGGTGGATTGGATGGATTGGCCCTTGAAATTGAATATGGTGAGGGGTTGATCCCTTCTTGATGCTAACAATGGGTGGATCAGTCCTTTGAAATTGCACATGGTGTTGGACGGATCCCCCTAAGAGATTGGCGGGTGGGTGGATTGGTCTTTGAGATTCATGATTGTGTTGGACGGATCCCTCAAGGAGATTTGGGGGGGAGGGGCGGCGGAAATGTCTTTGAGACTTAAGATGGTGTTGGATGGATCCCCCTCTCGCCCTCTGAGGTTGCGATGACACAAGCGTAACATGGCTTTTCCCTATTCCCTTTAAGTTGTCTTATTCCTTCACCTATATCCGTTTAGAGTTTACACTTGCATAGGAAGAAACTTGGCACTTCTTAAAAATGAATTACATTGTGACTCGCACTTTCCTTGCAAGAGCCTTCGAAGGTACTCTCTCATCCTTGAGAGAGCCTTGCTAGAATATTCGGTGCTTTCCTTCCTCTTAGGGAGAGAGCATCCTTCATCCTTGAGAGGACCTTGCCAAAATTGTAGTGATCTTATCTTTCTCATGGTGGATTACTAGATTGGGAATTATGATTTACATAAATGTATCTGATCATCATGGACTTGACTCAAGCCTTTACACCCACCTTTCTAGTTATGCAAATTATGTGATGCAAAAGTATGATTTCTTTCTAATGATGACTATGCTTTATCGTCCCGTTCATAGGGCTTAACATTGTAAGAGTACCTGGCTCTAGAATGTCGAATTAGCATTATTACCCGATAACCCATTTTTTCAGATTCTTTACCTCTCAAGCATATCAATGCTAGTGCATAAATCCAATGCTCTACAAACAAAAACAATGAATTCCTTGATTTTAGTGTGCACCAATGCATAATCTTTATGTAATTTCGTTCAATAACATGCCAGAGTGCAATAAAGCACAATTTCCAATATGATTTTATAATACAACCTAGTTGGTGGTTAGCTATTGTAGATTTTGCATGAATACTCCTCCCTACCTAATGTAGTCAGTCTATGTTTTAAAAGATTCCTACCAGAGTCAGATTTATGGAATGCACCTGCTTGCCAAGTGTCACGATTCCTTGACCCATAGCTCCATTGTTTGATGTGGGATTTATGCTCGATTGGGCCTTACTTCCCTTGGGAGGCATCATATAGTTCGGCCTTTCCTTCACGGATATGCACATGGTCTACAAAGGAGTTGACTCCTCACGTGAGAACTGGCCATGGGAACCCTCTCAAAGAGGGGGGGAGATGAAGCTTGAAAGATTCCAAGGAGATTCCCCCTTCTCTCTCTCTCTCTCTCTCTTTTTATGTTCCTTAGTGCCTCTCTCTTTCCCTCTCCCTCTTCCTCTGTCTCTCTGTCTCTCTGTCTCTGTCTTCACACACACACACACACACACACACACACACACACACACACACACACACACACACACACACACACACACACACTCACACACACTCTCTCTCTCTCTCTCTCTCTCTCTCTCTCTCTCTCTCTCTCTCTCTCTCTCCTTCAATCCGACAACATGGGAGAATAATGATAATAATGCCCTTCTTCTCTCTCCTAAGGGGGGGATTTTATAGTAGTATTTGGGGGAGGGGGGAAAGGCATGGCATGGAGCGCCCCCCCCCCCCCCCCCCCCCCCCCCAATCCCCATCAAGGCGACTAGGTGAACGGTCACTATGTAGAATATGGTGGAGGGATGGTCATCTCACTTGTGCCTTCCTCCGTAGCCTCATCACCAGCCACATCCTCTCGTCCCTTCTTGGTGTTGTCGGCCACTATAGATCCCCCTCCCTCCACTAGATGGCGGCATCGATAGGGGGAGTTAAAATAAAACTTAAAAAATCATTTAATTAATAAAAGGGGAGGGTCTTATAGTCACGGGTGGGCGAATATTACACTGATCGAGGAAGAAACTACATAGTGATGGAGTTAGAGTGCCTCACAATGGTGTTTGGCCTTGGAGAAATTTCAACACTACCTGTTGTTGTCAACACACTTAAAATTTTATGTGGACCATGAGGCACTATCCTTTCTCATAAATAAGGAAAATATGAAAGGCTGAATGATGAGATGGCTCCTTCTGTTCCAGCAATTTGATTTTGAAGTGGTTACCAAACCTAGTCACTCCCATGTCCTAGTTGATCATTTGTCACGTATCCCTCAAAGTGACAAAGAGGAGCCACATGATCCAGACCTCCCTAATGCTTCCTTGTTTCTAGTAGAAATTGTAACTTCTTGGTACACAGACATAGCCAATGTCTTGGCAACTTAATAGTATTCTCTTGACATCTCCAGTCATGAGAAGAAGTAGCTTTTGTTGGAATTAGATCCTTACACCCTATTAAGTAGTGCTGTGTACTACTAGAAAGGAAAAGACGAAGTGCTGCAACGATTTGTTGCAGGAGACAAGTTTGGGATAATACTAAAATCATGCCATGACGAGCCTTGTGGAGGACACTTTGCAAGAGAAGCGACAACAAGAAAGGCTCTACTCATAGAATGCTAGTGGCCAACATTACACAAGGATGCCTACGACTACTGCAAAGGTTGTGATGCTTTTCAGCGAATGGGAAAGCCAAAACCAATGCTATGCTACTACAACCCATCCTTCCCCTAATGCCATTCGAGAAGTGGGGCGTCGACTTTCTCGGACCCATCAATCCGCCAAACTAGAAGGAAGCAAAACATATACATTTTGGTCTATATGGATTATGTGACGAAGTGATGTGAAGCCAAGGCTCTTAAATGAGATAATGGCAACAGTATGGCCCTATTTTCTATATAAGAATATCATCACTCTCTTTGGAAGTCCTTTAGAGTTGGTAAGTGACAGAGGTACTCACTTTCTCAACAAGATCATGGAATAACTAATAGAGATTTAGAAGATTTGCCATCGTAAGTTCACATCCTACTACCCCAAAGCCAATGGCCAAGTTGAATTTACCAATCACATCCTCTATTCAATCTTGACACAAAGACGATTGTTGCACATCACTGTGATTGGAAGGATCAACTTACAGAAGCCCTCTATACATGCAAAACCTCTTATAAGCCTGCTACATGACAAACATATTTTCAATATACTGCATGGAATCAATCTTCCTTGTCGAGTTAGAGCTACCCTCTTTGTGAGTGGCTATCACCGAGTGGTTGGGAGATGTTGATTCATTATAGCACTATCTTTTATACTTGGAATGTTTCGATGAAATCCGACGAATGGCCTTACAGTGTATGAAAACCACATAGGCTCGACAAAAGGCTTACCATGATAGCTTCATCAAGCATAAGGAATTCAAAGAGAGTGACATAGTCCTCGCCTATGATTCCCGCTTTGGAAGTTCTGAAGAAAGCTCCAACAATGCTAGATGGGCCACTACAAAAGATACTTGTTGTCAACCCTAATAGCTCTGTTCAGATATAGGCTGTGGACACCTCTGAAAGTCTCTTCCTCATCAATGGCTATCACCTAAAGAAGTACTTCCCTCCCTAGGGATCTTGATAATCACACTCAATAGTTCTTCTTCCTCCAAGGCATTGCTCCTTCCTACTTCTTATGCTACTATTGATGTTCATCATTCTTAGCCTGACTGGGTGACACCATTCTGCTAACCTCTCACCTCCACCTCTAGCTTCTATTTGATTACCTTTCTATTCAATGTAACTGATGTGGCATGGATGGTTTTGATAAGTAATAATCTAACCTTGTGAGCAAAAAGAAAGGAAAAAAAAAAATATGGAAGAAAAGGACTACGATCCCTGCCATGCTGACCTACTCTTTGAGAAAAGATAGAGACACCCTTGAGAGTAGGAAAAAAGAAAGAAAAAAGATAAGGAAAAAAATATAAAAACTAATATGGGAGAAAATGAAGAAATTCCATGTCATAATAGGTCTTGCTCCAAGAAAAGGTTGCAAGCACTCTTGGGCAGGAAGCTGGCTATGGAAAAGGTGGTAACACCCCACAGTCTAGACTAATTGATTCCTTAGTCGACCTTCTAGAATCCAGTTTTGAAGCCACCTCCCTTGGTGCACTATGTCCTATACCTATAGAGAAATTTTCTCCTTATGACGTATTCCTATATTCCAACATAAGTTCTTGATCTATCAGCTACCTCCCTAGGGATACCTCTTCATCAACAGACACAATTTGGCATCATCAATAAGTCCAATGCCAATCTTCATTGACAACCCCTTGAGTGATGTGAGCTTTCATCCTAACAAGATGGGGATGTGAGTATGGGATGCCCTATATACTTATCAACAGAGCATGAGATAGGTGAGTGACTAGTCATTGCCCTTTAAATCTAAATGAGAGATGAGATGTGTGAATGGGGCATTGCATGCACGATTTGGGCCTCTCAATGCACAGACATGATTTGTTCCTGTGCATGGCATTATAAGGCTCCTTGGTCTTCCTTCTTGCATATATGTCGGCACAAGGTAGGATGCACTATTGCACCATCAATTGGACATAAGGCATACAACCTTTGAACAAATGGCAATGAGGATAAAATCAAGGGGTATCAGGAAATCAGGTTTCCCTCATGTATTCATCAACAAAGCGTGAAATAGGGGGGGGGGCTGAGTGTGATTGCTTTTCCCTTCAATCAATTGAGAGGCGAGATTCGAGGGGCATGACAACATTGGCAATCAGGTATGTTTTCGTTTCCCTATACACACACAAGAGGGGTCTCTACCATCATCACACGACACACCATTTTATTTTGTGCACTACACTATAAGGCTCCTTGGCCTTCCTTCTTGCACTTATGCCAGGCGGGCTCGGACATACATAGGCACCATCAATTATGCACGTTGGCATACTTCCTCTATATCATTTATCCTTATCAAATTCTAAAATGGACATGAGATATGGGTCATATTCCACTCCTCTTTGAGTGATATGAGTTATGCGGCAAGTGACTAATCTATCATCCCAACATGATTGACTATCGAGATTGAGTGTTGTATTCTTCACCACCATGACGGCTTACTAGGTTTTCATCAACAACGTTACCTCCTTGGGTATTGCTGTCTAGTCCCTGCCATGCTAGATGCATACTGCGGTGCACTATGGAATCTCTATGGACGACTTCAACTCCTCAACATATCGACAATGATCTACATCTATAAATTAAATGGGATAAGTGTTTCTAACCCTATCTTTTGTGTTCATTTATGTGTATGTCATGTCTTAAGTATGGGGATGGTTCATGGCCAAGTGTTTGGCCCCTAGTGATTAGTCAAACTGATATGTTTCCATTTTAGGTGTGTGGATGCATCCTTGCATGTCTTATTTGCATAGATTCATGAACACCCTACTAATTGACCCTTACACGATATCTTGTTTTCTTTATACCTTGTTGAGGTTCCTTTCTCACCCATCTACCCTAGTCTAACTTGTTCCTATGGTCTTTTGTAATATACTAGTTCTCATAGCAAATCAAATAACTAAAAATTTATGAAATACACCATTCTTGCAAAGATATACAAGAAATACACTATGTTTGCAAGGAAGCCATAGCCAAGGTAGCTAGGTATGAAATAGTATTGCCATGGAAGGCTGAGAATCATAGATGTAAGCTGCAACATGAATACTCACCTCATGTCAAGGTGGGACATGGTATGCACCCCATATCTTGGTGGCTAAGAGCATGCACCCTCTTAGTTGGTGGGAGGAAGGAACCTCAAAGCATATATTGCTTGAAAATGGCAAAAAGATCCTTCACATATTACATCTCCACCTTTTAACCTAGCTAAACCTAATGCTCTAATTATAGGGTATATTTACATATGTCAGCCCATTTCATGGCTGTAATGGATTCCTAGCTACATGGAAATTTTTCCTACATTACAAACCATCCCCTCCTGAAAAAGCTTTGTCCTCAAAGCTGAAATTACAGAGAATACAAGGATGGATACATGTAATAGGAAAAAATATAGGACACAAAACTTATGACAACTCCAAAAGTGGATCTTCAATGAATGGTGTTCATAGGATAGGATCTCTGCCATGAAACAGTGAATCTGGGTTGAATAGGGTAGCTGTAGAAAAATGATCATAACTTTCAGCAGGAGCATGCAAACGGGACATATGAATGCTAAAAATGAAGTTCATAACATAAGCTATTAGCCAATAACAAAATTTTCCCTTTTTGATGAAGTTATACTGATTAATTTTCTCACAGAACATTCATACATCCCCTATCTCTAGCCACATGAAATTCTCCCAAAATCAACCCAGATCATACGGGATTCCAAAGTAATAGTCATCTTCAGCCCAATGAACCCAATCCTCACCCAAATCAAAGGGTATCCCATCATAATAGCCATCTAGGGTAGGAAAATTAGCATCAAAACTGTCAACACAATATTGAGCACCACTTGGGTCAAAAGGATAAGAAGATTCCTGACCATGATTTGCATAGTCAGCCCCAAATAACTCAAAGTCATCAATATCACCATCATTCTCATCAAACATGTGTGTACCGTGATAGTAGAGATCAATATCAATAGGTTGATAAGCATCACGATCAACTTCAAAGGATTTGTAAGACTCTCCATCTTGGTCTCTTTAGCTTCCTCTCCATTATCCAAAAACTCTATAACTAGCAACGCTTTAGTATTCCTTTTCTTGCACATATCTTTATGATTAGAAGATATTGGTTTAGTATATCTAAAACATAATGCTTGTTAATGTAGTCCTCTAATATCATCACTAGTTAAGATCTTTCCTTGAATAACATCATGCTGGCCACTATGACTGTCATATTTCTCATGATAAAATGGTTTTCCATAGTCATGACCACATTCATTTCTACTAACATAATGTTGATGTCCAAGAAATGGTTGATCATCATCATAATATTGACTATGTGATGGCTAATCATCATAGAGGTACTAATCAACAAGATGCCTATGTTCACTAGCATAATGTTGCTCATATCCAATATCATGATCATATACACGTTGTTGCCCATTCATGTATGATTGTTCGTTTGAATGCATATCAAAAGAGTTGAAACCTTTCTCAATTCCTTGTGGCCTTCCCACATGATTCCCATTCATGGAAGTGTGTCCAAAATGATTGCAAGAGTGTTCTCACTTTTGGAGCTGAACATAAACATAATGATTGACATGTTGTTGTTGTCCAAAAATATGATGATCATTATTTATATGCTGCAACTAAATAGAGTTCCCATCACTATCATATGCATGTTGTTGATCATACCAATGCACATTTTACTCACAGTCATAATACAATTGTGGACCATAGTTATATTGCTGTCCATAATATCCCTGACAAGAAGATTGTGGCTCATAATGTTGTTGATAATGAGACCCTTTGACAATTGCACCTTTCATGCCTTTGGTTGCGCCCACAGCTACAGTACCAGGAGTTGCTACTGAGCCAGCCCGTTGATGTCCATACCTTACATATTCTTCATTATCTTCATGATAAGCATGCTGTTTGTTTGCATAATGTACATGTTCTTGCATAGCTGCTCCAAATGCATACAAAAATGGTGACTCAGTGCTATTTATTTTCAGTTTGCAAGTAGCCAAAGTAGGGAGAGTAATCTCTTCCAAATTCAACAGCCAACTCTTCTCTGGACAGTAAGTGTGACTAGTGATTAGTCCTATATCATGACATCAAGTCCCGGTTATCACATGTACAATGTATGTAGGTCTACAGCCCCCTGGTGAACTGATTGGATGATTTACTTGTAAAACAAGGCTGATCAAGTTGCAGACTCTGAACCTTTATGATAATAAAGTTTCCTTGTGATTCAGCCCTCTCCCTAGTTCATGCTTTTAGTACAGTCTAGCAATTTGCTTCACTATACCCACTTGAGTACATCCATCTCTTGCAGGCTGCAGAGCTATAGGTCATGATATTTTGACATTCAAGAGGAACCTTCTATTGAGAGACCAAAATTGACTGCAAAGGGACAAAACTTCAGTCTGATTACTCTCTAAACTCCACTATCATTGCATTGTCACTATCATTGTTGTAACTGTCACTGTCATTATCCTTGTAGTCACTCTCTGAGCTCCATTATCCTGAAAGGTATTGGCACCAAAGAACATGCCATAAAGACCAATGTTGAAGAGTTTTTAATCTTCTAGTGCTCTAGCTCCCACAAAATCAGTTGAGAATCCACTCAAGACTCTTAGCATGTAACGTGTCCACTAGTATCATCTCGGACACGTCTTAGTAGTCCATCGGAAAGGATGTCTAGAAAGCTCCGCCCGGCACTCCCATGGAATGCTACGGGGTTTATGATCTAGGGCTTTCCATGTCTGCCACGTAGCGGAAGTATTTTGGCCGTTCCCACTTAGGATCGATCAGAATTAGGGTTTTTCTGATTGGTCATTTCCTAACAGCAACTAGCGTCGGACCGAAGCGAACTACGTTACGCAGAAATGCCAAGTCTAAAGCAGATTCACGCTGCACTTGGTTCAAGGAGAATGGGAAACAAGAGGGATGCAAAGCTCAACCTCTCTGCCATAAGGCATAGTCTCATTCCGTTCCCCTAAAACAACGTAAATCGGTTAAGACATAACTCTAGGTCATCGCTTTCGTTGTTCGTGTTCTTTGACGATCATCCCGCTGTTCTTCGAGATTTGAGAAAAATTCCCGGCCAACCGGGACCACCCAACCGTAGGACGCGGACCCATGGCCCATCCTCCGCACTTTCCTCGGTTTGTTTTAGTTAGGTAATTATCTAACACGTTAGTTGGACATGTAACAATCAGCTTCTTTAATTAAACCGTTAAGCATTGGTTCCTTCACATAATCTTATCACCTGACATAGAAAAACAATATCAAACAAGTTCTTCATTAACATATCATCATATTTATCTTTGAAATACAAGGAGTTTCACCCGTAGGCTTGTCCATAATCTGCCCGAAGGCTATCCAGTAATCCACAGGGATCACTATTCCAAGCTTCTGCCCATAGACTAGTATGCGGGCCTCGAGATCCAATCCCGAGTCACGTTAGCCTCTTGTGCAGGACCCGTAAGGCGAGGGATTTACGGCGGCCGGAGCCCCCTGGCACCCAAGCGTCCTCCTGCTCCAAGTAGAGCTGAACGGAGAGACCTCTCGCGGCGGGTTCGGTCCACATTCCCGGCGCGGTCAACAAACCCCTTGGTTAGGGTCAGGCAGGCAGTCGGGGGTAACTGAAGCTGCCTCTCCCTTCAGGCCTTCAACCTGAAGTATAAATATTCATTTAATTTGTAATTCATAAATCAAACAGTGCTCTAAAATCCCTAGCAAGCACAAACATTTCCATTAACCAATCTTGTTGTTGGCAAACTGCTAAGGAAATAATCTTTCCTTTTGAATGCATCTAGCACTCGATCCGGGGTACCTTGCAACTTGGCAAGATCCTTTATATTCTGGGTTAGGGCGTACCCTATTAACCCAACTTGGTCAACCCTAAAGTTCATTGGATACTTTAGTTTTCGGTTTTTAACCTTCCTTACTTAGAAGGATATCAAAGAATACATCCTTTTGCAAGATAACTTGCGTCAGGATCCGCCATCCTTGTTGAGGGTATTTAACCTTTATTCTTGTGAATCAATCACAAGACCATATGAATTTGTACTTGCTGCACAAGTCCTGCATCGTAATGTGCGATGAAACAATCCGTTTCAGTTTCTTTAAGCAGACCTAGGGTCTCCTTTTATTATTTTCTTTAAGAACCTCATGGACAAATCCTAGTTCTTTTACGTTATGATTTATTGACCCTACAATCAGGGAAGGTGGCCAAGTATTTAAGGTATAAACGTTTCTTGGACTTAAATCATTCCCAATGCATATTTCTCAGCATAGGTATTTCTAAGTTTATATTAATTCGGTTAACTTTTAGAAGGTAATATCGAGATTACCTCGGCACAATTTGTTATCTATGTGACAATTGATTTTTCAGTCCTAAACTTTATTGCTTTGAGGTTAGGAAAATTCAACTAATCTTCCTTTTTCCTTGCGAACAAAACTCATGCCAAATAAACAATCTTTTCCTTGCTAAGATATGCAGTTAGCAATGATAACTTCCTAGAGTTTAAGGAACGTAAGAAACCTTTCATGAATTTCACCTTCTATGATGATTCATTGTAAAAAGAATAGGGGTTAATGGTGCAAGATGTAGTTTTTATACCTTCAAGATTTAGCCAAAATATACTACTATCGGGGGTAAATAATCTTGCTCGTAATTCATTTCGCTGCATAATGCTATTTGAAGGAAAACTATGTTTTATACATTATCCATTTTGCATGATCAATTAAACTAAATTCCTTCATCGTAAATAACTAGGACAAAATATATATTGTCCCTAACAATTCATCTTGTATGATTGAATTAAAACCGATATAAAATCAAGATGGAAAAACTTGGTTTTGGGGTGAGATATCCACATGGATATCGGGAGATGACCCTCCCGCAGCTACTTCTTGGACTTTCTTAGGCGGCATCGCAGTTGTAATCCTTCGAACATGAAAGCAGCTTTACACTCCTTTCCGGAATTCCACCGCTGCTTCAATACTCTTTTTCTCTCTTTCGAGGCAAGGAGCCATTAAGGAATTGACCACAAGAAGGGGTAATAAGACCTTTAAGGTCTTAGCTTCTTTAGAGAGGGAAAGGTTTATAAAGCCTAAAAGAAAAAAAAGCCCTATAGGGATTCATACGCGGTGAAAATGGTGTGTGTGAGTGTGGTTTTAAAAAACATATGAAGGGCCTTGGGAGATCTTTTGGGCTTGGGGGTAAAAGGTATAGGTAGGGGGATTTTTGGAGAGGTTTTGGGACACCGAGTAGTAAAGGCTTTAGGGATTTTAACCCAGGGTGGAAGGGAAAGGTGAAGGGTGAAGGCTTATAGCACGGGGAAGGAAAAGGGTGTGTAAGGAAAAAGGGGACACGGGGGATTAAAAAGGGGCTTAGGGGGTGTGTTAAGAAAAAGAATATGAAGGGGGGTGAAACACGGGGTTTCAACACAAGAAGGGACTTATGGATTTAAGCACGGGGGACTAATGGTTTTTGAGGCCAAGGGGAGTGGGCTAAGGTGGCTTTTGGGGGATGCTAGGGGGGAAAAGGTTTTAATTCCCGGAGTAAGGTGAACTTTAAGGGACTTGGGTGGAACTCCACGGGAAGGGGGTTTAAATGGACCACGGGAAGGGGGGCTTGGAAGGAGGCCCTTAGAAGTTTCAAGAAGCTTCTAAAGCTTCTAACTACTCTCGTGGCAGGGAGATGGGCTATGATGACAGCGGCCAACATGGCCAGGCAGCAGTGAATTCCAAACGTAGCTGGCGGCGGCTCTACGTACCAGCGGCGGCTCTAGGTACCAGCGGCGGTAGCACGGCACACGGTGCCCTCTCACCCCCTCCTCTCACGACATGGCCTGACGACCGCTTCTTCCTCCTCCATGCGTGATTGCTTTGAATCAGCCTCATGAACCTCAGAGCTTTCCCCCACGACCCTCACGGTGTATCAGCCTCATGACCTCCTCACGGCGAAACCCGATTATCACAGCCTTCCTTCCACTTCACAGTCCCCATAGCCCTGGTTTTATAGGGAGAGGGAGAGGTACGTCCCCTCCCCCACGTGGTGTGAATGCATGGCCGTGAAGCCAAGCAAGCTCCAGCGAGGAGCATGCTGGCTCCTCTATCCCCTTCCCTCCTTCCAATACGACGCGCCGCTGAGAAAAGAAAAAATATAATATCTGAAATATTATTGGAAAGGGGTCATCTGAATGCTTTGCTGGTAAGAAGCATTGTAGGCAAATTCAACCAATGGCAAGTATTGAATCCACCTCTTTGGCTCTCAAGAGCAGTATGCCTTAAGCATATCCTCGATGACTTGATTTACTCACTCTGTTTGGCCATCTGTTTGGGGATGGTAGGCGGTGCTAAAGCAGAGTTGAGTCCCAATAGCTTCAAAGATAGCCCTCCAGAAGTGTGATGTGAAGAGAGAATCACGATCACTAATGATTCTTCTGGGTAAACCATGTAGCTTGAATATCTCTTTGATAAACAATCTTGCAATGTCTGAGGCTTTATAGCTTGTCTTTATTGGAATAAGGTGTGCAACCTTAGTAAGCATGTCAACCACAACCATGATGGAGTTGTATCCTCCCTGGACTTGGGGTAAGCTTACAAAAAAATCCATACTGATGAATTCCCATTTCATTTGGGGGATGTCAAGTGGTTGCAGTTTCCTTGGCATCATGACATGTTCGGCTTTGATACGTTGGCAAGACAAACACTCAGTGACATATTTGAGGACGTCACCTTTGAGCCTCTCCCAATGGTAGCTCTTCCTAACTGCATTAAGAGTCTTAGCATAGGCAGGATGTCCTGCGAAAGGGGAATCATGAGCTTCCCACATTATCTTTTGCCTAAGTGACTGGCTTGTTGGTATACACAGCCTTGTTCTGTAGTAGACAAGTCCATTATCAATGGAAAATTCTTGATATTTAGCTTGCAACTTTTGATTCTGCTCCTTGATAGAGATATCCTTTAGCATTGTTTGGTAGGCCAAATCATGGCATGCTTCCTCTCTAGCTAACTCAAGTATAGGGTTGTTTGGCATTGATACTTTTGTAGCTAGAGATCTGGCCGTTGATGGATTCTGCAAGATTAGGGAATTTAGGAATGCCTTGCGACTAAGTGCATCGGCAACTACATTCTCTTTCCCTGGTCGGTACTTGATTTCAAAGTCATATTCCTCCAACACTTCAATCCATCGACGTTGCCTCATGTTGAGCTCGTTCTGGGTGAAGATCCATTTGAGGCTCTTATGGTCGATTACTAGAGTAAACTTGTTACCCAACATGTAGTGTCTCTAGAGCTTTAGAGCATGGATGACAGCTAGTAATTCCAGATCATGCGTAGCGTAATTCTTTTCATGGTTCTTCAGTTTCCTTGAAGAGTATGCTACTGGATGACCTTCCTGCATAAGTACACACCCCAAGGCAAGAATGCTAGCATCAGTTACTACCTCGAACTCCTTATTGAGGTCTGCAAGTTTTAGAATAGGTGCTGATACCAAACTTTGCTTTAATCTGTCGAAGCTATTTTGTTCGGGAGTTGACCATGTAATGGAAGTCTGCTTCTTTAGTAAATCCGTCAGAGGTGCTGTAATCAAAGTATAGTTTTTGATGAAGATCCTATACCATCCTGTCAATCCAAGAAAGCTGCGTATTTCTTTGACCGATACTGGTGTTGGCCATTCAAGCACATCTCTGACCTTGGCTGGGTCGACTGATATTCCTTCTGATGATACTATGAATCCCAGATATTCAATCTGACGCTTGAAGAATGCACACTTCTTCATTTTAGCATACAGCTTATGTGACCTCATTGTCTCAAGGATAATTCGAAGTTGAGGTTCATGATCTTCTTCCTGTTTAGAATAGACTAAAGTGTCATCGAAGAAGACAAGCACGAAATCATCAAGATATGGCCTAAAGATGTCCTGCATTAATCTATTGAAGGTGGCAGGTGCATTCGTAAGCCCGAATGACATAACCAGGAACTCAAAGTGCCCATATCTTGTATTGAAGGCCGTCTTTGGGATATCTTCTTCCTTGATCCTTATCTGATAGTAACCTGACCTGAGATCAATCTTGGAGAAGATCTTTTCACCCTGAAGACGATCAAGAAGCTCATCTATTCTAGGAATAGGATACTTGTTCTTGATTGTTGATTGATTCAACCCTCCGTAATCAATACATAGTCGAAGTGTCCCATCTTTCTTTTTCTGGAATAGTACTGGAGCTCCCTACGGTGAATTGCTAGGCCGAATGTAGCCCTGATCTAACAGTTGCTTGAGTTGTTCCTTTAGCTCAATTGCTTCTGGTATGGACATTCTATAAGGTCTCTTGGCAATTGGTGTAGCTCCAGGCACCAACCTAATCTCATGATCCACTTCTCTTTGAGGCAGAAGCTTAGTCAACTCTTTAGGGAATACGTCCGTGTATTCCTTTAGCCAAGAAGGTCCTTCATGAGACTCTTGCTTTTGATCTAACTTGTTGAGTTTGATCAAGTAAATGTGTAATCCTTTTCTGACTCCTTTTATGATCCGAGATACTTTGGCCAATTGGATTCTTGGCACTCCTGCCTCACCTTGAGTTGTGACTAATTCCCTTTCAGAGTTTCGAAAGCAAACTTGACCCTTTCCACAGTGAATGTGGGCGTCGTTGGGCTTAAGCCAATCCATTCCAAGTAGACACTCATGGATATCTAAATTCATGACTCTGAATTTAACCGAAGTCTTCTTTCCTCCCAGAAAGAATTCCACCTTAGCAATTTGCCTGGTACAAGTAACCTCACGACCATTTGCCAATTCCACAAGCAGGGTAGGTGCTTCTACTGTGGCTATTCCTAATCTTTTTGCACATGTTGGTGAGATAAAGGAATGTGTACTGCCACAATCAATCAAGGTTTTGAAACCTTTACCTTGATAGTCCGACGGTGTCTGAATCACTGAGAACTGGCGATTCGGCCCTTTTTTGTGTAAAGCGGCATGGACTGTCGCTCTTTCGAATTCTGCTTCCATGGTCGGATCTTCCTCTTCTTCTTCTTCACCTCTTTGCCTATTGGCAATGCAGGCGGTTCTTCCTCTTCCTCGGGTAGCGGCTCCTTGACCATGGCCTGTTCCTTGAAAAGGTGCTTGGCGATGTCCTCCACCAAGCTTGGGACATTGCCTCTTGAAGTGACCGGGTTCGTTGCAGTGGAAACAATGGAGGTTTCGGCCATTACTTTGAGTAGGAACAAAGTTGTCGACATTATTCATTCTTGCTTTCTTTCTTTGTCCCTGATTATGACCTTGAACTCTCTTCATTTGAGGTCTGAATGCTCCTCTGTTCGGGTCATTATAGGACCAAGTTTTGTTACCCCTTGGTCTAGCTTGCACCTCCTGAATTATAGGCGCCGCTCGAATGAGTGCATCCTGAAGATCTGATGGACGCATAGATTCGAGACGAGTATTTACTGGTGGATTTAAGCATGCACAAAATTTGGACACCTGCTGTGTCATGTCTATCTGTGGCGCATACTTTAAAAGTGAGATGAATTTGGAGTAGTATGCGTCAAGAGTGAGTCCTAGCTGTTTTAGCTCATAGAACTCGTTCATTTTCTACATGCGATATGCAGGTGGTAAGTATCTTCCCTGCACGGCTTTCTTCAGCTTCTCCCAGGTAACGGATCCCTCTGCAATCCCTTGATCCCTACACCATTGCTTCCACCACAGTCTAGCTTCGCCGGTGAGCTTTAACTTGGCAAGCATAGCCTGATTGGCGGGTGCAGTACCGGCTGCTTTGAAGTAATCCTCCATGGATTCAATCCAAATTTCAGCATCAGCCTGAACGAATCTGCCTCTCCTGTCAAACTTGGGTGGCTTAATCTGCTTGAGAAAGAACTTCTTCTCCTGGATAACAGCAGTACTTGATGTAGGAGGCGAATTAGGAACATGTACCTGGGGTTGTGCCTGAATAAAGGTTTTCTTAACGTTATTATACGATAATCGACGTTAGCTTATATTACATCTTTAATTCAGCTATCTCGTAAACAATGTAGCTACTTAACTTTTTATCAACTCTTATGCATAGCCAGACATTGATAAAAAGAAGTCTTTATTTGTATTTATGTGGCATAGCCCTTTCGAATACAACGTTTCATATGATGATAAGCCAATTGTTACATTTAGTTTGGGGAGAACAACGTTGTATTGCATTTATCTACAGGAACTGTGTAATAGTAGGGTTTTGGGTCATGGATCTTCAGGAATCGATAAGTCATTGGAAGTTCAGGATATCCTTTCCGTTGGAATCCATACTTCTCATGGCGGCCCAACACTTTAATCCTGTCAGCGGGGATTACACGGGTTACTTCCTCATATACATACGAGTTCATTTTAACCCTCCGACCTCGAATATGTAAAGTCGAATTTACGTGAGCTTCCACAAAAATGAACAGCTTCATGACTTTCAGGTCTTCCAACCACTTGATTCTCTTTAGGTTGGTCTGTAGGTAAGCAAACCGGTGGGCGGCTATATAGTAGATTCCTGAAGCACCCATCCATCTTCATTCCATGTACAAAGGTGATGGATTATAGATTTGCTCGAGGATGTTCATCATCCCAATTCTTTGTTTATAAAGCGGAGAATGCATTGCAGTCATAAACATGACCCGAAATACCAAAAACTTGTTCCACGCTTCGTAATTCTGCAAGACAGTATTGAAGGTAAGAAAATGTTTGGACAGCAACAATTTCTTTACTTCATTTTATTGAGATTTCATAAAAACAATTCCGTTGTTGGTCGGCTCTGATACCAACTGTAATGTGTCCACTAGTATCATCCCGGACACATCTTAGCAGTCCATCAGAAAGGATGTCTAGAAAGCTCCGCCCGGCACTCCCATGGAATGCTACGGGGTTTACGATCTAGGGCTTTCTGCGCCTGCCATGTAGCGGAAGTATTCTGGCCATTCCCACTTAGGATTGACCGGAATTAGGGTTTTCCTAATTGGTCATTTCCTAACAGCAACTAGCGTCGGACCCAAGTGAACTACATTATGCATAAACGCCAAGTCCGAAGCGGATTCACGCTGCACTTGGTTCAAGGAGAATGGGAAACGAGAGGGATGCAAAGCTCAACCTCTCTGCCATAAGGCATAGTCTCATTCCGTTCCCCTAAAACAGCGTAAATCGGTTAAGACATAACTCTAGGTCATCGCTTTCGTTGTTCGTGTCCTTTGACAATCATCTCACTGTTCTTCAAGAATTGAGAAAAGTTCCCAGTCAACCGGGACCACCCAACTATAGGACGGACCCATGGCCCATCCTCTGCACTTTCCTCGGTTTGTTTTAGTTAGGTAATTATCTAACACGTTAGTTGGACATGTAACAATCAGCTTCTTTAATTAAACCGTTAAGCACTGGTTCCTTCACGTAATCTTATCATGTGACATAGAAAAACAATATCAAACAAGTTCTTTATTAACATATCATCATATTTATCGTTGAAATACAAGGAGTTTCGCCCGTAGGCTTGTCTATAATCCGCCCGAAGGCTATCCAGTAATCCACAGGGATCACTATTCCAAGCTTCCGCCCGTAAACTAGTATGCGGCCCTCGAGATCCAATCCCGAGTCACATTAGCCTCTTGTGCAGGACCCGAAAGGCGAGGGATTTACGGCCCGAGCCCCCCTGGCACCCAAGCGTCCTCCTGCTCCAAGTAGAGCTCAACGGAGAGACCTCTCGCGGCGGGTTTGGTCCACGTTCCCGGCGTGGTCAACAATCCCCTTGGTTAGGGTCAGGCAGGCAGTCGGGGGTAACTGAAGATGCCTCTCCCTTCAGGCCTTCAACCTGAAGTATAGATATTCATTTAATTTGTAATTCATAAATCAAACAGTGCTCTAAAATCCCTAGCAAGCACAAACATTTCCATTAACCGATCTTGTTGTTGGCAAACTGCTAAGGAAAGAATATTTCCTTTTGAATGCATCTAGCACTCGATCCGGGGTACCTTGCAACTTGGCAAGATCCTTTATATTCTGGGTTAGGGCGTACCCTATTAACCCAACTTGGTCAACCCTAAAGTTCATTGGATACTTTAGTTTCTGGTTTTTAACCTTCCTTACTTAGAAGGATATCAAAGAATACATCCTTTTGCAAGATAACTTGCATAAGGATCCGCCATCCTTGTTGAGGGTATTTAACCTTTATTCTTGTGAATCAATCACAAGACCATATGACTTCGTACTTGCTGTGCAAGTCCTGCATTGTAATATGCGATGAAACAATCCGTTTCAGTTTCTTTAAGCAGACCTAGGGTCTCCTTTTATTATTTTCTTTAAGAACCTCATGGAAAAATCCTAGTTTTCTTATGCTATGATTTATTGACCCTACAATCAGGGAAGGTGGCCAAGTATTTAAGGTATAAACGTTTCTTGGATTTAAATCATTCCCAATGCATATTTCGCAGCATAGTTATTTCTAAGTTTATATTAATTTGGTTAACTTTTAGAAGGTAATATCGAGATCAACTCGGCACGATTTGTTATCTATGTGACAATTGATTTTTCAGTCCTAAAATTTATTGCTTTGAGGTTAGGAAAATTCAACTTATCTTCCTTTTTCCTTGCGAACAAAACTCATGCCAAATAAACAATCTTTTCCTTGCTAAGATATGCAGTTAGCAATGATAACTTCCTAGAGTTTAAGGAACGTAAGAAACCTTTCATGAATTTCACCTTCTATGATGATTCGTTGTAAAAAGAATAGGGGTTAATGGTGCAAGATGTAGTTTTTATACCTTCAAGATTTAGCCGAAATATACTACTATTGGGGGTAAATAATCTTGCTCATAATTCATTTCACTGCATAATGCTATTTGAAAGAAAACTGTGTTTTATACATTATCCATTTTGCATGATCAATTAAACTAAATTCCTTCATCGTAAATAACTAGGACAAAATATATCTTGTCCCTAACAATTCATTTTGCATGATTGAATTAAAACCGATATAAAATCAAGAAGGAAAAACCTGGTTTTGGGGTGAGATATCCACATGGATACTGGGAGATGACCCTCCCATAGCTACTCCTTGGACTTTCTTAGGCGGCATCGCAGTTGTAATCCTTCAAACGTGAAAGCAGCTTTACACTCCTTTCCGGAATTCCACCGCTCCTTCAATACTCTTTTTCTCTCTTTTGAGGCAAGGAGCCGTTAAGGAATTGACCACGAGAAGGGGTAATAAGACCTTTAAGGTCTTAGCTTCTTCAGAGAGGGAAAGGTTTATAAAGCCTAAAAGAAAAAAAATCCCTATAGGGATTCATATGCGGTGAAAATGGTGTGTGTGAGTGTGGTTTTAAAAAACATACGAAGGGCCTTGGGAGATCTTTTGGGCTTGGGGGTAAAAGGTATAGGTAGGGGGATTTTTGGAGATGTTTTGGGACACGGAGTAGTAAAGGCTTTAGGGATTTTAACCCAGGGTGGAAGGGAAAGGTGAAGGGTGAAGGCTTATAGCACGAGGAAGGAAAAGGGTGTGTAAGGAAAAAGGGGACACGGGGGATTAAATAGGGGCTTAGGGGGTGTGTTAAAAAAAAGAATATGAAGGGGGGTGAAACACGGGGTTTCAACACAAGAAGGGACTTATGGATTTAGGCACGGGGGATTAATGGTTTTTGAGGCCAAGGGGAGTGGGCTAAGGTGGCTTTTGGGGGATGCTAGGGGGGAAAAGGTTTTAATTCCTAGAGTAAGGTGAACTTTAAGGGACTTGGGTGGAACTCCACGGGAAGGGGGTTCAAATGGACCACGAGAAGGGGGTTTAAATGGACCACGAGAAGGGGGGCTTGGAAGGAGGCCCTTAGAAGTTTCGAGAAGCTTCTAAAGCTTCTAACTACTGTCGTGGCAGGGAGATGGGCTATGATGACGGCAGCCAGCATGCCCAGGTGGCCAGCATGGCCAAGCGGCAGTGAATTCCAAACGGAGCTGGCGGCGGCTCTAGGTACCAGTGGTGGCAGCACGGCACACGGTGCCCTCTCACCCCCTCCTCTCACGACACGGCCTAACGACCGCTTCTTCCTCCTCCATGCGTGATTGCTTTGAATCAGCCTCACGAACCTCACAGCTTTCCCCCACGACCCTCACGGTGTATCAGCCTCACGACCTCCTCACGGCGAAACCCGATTATCACAGCCTTCCTTCCACTTCACAGTCCCCATAGCCCTGGTTTTATAGGGAGAGGGAGAGGTACCTCCCCTCCCCCACACGGCGTGAATGCATGGCCATGAAGCCAAGCAAGCTCCAACGAGGAGCTTGCTAGCTCCTCTATCCCCTTCCCTCCTTCCAGCACGACGCGCCACTGAGAAAGGAAAAAATATAATATCTGAAATATTACATAGCAACATTGGAGTAAGCTAGATAATCTCTACAAGATTGTTATGCAGAACGCTATTTTGAAAGGTCTGGGGGCAGCCATTGTAGAGTACATTAAGATGCTTTCAGTAGGTCTATGTTGTTGAGCCTAGTGTAGCTAACACTATCTGCATTCTACAAGGGCTCAAAGAGAAGTATCAGTCAACTTTTCTTGAGCCTCTGCATTGGCCATCTCCACAGTAGCCTGGTCAGCCCTAGCTCTAGCCTCACTTGCAGCTATGGCAACAATCTTCTAATGCTCCAAGCATGAATAAGTGCACCAGCAATTACCCTTAGCGTTGTGAGATTCATGCATGAATCTAGCATTGTTGCCCATGCCAAGACCTTCATTGATCACATGGTATCAAATGAGGTCCCTTTAGTGGCATCCCAGTAGGACCTCCAAATTTTTTCCCAAGATCTTGTGAGTAGGGAGCTCGAGGCTAAAAAATGTGTGGCTTACTATGCTTTGACACAGATTCAAGTTGTGTTGTTTCAATTGTGATAGCTCTGTGTAGCAAGAATGGTGCAGGTCACTGCTCCTCAAGAATGGTGTAGCTCGCACCAAGAAAGGTGCAGGTTAGTATGTACCATCCAACATCCTTATGTCAAAATCCAAATCGATTCCACTCAGCCTATGTGTTTTTTTTTACCACTGTTAGCAGGATGATGGCAACAGCATGGCCCTGTTCCTGTATAAGAATATTATCACCCATTTTGGTAGTCCCCCAAAGCTTGTAAGTGATGGAGATATGCACTTACTTAGTAAGATTATGGAAATTTTAACAGAGCTATACAAGATACGCCATTGTAAGTCCACACCCTATTACCCCAAAGCTAACAACCAAGTCGAAGTTACCAATTGCATCCTCTACTCGATCCTGACAAGAATGATTGCCGCACATTGTCATGATTGGGATGATCGACTTACAAAGGCCCTTTGGGCATACAGAACCTCCCATAAAGCTACTACAGGACAAACCCCTTTCCAATTGGTGTATGGAACAAAAGTCATCTTCCTTGTTGAACTCAAGCTACCCTCTTTATGAGTGGCTATCAAAGAATGCTTAGAAGATGACAATCCATTGCACCACCATCTCTTGCACCTAGAATGTCTAGATGAGACTCGCAAGATGACCCTATATTGCATGGAAGCCACACAAGCTCGTAGAAAGGCCTATCATGACAACTTTATTAAGTAAAAGGACTTCAAGGAAGGTGACTTAGCTTTAGCCTATGATTCGTGATTTGGCAAGTTTTCAAGCAAAATTCAACAATGATGGATGGACCCCTATAAGGTACTTGCCATCAATCCTAATGGCTTTGGACAATCGATGCTTTGAATGATCCCTTCCTGATTAATGGCTATCACCTCAAGATGTGTTACCCTCCCTGGGGATCCTGACAATCACTACCAATAGCTCCCTCGTTCCTTGCATGATGGTTGATATGGCTTTACCTAATGCTCTGGATAACTCTCTTGCTAATCTTGATGATGTCACTTTGTTCTGTTAGCCCCTCGCAGCCACCTTTCACCCCAATGTGGCTTCCTTTCAGTCCGATCTAGTAGAGGTGACAAGGATGGTTCTAATACATGGCATTCCTACCATTCTCCTCTTTCAAAAAAGGAAAAAAATAAAAAAAGAGAAAATAAATATATATCAGCCATGGGAGAAAAGGACTTCGGTCCTTGTTATGCCAACCTATTCTTCGAGAAAAGGTGGAAACACCCTTGTGAGTAGGGCAAAGGAAAAGAAAATCAAAGAAAATAAAATAAAAACAAATTTTTATGGGAGAAAAGGAAGAAATTCCCTATCATAATAGGCCTCTTTCCAAGAAAAGGTGGCACACACCCTTGGACGGGAAGTTAGTTGTGGAAAAGGTGGTAACAACCCATCGTCCAAGACATTTGAATCTCTAGCAGAACTCTTGCATCAAAAGTTCCCAAGCCACCTCTCTTGGTGCATTGAATCTTGTAAACCCATCCATGCTTCTGAATCCTACAGTAGACATTATTTCTCATATGCAATCCAAGAATCGAACTTGTTGGCTACCTCCTTGGGTATGCCTCTTCAACAATCGATCTGCGTTGATATCATTAACATGACAAAGCTGATCTTCATCAACAAACCTAGAGTGATGTGAGCTTTTATTTTAACCGGATGGGGATGTGAGTATGTGCTGCCCTTTGTATTCATCAACAGAGGGTGGGGTGAGTGACCAGTCCTTGCCCTTTATATCCGATAGAGAGGTGAGATGTGTGAATGGAGTGTTGCAAGCATGTGATGGGATTCTCAATGCACAAAGCATGGAATTGTTCTTGTGTATGGCACTATAAGGCTCCCTGGCCTTCCTTCTTGCACCGTATGTCGGCAGAGGACAGGTTGCACTGTTGCACCATCAATTACACACAAGGCATACAACCTTCACACAAGCGTCAGTGAGGATTGAATAAAACAAGATGTGAGAAACTTGGTTTTCCTCCTGCTATCATCAACAGAGCATGAGACAAAGGGGGGACTGAGTGTGATTGATTTCCCTTTCATCAATTGAGATGTGAGGATTGAGGGACATTCCAACACTTGGAGATAGGTACGTCTCATTTTCCTATGCACACATGGGACATGCCTCCTCTGCCATCACTCTACACCTATTCTCTTTGGTGCACTACACGGTAAGGCTCCTTGGCCTTTCTTATTGCACTTATGCTAAATGGGTTGGGACAACACACTGCTACACGATCAACTATGCACATTGGCATACTTCCTTTGAACCATTCCCTTTGTCGATTTTTAAACTAGATGCAAGCTAGGGTTTCTATTATGATCCCTTGAGTGACGTGAGCCATGGGATGAGGGATTGATCTATCATTTCAACATGAATGACTGTCAACATTGAGTGTTGTATACCTCGCCATTGACAATCTAACCAACGTTTCAATAACAAAGCTACCTCCCTGGGTGCTGCTGCTACGTGGCCTTTGCCATGCTGGACGAGTGCGACATGGTGATTTTTGGTACTTTCTGCTGACGGCTATAATCCTTCATGTGACAGCACTGTTTTTCGTTGACCATTTGCAACTTGGGCCAAAACACAATATTAGCAAGTTTGGGAATCTCCCAATTCTCATTTTTTGAATACTAAAAAGGTGGCACACGGATAACATGCACATAAGTTTCTCAAAACCATATGATGTGGCCTATCATTGGAAAGCACTTGAAAAATGGAATCTATTGAGCTATAGAGCACTCGGTTTGGAGTTATAGTGCTCAAGTTATGACAAATCCAAAGATTTGACCATGTGTTCCAAACTTATGGAATATTCTCATATTCCCCAATATGGTGTTCCAAGCTTTTCTAACCCTACTTCTTTTGATTTCGAGAGTCGATCATGTTTTAAGTATAGGGACATACATGTATGAGTTATGATGCTATGTTAGAACCCTATTGCATCATCAATCTGATCTATTAAGGTCTTCAGCATGGGGATGCATCCCTATGCATCCGTTGTGCATACCCTCGTAGACACATCCCTCTCAGATGATTTGAGCATAACAAGTCCTGATCTTGCCCTAGTGGGGTCCCTTCCCCACCCACCCATTCTCTTTTCAACCCGTCTTGGGGTTGTTCTTTGTGTAACATGCCCATCTGATGGATGTCCAAGCACGTTTCTAGCGGTCCATCAAGAAACGAATCTAAGCATCGCTGCCTGGCACTCCCATGAAAATTTTCGGGGTTTGATGCCTAAAGTTTCGTGAGTCCGGCTTGCAACTAAACATTCGCGACCAAACCCACTAGGATTGACTTGATATCTGGGTTCCTAGTGGCCAAGGCCTCCTAATAGCATTCTAGCATTGGATCTTGGACATCCTACTTTACACGGAGATACCCAACCGAAGCAAACCCATGCCGCACTTGGTTCCAAGTGAATGGGAAACGAGATGGATGCACCGCTCAACCTCTCTGCCCGTAGGAAATAGTTCCATTTTGGTCCCCTAAAATGACATGAATCAGGTTCTAACTCACTATTACCTAAAGATCATATGATTGTAGAGCCTTGTGAGAAGTCTCCCAGTCTTCTGGGACCACCCTTCTGTAGGAAGGACCTGTCGGGGGTTCCGTCCACCCACTTCCCTCAATAGGTATTCTTTAGTTATCTAATTAGGTCCTATCACATTTACATGTGACATTTAAAATCAGCTTCCTTAATTAAGCCTTTTAGGGAACATGTTTTATTTACGTAACTTATGGCACTAACATGAAAACAACTCAAAGAGGTTCCTTGGAAGTGAACTTTATATTAGCATTTTAACTTAGATACAAGTCTTGCCCAAAAAGGATGATTCCTGCAATCCACGAGGATGCGTCTTATTTCTTCTAAGTTTTTGCCCTTGCACTAGTAACAGGGCCTCAAGAATCTATCTTGAGTTATGTAGATTGTTTGAGTAGGAATCGAAGGCAGGGAATTTACAGCCAAAGCCCCCCTGGCAACCAAGCGTCCTCCTACATTCAAACTCACCCATGGAGAGACCTCTCGTGGCAGTTTTGGCCCATTTTCCCGTCACAGTTATTGAGTACCCCCTTGGATAGGGTTGACGGCTGGTTGGGAGTGGCTTGGCGCACCCTCTATGAATTCAACGTGATTCATTATTCAAATTTCTTTTGTGAGCTTCGGTCATACATTTTTTTCACAAACAATGATTCTAGATTTACAAGCAGAGACATCAATGAAGGCGAATGTTCAAGGCATTTGCTACTAAGGTAGAGTTCCTATCTTTGAACGCTTAGTGTTACCCTTCTTGGGTCTTTATTGCCTTGGCCTCAATTTCCATTATCTTTTTAGAGATAAAGAATAGCCTCTTCCTAACCTCACTCCTATGTAATAGGAGCAAGCAATTATGCTATTAGATTTATATTCGATAGTTTTCAGATGGTAGCTTCCCTAAATTTCTAATCTTTGGTTCTTATCCTAAGTTCCAGGGTTTAGATGATTCAAACTAGGATCTCAATTTGGTCAATTGGTGACCATTTTCCCACCTTAGGATTTTATCGGGGTTCTAAGTTTACCCTAGGGTTTCCTTCCCTCAAGATAGCAAGAACTTTTGTTCATTCCTCTCACAAGTCAAGCGTAAACTAAGCCCATTTACAATCCTTAAATAGAATGTAATGTGGTGAATGGTTATTCTTCTTGTGGATACGACATTTGATTTTTCGTGTGTTAGCTTCGGGATGTATCATATTTTGAAAATGATATACCCTAGAGTGCTTTGGACTCATTGCGAGGCTAGTTATTGGGCTAGAGACCAAAGAGCATGTTGACTCTAAGTCAACATATGGTTGTATCATATTTTGAAAATGATATTCCCTAGAGTGCTTTGGACTCATCGTGGGGTTGGTTATTGGGCTAGAGACCAATGAGCATGTTGACTCTAAGTCAAAATATGGTCGTAATAACAATCTGACCTATTTACGATTAAATCCTAGTTGAGTCGAATTAAATCCTAGCCTCACTCATGTAGGATTTCATTTACCAAACTGGTCATTGCGATTAAGCTTAGCTTTTCACATGCGCATCTTAAATCTACCTTTTAAGTTGCATCCCTATTATGTGGTTCAACTGAAACTGTCCATGGTGCCATGCAAATCTAGATGCAAGTCTTTCCTGAGTTGATGTTACAATGTAGGATTCCCAATCATGAAAATTAATTCTAGTGCATTTATGCAATTCATAAGGCATGCTAAGTATTTAAGTGCGAGTGTGCATGAGTTCATCGTAATTGCAAGTTAATTCACTCCAATGGTCTACATGATGCAATTGTCCTACACATAATATTTATATACATTGGCGATCTATGATGCATTGCAAAATTTTAAACCTAATACTTGGCTTAGTACTGCCACAACCCCTAGATGCTTATCTATTCGTATCAAATCATGGTTATTAAGCCTTTACAACTACCTTTCGAGTTATGCAAGCTACACGATACAAAGTATGACTTCTTCCTAATGATGTCCATGCCTTATTGTTTGATTCAAAATACTAGATACAATAGCGGTGTCTGGTTTTGAAGTGTCGAATTAGTGTTTACACCTGCATTTTCTTACTATTGTCACATTGCCCCCTCAAAAATCAGGATGTTTATGCAATTCAGTTCCTCTTGCCACCTCCTCAACCATCCTTACCATTGCTCGAGGTATGGGGCTAATTCCTTGTTGTAGTCGACTCAAAAGCTTCTCTACACTGGGTCATACAAGTTGATAGATCCCTGAATCCCTCCCGTGCTAACCAACTTGCATGCATTGGCTCTGTCAAGTTTGTGGTTGGCATATGAGCAATGTCCTCCACCACCTGGAGAAAAATATAGCACAAGAATGTATGGAGCATGAGAAAAAAAATGCACCACACGTCACATCCTACTATTACAAACTAGTCTTACCATGACAAAGTGCTACCTCCAACGTGGATATCTGATATGCCACCAACTAAGCCAACAATCCATTGTTGGTATATTGCAATCTGCAACTTTCCTTGAGGCCCAAGCAAGCCCGAATGAATTGATATTGCATTATTCCATCATCTTTCGTGACTACGCACCTCCACATGCGGCACAAGCGCTTATGCTCATCTTGAAAACTCTTGTGCATATACTCTGATGTGTGTATTTGGAGACTTTGTTCCCAATGAAATAAGCAAGATCTCTCCCTTCCTTGCATTACGTTTTTCGGACCACCATTGAACACTATGCAGATGGCCCTCCAATTGATAGCTGCCTCGTCTGCCATAAATCCTCGAAAATCTTGGGTGTCCACACTTCTCCATCACCTCATTCATCTTTGTCCAAAAAACAGCTTGTGCGTCTGTATCCTCTTCCTTCATCTCACATATTGCCAGAGTCATCAACTCTTGTACACTACAAAAACACAAGGAAAGAATGGGAGAGTAAGGAGAACTATGTTACTTAAGTTTTTGTTGTGACAGTAGAATCAGGTAAGAGAAATTACCTTGGGTCATACACATGTGCTGCCATGGTGGTCCAATCATTAATGCGATGCACATGGTCAAAGCATACCCAACTATTGCGTAGGTCCCTAGTGCCATTCCTTCGCGTACGATTCACTAAGTCAACCCATGAGGTTGGCCCAATTGTTGATATTTTGAATATTAAGCACCTACTATCATTGTCAATGGCTTGCCCAAGAAATAGGCTACCATGGAAAAATTTGTATGCATAATGTTGCTTTAAATTTAGAAGACGAGATTCCATTCCTTGATCACTCTCAGCGCATGTTGCACGGACCTTGTGTTTGAACTTGCATGCACAAAATATTGATCTTCATATGCACGGCCTTTTAAAGATATTTTGAAATGTGTTGTGAATGGAATAATATGTTACTTGTTCCTCTGAATGAGTGGTTGGAGTTCCTCGAGCATTATCGAGAGTTTAGTGTCTAGAACATATACCTAAACAGCCTCATGGTCATTGTTACAAATGGACTGGTGTGCTTTGCATTTGGCCACTTGCATGGGTGATAGCAAGAACACGGTAGCCATTGACATTGCAAATGTCTTTCTTCTTCAATATCAGGAATCAACTACTTGTGTAGTGCATAATAAGTTTGGTAGAGAGGAACGAGACATACATGCGGACCTCGGTATTTGGTGTAGCACTGGATGTTGGATCCATTTCCAAAGCTATCTACACATGTATGGATACTCATGTCAGATATGGGTGTCATTGAAAGAGTTAGTGTGGGGGTGTATGTCATATACAAGAGAGAGAGAGAGAGAGAGAGAGAGAGAGAGAGAGAGAGAGAGAGAGAGAGAGAGAGAGAGAGAGAGAGAGAGAGAGAGAGAGAGAGAGAGAGAGAGAGAGAGAGAGAGAGAGAGAGAGAGAGAGAGAGAGAGAGAGAGGAGGATATATAAAGTGTGTGCATGAAAGAGAGAGAGAGAGAGAGAGAGAGAGAGAGAGAGAGAGAGAGAGAGAGAGAGAGAGAGAGATGTGTGTGTGTGTGTGTGTGTGTGCATGCATGTGTGTACATGCGAATGCTATGTATATAAAGTATTTGGTATGAGAGAGAGAGAGAGAGAGAGAGAGAGAGAGAGAGAGAGAGAGAGAGAGAGAGAGAGAGAGAGAGAGAGAGAGAGAGAGAGAGAGAGAGAGAGGATATAAAGATTTGTGTGGGAGGGAGAGAGCAAAAGAGAGAGAGAGAGAGAGAGAGAGAGAGAGAGAGAGAGAGAGAGAGAGAGAGAGAGAGGTTTGGGGTTTAGGGTTTAGAGAGAGTGTGTATGGTGTCTGTGTATGGATACGGGTGCCAGATATGAGAGAGAGAGAGAGAGAGAGAGAGAGAGAGAGAGAGAGAGAGAGAGAGAGAGAGAGAGAGAGTGAGTGAGTGTGTGTGTATATGTGCACGTGCAAGTGAGAGAGAAGGAGAGAGAGAGGATATAAATATTGGTGTGGGAGGGAGAGAGCAAAAGAGGGAGATAGAGAGAGAGTGTGTGTGTGAGTGGATGTGGGTGCCACGGAGAGAGAGAGAGAGAGAGAGGGAGAGAGAGAGGGAGAGAGAGAGGGAGGGGTTGGAGAGCACCAAGAGGGAGCCAGGGAGAGAGACCGGGGGTGATGGATAGAGAGAGAGAGAGAGAGAGAGAGAGAGAGAGAGAGATAGAGAGAGATGTGTACGTACCTACGAGATTAAGAAAATAATCCACAGCTTGAGGGAAGGGGAGGCGGTGTGTCATAGGGGGTGTGTGGCCTTATATAACCACTTTGACATAGTGGGGCATTAAATGCATGTCAGAGAGAGAGAGATGGAGAAAGGGAGATTGGGAGACATGTGCTATACGAAGAGAGGGATGTGAGAAGGGGGGATGCTAGTCATATTTTTCTATACCAAATATTGGGCTGCCGGCGATGGCAACAAAATGATCCCAATCCACATGCACTCTCTCTCATCAGCCATCCTGGCCCACATGCATACACTCTCTCATACCTTCTTGGACCCTAAACCCAAACAACTAAGATAAATGATGCAGACGCAGGTGCCGGTGACCCCTTTCTCGGCGGGTAGAACGATACTAATCCACATGCACTTGCACTCTCTCTTCATTCCCTTAAAAAAAAATCCCATACAACTAACATATTAATGTACAATCATATTAACTGATTAATTAGTATTATGATTACAATACATTGATTTATATGAAATGATTAATAGCAATATATAAATTAATAAACAAGTTAAGTAATATTAATATACCAATGGTTCACTTCATACTAATTGATTACTATAATAATTAATTAATCAATAAGCTAGTTGATATACTTGAATTATAAAACAAGCCAACTATTATCAATTAAGAAATTAATAAATAATTTAATTGATACACTAAATATCTAATCAATGAACTAACGGATACCATCTTGTTAAATATTATTTGATTTATATTAAATAAAAAATTAATTAATATATTAATATTAATTAATTGAGTAATAAATAGTTTTAATTACTAAATAACTATGTGATAATATTATTTAATATTTTTAAATAAAACAAATACATAATAATACTATTAGCCATTACTACTTGAATAAAAGATATTTATTGGTTGTTAAAAATTGATTTATAACTAATTTAAGATATTTAAGTGATTATTAAATAATAAATAAATAAATAAATAATATTTATTAGTTACTAATTTGAATGAGTTATTTATCAATTTTAAGTAACTCGTTATTAGTTATTACTAATTTTTTTAAAGTTCATAGTTATTAATTTGAAGTAATTAGTTATTAATTTCAACTAATTGATCAATATATTATTTTATTGACTAAGTAATTAATTAATAGTTAATATACAAATTAGTTATTTATTAAGAGGGAGAGAGAGGGAGACAAGCATCAACGAAATTTCCTTCCTTGGGTGGAGCTACTAGTACCCTCCCTCCCCATCACGGTTTCCTTCATCCTCCATCAACTACCCTTTACGAGGAAGAAGGTTGTGGGAGTCAAGGAGAAGCATGGGAAACTTCGGCACAAAGGAGTAATTCGAGAGAAGAAAAAGCACGTATCCCAAGCTCCAAAATGGCCCCAAAACGCAAACTCTCTCAAGTAACTAGAAATGCCAGCGCGTTTATAGTCTGTAATCCAACGGATGTTTCCTTTCCCCGTCTCCTTAGAGGGAGATTATACATATATCGGCATTAAATACCACATGTCATAGACACAAGGGCACCCCATCGACTGATTGTCGTGGCCCTACTGCAACTCTCCTACATCTTGGGGATTGGCCCCTCGATGTGTTGCTTCCACACATAGACACATTCGAAAAAAACTCCCTCCTTAGTGCCAATATATTTAACATTCCAGGAATGCACTTATCCTCACTTATCCATCCCCTTTTATCCACCATCTAGACCTACAGCCAGGTTGCTCACTCTCTCTACGTGGGTCAAGTCCTAGAGAAACCAAGTGCTATGCATCCAGGAGCTTGTAATTGATACCATTTAACGATGCTTGATGCAAATGTGTATATGATTAAGTGCTCAAACAATTGGAAAAATAGCCTCGTGCATTGCACAAAACCATTCTTTTCATGCTTCCATACACTAACGTATAATTGCTGCAATGAGAGAAGACACCGAGCCTTACACTTGTACTGTACTTCCCTTTATTTAACTTAATGTTATCTTGTATGAATAATGCAGCAAATACAATCATATTTCAGCGCTCAAACTTCTCTCCTCCCCTACCCTTTAGAGTTTTGCTTGCGGTGATAGGTAAAAAGGATAATTTCATGTATATTTCGCACGAAATAAGCGGTAAATACTCACAAAAACATATAAATGGGGATAACCTGAGGAAAACCCTCATGATTTATCCTTATTATACACTCACAGACACATCCATAATTTTCCATAAATTTTCTCGTCCATTCCCTATTTTTTCCCCTTTTAAAGAGTAAATTTCCTATTTTTTCTTATTTATTATCAATAAAAATGGAAGAAGATTAGCATTATTTTAGAGCTGTGACTCTTGAGTCTTTAAACAGCAACCATGCAAATTTTGTTGGTGTTTTCTTTTCTCATTTTAAGCCCAAAAAATCCCATTTTGACAAAAATCCAATTTTTACTCTAAAAACCATGCTTTTCAAGTTTTTTTCATTTATTTTCCACACTTTAAGTGTATATTTTCCGATTTTTTTATTATGAAAGACTAAAACCAACACCAAAAAACATGTCCATCAATTTTTAACCCATATGAACATTGTTAACCTCATCAAATGTGAAAAAAGAGTCATTTTCTTTGTAAAAATGTCATTACCATATATTTTTTATTATTTCGGGTTTTGAAACTTGTTGCAGGTCTGCAAACTAGGCCCCGTTTGATACTCAGCCCACCTCCACATTGCCATCTTCAACCCACCTTCAACTTGGAAGCAATCCGGTACCATGCCGAATGAGTCTTCACCAACCGGGCTTCATTCTTCTTCACACATAGGAATTGCCCCTTGCAGGAGAGAGAGGGAGGAGAGAGAAATACTAAAAAAATGAGATTTTTAAATCCTCCATTAAAACGGGCAAGCTTGTAGCCATCTTGTTCCTCTCTCTGCCCTGATTGAGAATCTCCCTCTCTCTCTCCAAACGGGCTTGAATCGGAGAGGCAACGAGCAAAAATGAGGAGGCGCATTGATGCTTCCCTCTGTTTGACAATTTTTGCATTAGTTTCAAGGCTTTTATTAAGCCTAAGGTTTAAAACATTAAAATAACCGGTTCATCTTTTTGTATTCACACTGTCCCGTAAGTGGATTTTTCAATTTTGAAGGCCCAAACGAACTCTGATTTGCAATCCGATTGGACAGACGGCTTCGTGGCATCGTACTCCATCAATCCGGCCTGTCCCACACACTTTACGGCTTCCCAATCCGGTAGCTGTTTTATAACGCCAAGCCTTGTGAGGATTAAATGGAGGGTCAAACGACCTCCGATTGATGAACTGAGACTTGTGTTGGATTCCTGATGTCGAAATGCATGTAGGAAAACTCTAGCTTGGCCATCCACCACTGTTTGATTTTTCATGAAAATTGGCTCTTTAACACCTCTCGGACACTTTCTGGCTCCAAAACGAGCTTCAACGCTTCAAGAACGGGTCCAAATCGAGTCTTAAAATCCAGCTCTCAATCATGGAACATACTATTCAAAATACATGTAGAATACTTGAGGCACAAAATAGTTTTCTCATCATATTGCATTGCATTGCCTACATTACATTGATTACATTGTATTTCATTATAGCATATAGTTACAACTGCTCATAAACACGACTCTAATGCATGACTCTTGCCTCCTTCGGCATTTGGTCCACTAGTAGTAGTCCCACTCTAACCAATGCATAATAGCTAACTCATTAGCCAATAACCATATGAAAATCTTCTATGAAGTCATTGATAAAATTCACCAATCACAATTATTGGAAAAGTTACTCAAAAGATGAATAGGTGATTATGGTAGATGCATTCTTTCTCTTCACATGTTACTAAAATTGTTCTGAAAACGTTTCTCTTCTCTACTAGCATTCAAGTGGCAACTTGCTTGAAAACATGTGCAAGAATAAGCAAGGTGTCTTCAAGCTCCTTAAGGTAATGTTATGATTGGGTTATCCCACTTTTGAGCCATACCTTTTATCATTTCCATAAGTGACCATTTGAACTTTCAAGTTGGAAAGATTGATTGTGCTCTTAGACTTAGTTCATGTACCTAGTTTCATGGAAGCACGTGAGACTAGTTCTTTGGCTAAGTTCATTGAGATGGTCACAATGGAGGGCTACGACTATTCAGGTTCCACTCTCAGATAAGAAGTAGTACATATATTTATTGAGTGGGACTTGGGATATCTATAGTCACATGTGGCTACTATTGCTGTTGTGAATCCTTAACTAGATTAGGTCCCTTTATATGGGCATTTGTTTTAGTCCTTTAAAATTCTAAATAAATGTCAAACACTTTGTAACCAACTTTTTACAATAGAAATTGTTAATTATATTTGAGTCTTTGTGTGCTAGTAAAAAAATCTTAATAGACATTGTTGTCATTATGTACAACGCAACAATATCTCTTGTCATCATGGCAAGCTCTAGTTTCAATGTGTATATTGAGAAGTTTAATGGACAAGGGCTCCAAAACTGGAAGAAAAAAGATAATTGATCCTTATCCTTAATTGGCCTTCACCTTGCACATGGAGTAATTTATCTTTTTTTCAAGGCACTACCAAATAAGTCTAACATTTATATACAAAATTTTCCCTAAGGCAACAAATGAAGAACTTGGCATATTATTGTTCAAGGCACTACTAGTAAATCTAACAACTATATAAAACTTTTATCCTAAGAAAAGTCTTTAAGAACTCATCTCAAAGTATAGCTCTATGGTTTAAAGCATGCATATAACAACTTACATGTGTAGAGCATGTCAACAAAATAAAGAACATTATGGCCAAGTTACATGGGGTTGATGCAAAGGTGCTTTAAAAGGATGTTGTGGCCATGTTATTGGTTAGCTTACCCAAAGAACATCGATCAACTAAGAATACTCTACAAAATATAGATAACATAATTGTGATGCTGCCTATCGGCTATCCAAGCACGTTTTAGGGTCCATCAAGAAACAAATCTAAGTGTCGCCGCCCAGCACTCCCATGGAATATTTCGGGGTTTGTCGCCTAGGGTTTCCTGAGTCTATCTCGCAACAGAATGTTCGTGGCCAAACCCACTAGGATCGACATGAAATCTGGGTTTCTAGGGGTTAAGGTCTCCTGACAGCATTCTAGCGTCGGGTCCTGGACATTCCATGGTTCCAAAGCAAGAAAGATGCGTTCACATGGAAAACCGTCCAATTTACGGGAAGTGCTTCAAAAATTAATAACTTTAGAACCATCTCTCGGAACAGGGATTGGTAAAAAGGAGAAATGGGCAGTTCAAAGGGACGAACACGGCTATAAGGTTGGATATGAGACTCAATGAACATAGGGTCCATTCGTATGAAAGAGCATGAAAACAAAGAATAAAGGCAAACGGTCAAGGAATAACCCCGGGGATAGTGTGAAATAGAATGAAGGAGTGGAGAAGGGACCCCATCAGGGTAAAATGAAGTCACGGCATAGATGCATGATCATAACAGGGTATATGCATGGGGGTATACATCATAGATGCGCAGGGACGTGTCCCCACAATTAGAACCTTAGCAGGAAGGGTAAACAGCACAAGAAGGACCGAGTACCACACATCAGACCAACCACAAACGTCCCCACACTTAAGACATGATCGTCACTGAGAAACAGAAGGTGTAGGTTTAGAAAAACTTGGCCCATATTGCCGAGGAGGAATGTCGACTATCGAGGTTGCGTCTTGTATCGTTGTCGGCTACATGAGGTAACAAGGTGTCGTCACAGCACACGTTCTTCGTGACAGGGACCACGCAGCAGTACCTAGGGAGGTAGCTAGTTGAAGGAATCACAAGAAATTCGTCGATGACGAGGGATATTGCACTCAACTCATGATCACTCAAATGGAATGACAGAACAGTCACTCATCCCATGACTAACATCACTCGAGGAAATAATAATGAAACCCAGAGCTCACACCTGGTTTAGGAATCGATAAGGGGGTGGTGTAGAAAGAGTATGCTAGGGTGCACAAATAATGGTGCATTAGTGCATCCCACACATCTAGCATAGGTGCAAGGAGGAAGGCCAGGGAGCCTTGCAGTGCAGTGTACAGAACAGAGTGACATGTCTTGTGCTGATGGCAGAGACCCATCCCGTGGGTGCATAGGAAAACAGAAACGTACCTGACTCCATTGGTCGTAACATCCCTCAATCCTCACCTCTCGATAATTGCTTGAAGAAACATCAGTCACACTCAACCCACCCTCTGTCTCACGCTCTGTTGAAAGATACAGAGGGAAACCCATTCCTGAAACCCATTGATGTAATCCTCACTATCACTTGTGCAGAGGTTGTATGCCTTGTGCGCGCAATTGATGGTGCAACTGTGCATCCCGCCTTGTGCTGACATACAATGCAAGAAGGAAGGCCATGGAGCCTTATGGTGCAGTGCACAGGAACAGATTGTGCATTGTGCATTGAGAGGCCCATCCCATGCGTGCAACACTCCATTCACACATCTCACCTCTCATTTGATTTGAAGGGAAAAATTGGTCACTCACCCCACCCTCTGTCTCACACTCTGATAGATACAGAGGGTAGCCCATACTCACGTCCCCATCCTGTTAGGATGAAAGCTCACGTCACTCAAGGGGTTAGTGATGAAGATCATGGCGGCTGTTGTAGTCATCAGGATCTTGAAGACGAGGTGTACCCAGGGAGGCAGCCTACAAATCTTATACTTCAATGAATTGTAAGAAGAGTCGTCTGTTAAGAAGGGCAGACGGACTAATATTACAGAGACAGCAGCGCACCAAGGGAGGTGGCTTCAAATTACTTTCTAAAGAGGTTTTGTTGGTGAGTCACCTATCCTGAACTGCGGGGTGTTACCACCTTTTCCACAGTCAGCTTCTCGCCCAAGGGTGTTTCCACCTTTTCTTGGAACGAGGCCTGTTATGATAGGGAATTTCTTCCTTTTCTCCCATAACAGTTTTTTTCAGATTTTTTTCTTTTTTTTCAGTTTTTCTCTTTTTTTTCGTTTAAGAAAGAAAATGGTAGAAATACCATGTGTAAGGACCGACCTCGCCACCATTGTTGGATCAGACGAGAAGAGAACAAGGTCATGTTGAGATGTTTCTGCGAGGGGTTAGCAGAACGAGACCGCCTCATAAGGAGAATCATAAGGGCTATCAGAAGCACGACGAGAAGGACAATACGCCACCCAAAAGGGAAAGGGTAGGTCGACTATGATTGCCAAGATCCCCAGGGAGGAAAGTACATCTTCAGGCGATAGCCATTGATCAGGAAGGGATCATCAAAGGCATCAACGGTCTGCACCACCTGAACAGAGCCGTTAGGATTGACAGCAAGTACCTTGTACGGGCCCATCCACCATTGTTGAAGCTTGCCAGGAAACTTGCCAAATCTCAAATCATAGGCCAGGACAAGATCACCTTCTTTGAACTCCTTGTGCTTACGCTTGAGTAGTTTCCATGCACTGTAGGGCCATCCGCCGTATCTCATCCAAGCATTCCAAGTGCATGAGACGACGTTGCAGTGACTCATTATCTCCCAAGAGTTCTTTAATTGCCACTCGCAAAGAAGGCAATTCCAGCTCAACAGGGAAGACGGCTTCTGTACCATATACTAGCTGGAAAGGGGTCTGTCCTGTAGCTGCCTTATGGGAGGTTTTGTACGCCCAGAGGGCCTCTATAAGTCGATCATCCTAATCGCGACGATGCGCGGCAATCGTTCTTGTCAGAATCGAGCAAAGGATATGATTGGTGACTCCAACTTGGCTATTGGCTCTAGGGTAATGAGTGGACTTGCGATGGCAGATCTTATACAACTCTGTCAGCTCCTCCATGATTTTGTTAAGGAAATGAGTATCTCGGTCACTGACCAACTCGAGGGGATTGCCAAAACGAGTGATAATATTCTTGTACATGAAGAGGGCTACGCTGTTGCCATCGTCTCGCTTAAGGGCTTTAGCTTCACACCACTTTGTGACATAATCCGCACATACTAAGATGTATCTATTTTGCTTTCGTCTGGTGGGTGGATCAATGGGACCCACAAAATCAATCCCCCACTTCTCGAACGGCTTTAGGAGAAGAATGGGTTGCAATGGCATGGCACTTGTTTTGGTGGGTTTCCCCATTCGCTGACAAGCATCACATCTCTTGTAGTAGTCATATGCATCCTTGTGGAGGGTCGGCCACCAGTATCCTGCTAACAAAGCCTTCTTGGCTATCGCTTCTCCTGTGAAGTTTCCACCACATGGTTGGTCATGGCATGCTTTCAATACTATGCCGATTTCATCCCTTGCAACACATCTTCACAGCACTTCATCTTTGCCTCTCTTGTATAGTGCACCGCCTAGCAAAGTGTAGGGGGCTGATTCTAACAGAAGCTTCTTCTTCTTACGGCTTGAGATGCCAGGAGGATACTGTTGAGTTGCTAGGAGATTGGCTATGTCTGCATACCAGGGAGTAACTATTTCAACTAGAAACAAAGAAGCATCAGGAAGGTCTGGATCATCATGTTCCTCTTCTTCTGTTTGAGGGATCCGTGATAGATGATCGGCTAGGACATGGGAACGGCCAAGCTTAGTGACTACTTCGAAGTCGAACTCCTGGAAGAGTAGCAACCATCTCATCAGTTGTCCTTTAACATCTGCTTTGTTCATCAGGAAGGACAAGGCTTCATGATCCACGTAGAACTTGAAATGCGTTGACAATAGATAGTGTCTAAACTTCTCTAGTGCAAACACCATTGCCAAGCACTCAAGCTCTATCACTGTGTAGTTTCGTTCCCTATTAGTGACCTTCCGGCTTGCATAATATATTGGTTGATCTAATTTAGAGGGGCCCTTTTGACATAGGACAGCACCTAACCCTTCGACTGATGCATCTGTGTGCATATGGAACTCCTTCGTCCAGTCAGGAGGCTGCAAAATAGGTGCTTGGATAAGGCATTGTTTTAGGGTATTGAAGGCTTCTTCACAGTCATCAGTCCAAAGGAAATCAACTTTTTTCCTTAGGAGCTTGTGCAGAGGGGTTGCCTTGGTTGCAAAATGTGCAATAAATCTTCTATAGTAGCCCACATGGCCAAGAAATCCTCTCAATTGCTTGAGGTTTGTTGGTGCTATTAAAGCGGCAATCTTCTCAATCTTCACTGGGTCTGTTGCAATCCCTTGTGCAGAGACAATATGACCCAAAAGAACTCCCGAGGAGACACCAAAGACACATTTGTCGGGGTTGAGAGAAATCCCATACTCTCGGCATCTATTAAAACATTTCTCTAGGTGTCCCCAGTGCTCATAGATTAAGCTATAAACACACAAGTCATCAAGATACACCTCAATGAAATCATGCAGATGATTCTGGAAGGTAGCCATCATTACTCGTTGGAAGATGGCAAGAGCATTACAAAGCCCAAATGGCATCACTCTATAGGCATAGGTCCCCCATTCTGTGGTGAAGGTTGTTTTGGATTGGTCCTCTTCTACAATTTGGACTTGATTATATCCACTAAATCCATCCAAGAGGGAATATAGCTCATGGCCTGCCACTGTGTCCAACAATTGGTCGGTAAAAGGGATGGGAAAATTATCCTTCTTTGTCTTTGAATTCAACTTCCGAAAGTCCATACATATTCGAAGTTTTCCGTTCTTCTTAGGTATTATCACAATGGGCGAAACCCATTCACTATTAGCCACAAGATAAATGAACTCTGCTTCAAGAAGTTTCAATAATTCAACCTTCACCAGAGAAGAATAATTAGGATTCATGCGCCTTTGTCTTTGCCTTACAGGTTTGGCATCAGGCTCTAGGTCAATGTGATGTTGGCATACTGTGGGATCAATCCCCTTTAGGTCTTTATATGACCAAGCAAACACATCTAAGTTCTCTTTGAGTAGGTCTTACAGGACCACTAATTCTTCTCTGGAAGATTGAGACCCACTTTTAGGTGACATTCAGTACCGTCAGTATCCAGGAATGTTACTTGTCTTTCACCTTCCACTTCGTAGATAAATGTTCCACAGATTGCTTCTGGATAGAGGTTTGACTCTTTCAAGAGAGTAGTATCCTCGTCTGATGTTCCGCTAGAACCAATGTCCTCCTTCTGAACAGATGACTCATTTGTCTGTTGAGGTTGCTGGAAGGGTATCAGAGCTTTGTTTACTTCGGTGTGAGTGGTGATTTCTTCTGGACTTAGGTATTCATCTTCAGAGGATACGTCCAGGAATGTCACATAGCACGAACCTTCTCAAGGCCGAGGCTTTGATAGCTCTGGCGTCTGTTGGCAGGAGGCATCATCATCATCTTTTCTCTGGACTGAACGGTCAGGGTGACAGGAGCCACTAGTGAACTTAATTTTTATGCTTTTAATCCATTGCTTATATAGATTCTGCATACTTTGTGGTCCATTGGTCAATCCAAATGGAACCATGGTCATTCCATCCAGCACCCTGAGATCTTCGGCCTCTGAGGTCTCTGTAGGGACATCAACAAGATCATCTATTATCAGAGGAAATTCTTCATCTGTACTTTCATAACCCGTTTCATTTTCTTCCTCATCATTTTCATCCTCTTCCTCTGGAGGCTCTATCTCTACTTCTGTAGAGGCTCTGTAGGAGAAGAATATATCTTCTACCTCTGCATCTGCTTCTGCTTCTGTCACTGCTTTTGACTCTGCTTTTGCCTCTGGCTTCTGGCTCTGGCTCTGGCTCTGACTCTGTGTCTGTTACTGTCTCTGTATCCGCTCTGTCTCTATTTTGCCTTTGCTTTGTCTTTGTATCTGTTACTGCTCTGTATCTGTTCTGCCTCTGCTTTGTCTCTGTGACTGTCATGTAACAGGAAGAACAGTACATCCATGCTTCTATTTCACTGTCAGAGGTGATTTCAGAAGTTAATTCTAGTTGAGGCAGGAGGTATTCTCCCATGGACAAGGATTTTGCTTCCCTTGGCAGTTGGCTTACAGTGCCCACTGTTAGGGATTGTGCCTCTATTTTCTTAGGAAAGATCTGCTTAACAGCCTCTTCATCTCCTATTGTACCATCTGTTACCTCGTTGGAGGAGTCAGTTATGACTTCGATGGATGTGGATCCATTACCTTTTTGCGATCCATATAGCTTTAACACCACTTTGTTGGTCCTCTGCCTAGGGTTAGGGTTCCTTTGAACCAGTCCCTCCTGGCTCTTGCTTCAAAAAGCCAAGGTCTTCCCAACAATAGAGGGTATAAGGTCCCATAAGAATTTGGTTTGACCACCAGATATATCAGCCAATAGTCTCTTCTTGCAAGGGTTGTTTTTACATATGGGAGGATGCCAAACGATTTAATTCTGCTTTGGTCTGCCAATATGATAAGCCACTGTGTAGGTTGAATTCCTTTTAACCCTAAGTCCTTCATTATCACATCTGTCATTATGTTTATTGATGAGCCTCCATCAATCAATGCATCTGAAATGAAGCATCCTTCTATCCATACACTAATCTCTGGGGTTCCAGGATCTAGGAAGGCATTAGCCACATCGACTTCCTTTACAGGCTCCGGGGCCATATTGGTCTTGATCACTGTTGAAGGAGCGATCCTTAGTCCACGTCTTCTTGTCAAGATGCTCTTGAATTTCTTTCGCAGCTGGGAGACAGCATCAGCAACTTCTGAAACGTTAAGTTTGGTTTAAAAGTGTCTAGGTCTTTGACCAAGTCATATTCTTTGATAGGATCCACAGGCTTCTCTAGCCTGCTGGGAAATGAAGCTACACCCATTTTCATCTTTCCTTTTTCTTCTAACAATTGCTGCATCGGCACTTCCTCTGTTGCTGGATGTGCTTTTGTATCATCTATCTCTTGGGCCTCTGGTCCTATTTCTGGGACTGTCTCTATGACTCTCTATAGCACTACAGTGCTTTGTATTATACAGAACAATTACAGAGCAGAGACAGAGGCTCTACAGAAGGTTTACAGAGGGTTACAGAAGGTCATCAAAACCTCATAACTCATACTCAAACCATTCCAAACTATCAAAAACTATTCAATAGGCTTCCAAAAGACCTCAATCTTCATCAATCATCAATCATGCTTCATACAGAAGAAGATCAGAACAAAACAGAAGCTATACAGAAGGTATACAGAACCAATCAGAACCTCAACAGAACCTATTAGAACATCACAGAGCTTCATATCTCTACCGAGAATCATCATGAACTTCCAAAACATAATCAATATCATTCAAAACACTCTCAAACACTTCCTTTAACAACCATACATAACTCTAAATCCATCAAAAATCAATCATTCAGTCCTCAAAAATAACAAAAATCAGTCAAAAATTCAGTCTTTTTCCACTTTCAACACGATGTACAAGACTTCATCAAAGTCTTTGTTTGAGTTTCTACACTCTAAACTTGAGTTATTAGCAATGGCCTCATAAAGGCTTTCATTGCAATTTGACAAAATGAGTAGGCTAAATCAATATCTACATATAAGTACTTCATTTTGATCATGTACATCAAGTATGGGTATGAAGAAACCATAAAGGGAAAACCATAGGTTGTGTATGCATCCTAAAATAATGGGATTTCATGTCAAATTAATCCATCTTCTCCCCTTCACAATGTCATGATCGTAAACTAGGACTCTTCAAGTTAAATCAACCACCAAAACCCTATCTCTAATCTCCATGAGCATCAAAGATTAGGTAGTTAACTATTCTAATTCTTTTTTATGATAAAGGTTCACTAGCTAAGAGTCCTCAAGATTCTATTTGGATCCAAGGGTGTTGTTGTGCACTCTTCTTGTTGATCCTACTTTAAATTTACTTGCTTGTTGGTGGCATTGATGTGCCATATTTTCTTAGTGGTGCATCCTAGCTTGTTACACTTGAATAATTTTCGATTTCTCAAAGTAGCACATGGAGGCATCGTCATCCTCATCACGTTCTCCCTCTTCGACATCTCCATCGCTCGTTTGCGTCATCTCCCTGTCGACTCATCCTCCCGCCATCTTCCTCCTCTTTCCCCTGTCATTGCCATCGTCATCCTCTTTCTCCTCGCCGTTGACTTCATCTCCCCCCCCCCCCCCCCCCCTCCCCCCCAATCGTCAAGGGAAGGGAGCTTTTTGGAGGGGCTCGATGCACTATTCTTCCCCCCTTTTTGCTAGAGAGAGAGAGGGAGAGAGAAATGGGGAGAGAGTGTGAGGAAGGGAGGGAGAGAGATAGAGGAGAAGAGGAGGAGGAGAAGAAGAAGAGAAGAAGAAGAAGGAGGAGAAGAAGAAGAAGAAGAAGAAGAAGAAGAAGAAGAAGAAGAAGAAGAAGAGGGAGAGAGAGAGAGAGAGAGGAGGAGAAGAAGAAGAGAAGAAGAAGAAGAAGAGGAAGAGAGAGAGAAGAAGAAGAGGAGGAAAAGAAGAAGAAGAAGAGGGGGAGAGAAGGAGGGAGGGAGAGTGTGAGAGACTCTTTGAAGGAACCTGATCCTCTTCCCCTCCTTAGAGGATGACCACATGTGTTGCTCTTCTCTCCGTCTCCCCATGAGCTCAACACTCCATCTTTTTGCGGGTTTAACCCCCATCTCCCCACTAGTTTAATCCCATTGCAATCGAAAGGAGTCACCCCGCCCCAAAACGGAGGGAGACACGCATCAGCAATAATCCCACATCCAACAATGGAGCCATCAGCCAAAGCGTTTTTGTGAATACGAATATAACGTCGAGTATGGATAATTCATATCTGAATATCCAAGTACAAATTGCTATCTTTGCTATTCATTGAGACATAGGCACGCATAAATTCATTTCAACAAGTAGCTTGAATTTATTTATTTTATTATAATTAACAAACTCATAGGAAATCATAGGTTAATTCTTTCTGCAACCATAGATGACCTTGCATAGATTTATGCATATGGCATATTGAGGCTCGCACAAACCCATGCACTCAAATACCTTGCATCCCAGTGCTACGCAATGAAGTAATACATGGCATAAAGAACATAAAGGTTACTTAAGGGTTATGCACATAGATGGTACATGCATGGGAAAGATTATATGAAGCATACATCAAAGGTACACAAATTGATCTTGCATTAAAGTCTTATTAATATCACGAGCTATTAGTTCATTGGAATTTTGGAGTTATGCGTAGCTAGTGCAAATAACAATCATTAGGATTATGACTATGATGCCTTGAGATCCGTCTGATAGCGACTACATTTATCAATCCTATTCCGGGTTGGGCTAGATGCAACAACAACCTTAGGGCAAGCGAAGAGCTCAAGGACTAGGAAACCCTAAGTCGAAAGAAAGATTGATGCTTTCGTACTTGCTAAGAAGAAGGTTGGGTTTAATGCAAGTGATTAATAGGACTTATGTCTCATACAGTGTTTGAAACCTTTAGCATGTTGTTCGATTAACCAACAAAACAATGGTATTCTTTTCCAAGCATTGCAATAATAGTCGTGATAACCTTTCCATCACTTATTTGCTCTCCCCCTTGGGATCAACAGCGGTTCTATGTAAATTTTACTTAGCACGCCCTTCTTTTGGCTAAGGCAAGTTGCCATGGGAATAAATGAATGTTTTCCTAGAAGATGATATTAGGGCTGATTGCCTTGATTATGCTTGATTCTTAATTGGATTAATTAAGGAAGGATAATTTTCACGGGTGGATCATCTCCAAGATCGCACCGCGGATTATCCCAAGAGGGCATTGCTTGATTCACGGGCCGAATGTCGAGTGGTGAAAGGGCTAACCACAGAAGTTGTGTCTCCCTCCTAGGTCACTTGGGGTTAGTGGAGCTCTGGATACTCCTTGCCTAGTCCGCAACAGAGTTGTAGACTACCATGGGCCCAACATCTAGCGTGTTGGAAGATCCTATTCTAGATACTGGATGGAAATTATGGTGCCATGTGAATTGGACTAGGTACTTCTGTTGGACATAAGGGATACATACTTCTCATGTATGGGTAGGAGACAAAGATTAACTTGAAGATAAGTTAAGGACCTTGTTTGTCAAAAGGGCTGCTTGTTTTTGTTTTCGTGTTGGTACTGTAAATTACGTGAACGAACCATGTTCCCTAAAAGGCCTTATTGAGGAAGCTGATTTTAAATGTCATACATAAATGTGATAGGATCTAAATTGAAAACTAAAGCTATCAAGGGAACCGGGTGGGCAGAACCCCGACGGGTATGTCCTACGGCAGGGTGGTCCTAGAGAACTGGGAGGCTTCTCACAAGGTTTTACTATCGTTTGACCCTTAGATATGGTTAGGTTAGAATTTGATTCATGCCGTTTTAGGGGGATCAAAATGGGACTATGCCCTACAGGTAGAGAGGTTGAGCGGCGCATCCCTCTCGTTTCCCATTCTCTTTGAACCAAGTGCGGCATGGGTCTACTTTGGAGTGGGTATCTCTGCGTAAAGTAGTCTGATGTGCCAGCCTTGTCCTACCCACTCCTGTGACATTTTTCCTTTTTGCTCCGTGTCATTCCGATGCACGGTTCATCCGTTATTAATTTTTGCGGGTTTTTGGGCCCTTTTCGTGCCTATTTTTTACATTTTTCCATGTGAACTTGCCCTATTTTCACCGAAATTCTAGTATAATTCGACAGCTGTGTCCTGCCAGCCTTTCCCCTACTTTTTCCTTTTTCCTTCCCCCTCTTCCGACTACCAGATTTTTAGTTATTAATTTTTTCGAGTGTTTTTTGATGTGTTTTTTTCATGTGAACCCCTCCTAATTCCTTTCCAACTGAGTTTTGATACATCAATCCTGTGAATCCCTTTCTTCTGGACATTTTTTCTTTTTATTGTCCTCTATTCCGGTGCACGGTTCTTCCTGTATTAATTTCCAAGTCCATTTTTGGGCCCTTTTTTGGGGTTTTTCCCATGTGAATGCGTCCTATCTTGCTCCGAACTGTGTTTTTATGTGATAGGATTGTTGAAAACGTTGTTCTGCACAATTTTCCTTCTTTCTGCACTTCGTTCCGATGCGCGCATTTTCTGATATTAATGCACGTAAGTGTTTTCAGGCTTGTTTCTTGCGTTTTTCCCATGAGAACACCCTGATTTTGCCCCGAAAATTGTGTCACATTTTTCTATCATTTTTCCCTTGTCTCCCAGCACATTTTTCCTTTTTACAAATTTTTGATGTGACGTACGATTTGGGTTTTATTAAATTTTCTTCCTTTTTGTCGTGTGATCGTGTTTCTCGTGTCGCACGTGAACGCACCTTTTTTTGGTTTTATGTGCCTCGGGACGCCCCCGTGGCATCTGTGGTTCGCGCATTGCCGTCCCTGCCCTGTTTGCTCCCGTCATTGCAAAAGTTTTTACCCCCGCCCCTCGCAGACGCGCGAGACGGGGGGTGCATTCCTTTTGCACACCCATACCAAATTTATTTTTATTTAAAAAAAACAAAAAAACCCACAAATCAAACCCATATAACAACCAACCAACCCACATTAACGTTTATTTTTATTTTTTTTAAAAAACACACACACACAATAATAATAATAATCAATAAAAACCAAAAAACACCAATATACACACGACCAAAAAAAAAACCCAAACCAAAAATCACTAAATACCCCAATCCAATCCCTAAAAGGAAAAAAGAGAGAAAAAGAAAGAAAGAAAAAAACTAATCATAAAGCACACAAATTTTTTCCACAAACACACAAAATAAAAATCCAACGAATAAAAATCTGTCGTCCTCAACCACCCCCCTCCCTCCTCCCTCCTCTCTCCCTCGCCGCTTGCCGCCATGGACGCTGCCGCCCGCCTCGCCCGTTCCTCCTCTTCCTCTTCCTCTTCTTCCTCCTCCTCCGCCGTCGCAGTGGCCGTCCTCCCTCTCCCACCTCTAGTTAGTTTCAACCTAACTAACCTTAGGTTAAACCTAACTAACCTTAGCTTAAACTAACTAGCCTTACTTAAACAGACTAACATTACTTACACAGACTAGCCTAACTAACATTACTTAAACAGATGAAACAGACTAACATTACTTACACTAACTAACTTAACTCACCTAATTAACCTAACTTAACAAACTAAACTCACCTAACTAACTTAATTGATTTAACACACTAAACTAACGTAATTGACTTTCCCAGACTACGCTAACCTAATTAACTTAACCTACTCAAACACCTAATTCCCTTAGGCTACTCCCTTACAGCCCCCGTTTCTGCCCCTTCTCCCTTCTCCTCTGTTGTTTTCCCGCCGTGTGGCTGCTCTCGGTGTACGGGTGTGGTTAGCGGGCGTTTACGCGCGAGGACGCGCTTCCGATTCGTTCGTGTGGTGGAGTGTTACAGTCAACTGTTCACACGCTATCATCCTCCGTTGTTCACACACAGCGCGGATACCACCTTTTATTTTCAAACCTGTAAAATACATAAAAAATAAATATAAAACACCTAAAAACTCCAAAAATTTATTTAAAATTCAAAATAATTGCAAAAAATTTTCTAACTTTTTTTCAACATTGCTAAAATCATTTGTAATATTTTTCTAAGTGAAAATTTAAGAAAATAAATTTCAAAAAATTCAAAATTTGAAAATTCCTTCAAAAATACATCTGAAATGAGTAAAATTCATTCAAAATTAGTAAAAATGCAGAAATATTTTCAAAAAATTTCTGAAATTTTCCACGAATCCCCTTGCCCCCTTTTGCCACTAATTTATCAATTAGAAATGTTTTCATAAATGGCCAAAACATTATTTGAAGCCAAAAATCCTAATTTAATACTTTTCCTCATGGAAATTCATTTTAAATTTCAAAAATCAGCTGAAAAATCATGGATAAATTCAAAGACATTATTGGCACTTATTGGATTGCTGAAATTCCACCCTTACACTTCACAGTATATTCATGTGTCATATATCATGTTTTACTTATTTTAAAAAAAACAAACAAACACGAAAAAGAATAAAAGAAAAACAAATAAACTAAACCATATACACAATACAAACACACCTAAAATAAAACTTTAAAGAAATAAAAATTAAAATAAAAAAAATAAAAAAATCAAAATAACACAAAAACACTAAGATGTTTTATTTATTTATTTTTTTCTAATCAGTGGTGTTTGTTTTTTTTAATTGGATTCCTTGCATTTGGGGACTACTCAGTGTGCCTTCAGCCTTTTGCATACACACCCCTACCAGGAATTTATTTTTTTAGCTTTATTCATTTTTATTATCCATTAACCACAATTAATTGCTAAAATAAACTATATTCACACACTTTTCCACGCGCATTCGCGCTAAACACACAGTTTCTAATAATTTAAAATCAACCAACTGTTCACTTTGCACATGCTACGTGCACTTAAGAGGCACCTTAATTGTTAATAAAAATGAACCGTCACAAAAAAAGCACGCACTGGCAAAAAAGTGCTCCACATCACCATTAATTTTTAATTAATGAATTTTTATTTAGAGACCCCAGTCTGGGAATCGCAATCCGGGTTTCGTTAAAGCACCACTTCACCCTAATAAATTATAATTAAAATTTTAAGAAGGAACCGCCGTTTTCTTATTAAGGTTTATAACTTAATAAAATGTCACCCATTGTTAATAATTTCTTAAGATGAACCCTTCATTAAAACTATTTCCCCTCATTGCACTTTTTTCCCCTTTTTTAATAAGCACGCTTCGTGGGATGGGTGCGTAAAGTCCTCTAAGTTGAAGTTGTTGATTCAGGTTATGGTCAGGTCCTGATTAGATTTTTATGGTATTCTAGTTTGCTTATGTGTTACGATTACAGGTACGGTTTGCAGTTTTTCTTTCTTTCTTGCCTGATACGGGGTTTTGGGTGCCTGCTTGTTGCATCGCATGAAGTTTTCGGCCGCATATGTGTAGAGGTCATGCCGAATTTTTTCTAGGATGAGGGTTGTTTGGGGTGGTAAATTGGTTAGTTACGTCTGTGTGTGTCCTTCTTTTGATTAATTTCTTTTTTATAGCTATTTTGGTTATTTTGTAGGCATTCTTTGTGATTGTCTGTGTTGTGGTGTGTGTGTTTTCCATCTGAATGGCGCTTCACGCTCCTCCTCCATCCAGTATGTCCCGCTGATCAGTAGGGATTATTCTTCCCTACTGGCTTTTGAGCCTATAGCGAAAGCAGGACTTGCGACTTTCGTGGTTGCTTTATTCCCATTGATTCCAGATGATCCATCCTTGTGTGATGAGTTCCTTGCATCATACAACAAGAAGTCGGGTCTGGTTCATGGTGCTTCCATGGTGTTGACATCCAAAGGGTTAGGGAAGGCTTTGTCTCTTCCCTACAAAGGAGAGCCCTTTGTTACAACTAGACAATTATTCTCCAATGATGAGATTTTCAAGCTGTTGCAGAAGCAGACCAAAGATATTATGGATGTTAAGAAAGTGATAAACACTTCAGGAGTATCTTTTTCCATGATCACTGATCCTCTTTGGAAGTTAGTCTGCCAGTTCCTCCAAGACAGGTTTATGCCTGCCAAAACACCATCTCATTATTTGTCCAAAGAACTCTTCACGCTTCCAAGATGGTGTTAAAAGGGGTGGCTATTGATTGGGTTGAGTACTTACCTGCTTACAAAGATGGACCAACATTTTGTCAAAGTAACCAGAGGAAATGTCACAAATGTCACTTATGGTTCCTACCTATATGCTTTCTTGAGGTACTCAGGCCTTAAGAAGGGTGTGCTACCACCTCCTCTATCTGATCCAGTACCTCCCCCTCCACCTTCAGCTGAGTCAGAACTTATTGACATAGAGGATCTTGATTCCCCTCCTCCACTGGTCATTCAGTGGAAGCGCTTGAAGCGTGTGGCAGATAAAACTCCCTCAGTTATTCCTTCAGTCACAATTCCTGCTACATCTGGCAGTGATCTCCGTGCCTACCTCACATGTAACAATTTATTCAGAGCACATAGAGAGGGTTCTTTGGAAATATCAGTCCCTTCACTGAACAGTTTAGTGTCAGGAGATGCCATTCCATTCCTTTGTAATGACATCCAGAGTTCGATTGAACTTTCAGTGACAGCTTGTGTTCAACAACTGTATGCTTCTTTCTATGAAGAACTGATGCAGTCCAAAGACTAGTTGCATAAGGCAACCTCAGAGTTAGCCTCTGCTAAAGACACAGTTGCAGATCTATTTAAGCAGATGGAGCAGCAGACCCAAATGATTGAGACCCAGAGAGAAGAAATATCTTCTTTGAAGATTCAGTTAACAGAAGCTCAGAATCAGAGGTCACTAGAGTCTGGGAGGAGAAAGAGAGAATGTCCAAAGAAGCTCGAGAGTTTCAAAATCTTTTAGATGCAAAACTGTCAGCTTTACAGACTGCTCATAATACAATGGAATCACAAGCTTCCCAGATTAAGCAGTTGCAAGACCAACTGGCACAATCACGATCCATTCCTCCAAGCCCCAATGTTCCTATTATTTCTTCTATCTCTAAGCCGGACTTGGCAGTTCTCCAGAGACATGCCACATTGTGTCCATTGTTTCAAGATAAAGTGGAAAGATTGCAGTCCATGATGGATTTGTTATGGTCTACATTTGAGCACTTTCAGGAGTATGTTCATCCGAACCATTCTTTCTTTGTCCACTATCAGTTGGCAGAAGTTGGCCTTCTATATGAAGCTTTCAACGATGGATCTTTCTCTTCCAAAGGATGGTTGGAGTGGGGCTTGGTCTCCTGAGTTGCTGACAGAAGTGGTCCGTATGGTGTTTGAAGATTCTGTGATGACGGATACCATGTTGCTATCTTACATGTATCTACAAGGTGATCTGTTGATTTCAGATGATGTAGATATGGCCTGCTATGTGGGGGATGTGGTTTTGCAAGTTGTTTCGTATGTCAACTATTTGGAATTGCGGATAGATGACATGTTCCAGTATTATTCTTCAATAGTGGCTACTTGCCCTGACAATTCATGGCATTCAATGATTGATTCTGTGGTCCTGAATCAGCGTCAGAATATAGCTTCTACTTATGTACAGAGCACTAACCAACTGAGGGTGGATCTCCTAGCTTATCTTTCCAAAGACCATCCATTTGATTCATCCTTTTTTTATGCCTACCAGAGAAGATCTGTTTTAGGTCCCTCTGTTCCTAGCCTATTGTACTACCAACAAATGGCTCATCGCTATGATACCTATCTTTCCCTTTATCAAACCAATTCAACGGCTATCTTACCTCTTCTTTTCCAACCTCAAGGTTTTTCTCAAATTCCTATATTTACCTATTGTTCTTTTATCGAAGATCAAGTTTTTTTTCCTTCTCCACCATGCCCTTCACCATCTATCCATATACCTTCTACTTTCCATGTTTATCAATTGACACCTTTCCTAACTGATTCACTTAAATTCTCAGCCACTCCTTCTTTATCTTATTCCTCCTTTTATGACTTTTCCTACCCATCTCTTCATCCTCTTTTACTTATTTCACTTCCATATCCTACCACTTCTATTTCTCAACCCCCTCAGTTGGTTAGTGAGTACGAAGGATTTGATCAGCAGATTCCAAGAAGAGGAGGATGGAGCTTGACTGATTCTCTCACAAGACCCCAGATAAACTTGCCAATAATTCCAGGGGACTGGACAACTGCCAGTCAAGCATACTAGAATTACCTCCATTTTGCTCACCAATATTCACAATCTCTAGATCCTTTAGTGAGATTGATAGCTCATTTTGCTTGGTATCTAGCATACATGCATAGGCATTCCCATAATGATCAAAGGCCATTCCAAAGCTTTGTATGAATGTCAATGTGAACATTGATTCCCAATAGTTGGATGTCCTATATTTTCATGCCCTATGTCTCCCTAGCAGATACCTTGTTTTGCTAGAAAGGATGTGCTTCCTGTAGTTCTTTCAAAATCCTCCAAAGACATTTGTGGATGAGTCCTTCTCTATGGATCGTTTTCAGAACCACCAAGCCTTCAAAAGGGATCACCTTCATTGATGCCTTTGCAATGTATTTTGGATCATAATGATATATATCTCTCTTATTGGAGGTGTCATTCAGATGGTTGTGTTAGTGTTTGTGTGTGTGTTATAATAATTGTATGTGATGAGTTCGTGTTGATTGAGAATAATTTGTTCGAGAGCTTTGTTCAAACTATTCATGATGGATGGAAAGCCTATGGTGGAAAGCTGAAGGAGAGCCTCTTATATCCTTTACAAATTTGTTATGACTTCCAATTGATTAATTAGATGAGTTAATGAATAATGAAGTTTTCCTTTCGAAGTATTGTTTTCTAGAGATACAGGTGATAAGTTGGGGTCGTGGTTTGGAGAGATTATTGAAGATCCTATGGAAGATAAAATTGAGCTCTTTAGTGAACTTATATTCTTCTTTTCCTTAGGTCACGAGGATGCTTCCTTTCTAAGTGTGGGGATATGTTGAGAGTGGAAAAAGATTGAATTTTTGACTAATTTTTGTTGTTTTTTAGGACTGAATGATTGATTTTTGATGGATTTAGAGTGATGTATGGTTGTTAAAGAAAGTGTTTGAGAGTGTTTTGGATTATATTGATTATGTTTTAGAAGTTCATGATGATTCTCAGTAGAGATATGAAGCTCTGTGATGTTCTGATAGGTTTTGTTGAGGTTCTGATTGGTTATGTATACCTTCTGTATAGCTTCTGTTTTGTTCTGATTTTTTTCTATATGAAGCATGGATTTATGATTGATGAAGATTGAGGTCTTTTGGAAGCCTATTGAATAGTTTTTGATAGTTTGGAATGGTTTGAGTATGAGATTTTGATGACCTTCTGTAACCCTCTGTAAACCTTCTGTAGAGCCTCTGTCTCTGCTCTGTAACTGTTCTGTAGACCCTCTGTCTCTACTCTGTAACTATTCTGTATCTGCTCTGGTACTGTACTGTACTGTTCTATAGACCTTCTGTAAGTGTTCTGTAGAATGTATGTGTGAGATTGGGAAAGTTTTCTACCTTTTGGAAAGGGTGAATCTAAGTTCAAAAGGGCTAAAACAAATGGAAGAAGTAGATGTTGAAGACTGAAGAGAAGACAAAGTGACACTGATAGTAGTGAGCTGTGAAGAGACACTGTAGTGGCTCTGGTGCCTCTTCATATCAGACATACCTCTTGGGAGGTGCATCCACGACCTAAGAAGGATTATTGAGAGTTATTATGAGAGTATTGTAGTGAGGATATGATATACTATTGATGGAGAGAAAGGGAGAGAGCCAGAGATAGCCAATTCTATCAAAACAGTGTAACTATATATGAGAGATTGAGAGAGAGAACTATGAAGACATTGAAGATGAATACTATGTGATTGATTTCCATTCAAAGATGGTGTATTCTTCTAGGTTCTTTGTTCTATTTAAGGATTCTATGAAGATGTTGAAGATTATGGTTGATTCTATCAAATCCGTGGGAGATATCTACTATGATGCTGCGTGAAGAATTGTTGTTTTCTTTGTTTTGATCATCAACAAAATGAAATAAAAGCTTGTTGATGTTATAAGATAAATTTTCTTGCAGTAGAATTCCCTTTTACTTGGTGTTCCTCCTGGGGCTCCACATCGATACCTTGTATAAAGAGAGAAGTAAAGATAAGGAATGAATGACAAGGACTAGCTCAAACTAGAGTGATTGAACACTTGAGAAAGAACCTACCTTCTTACAAGATATAGTTACCCTAAAAGAGCAAAGCTAGGAATGATAATAGTAAGGAAACTCAAGCTTAGAATCCTTTTCAAGCCAAACTTCAAATGTATACGTTATAGTGGTAGTCACTTGCAATTTGAATGCTCTAGGTCAGTAATAATATGTACATGAGTGTGTGCGAGAAGCGAGCTTTTTGAGCAAGCTTTTCTGGGCGACCTCCATTTCTTATTCCACATAGTCCACTTATTCCACCCCTTGATTTTTTTGACCTCCACCACCACTACCACAACAACTTCCTCCACCACCATTGTCACTGCCGTTGCTACCACTACGGCCACTGCTGCCACCACTACCACCATCTCTGCTGCTGCTGCCAATACTGTTGCCACCTCCACCACCACTACCATTATCCCCACCACCTCCACGATTGCCACCACTACCTTCACACACACACACACACACACACTCTCTCTCTCTCTCTCTCTCTCTCTCTCTCTCTCTATGTATATTCTCTTTTTCTCTTTCTAGAACACTCGATCAAATAGCACTCCATCTCATGTAAATGATTTCTCTCTCTCTAGCATATAACATGGATTCATTCATGCGATCACCTTGGAAGAATGGAACACCACGGCCCACACCTCTCTCTCTCTCTCTCTCATGAATTACTCTATGTCTTTACTCTCTCTGAGTTTAGGGTTGTATATGCAATTTCTCCCTCTCACTCTACATTCTCTCTCTCTCTCTCTCCCTCTCACCTACATACATACATACATACATACATGCATATATATATATATATATATATATATATATATATATATATATATATATATATATATATATATATATATATAATGCATATATATACATATATAAATCTTAGTCACTCACTCACTCATCGTGTTTATCTCCCTCTCTCTCCCCTCTCTCTCTCACTTTCTCTCTCTCATGCATGCGATTAGTCCACATTGTATCATAATGCCTCACATCAGATTATGGCATGCGTTGTAACAAACGCTTCTTTGAAATCCTAAATACGTCACACACACACACACACAATGTGAATTCTTGAGTAGCCACTCAGTGGTTTTAGAACTTTAATTTCAATGCATTGATAGCTCCCTCCTCTCCCCCTCTCTCTCCCATCTTGTCCTCTCCTCAACAAATATGATACAAGACAATTCATACAAGCAATCCAAATGTACATTTATATTGTGTTAACTCTGGGAAACATGTTTTTTCTTGTCAAATTAAGAGAGACAAGTTCACCAAAGGCTTGCCATCCAAATGGATTGTATGGCGACTTCTCAACAAAATAAAATGCGATTGTGCTAAGAGGTAGTGTTGGCATTGCATTGCTGGTCACTATATAGGTGGTGTTGGAAAAGTTCTTCTGCTTGCAAATACAATGTGCAAGTTTCTTCAATGAGTGTGGGTTGGTATATAAACATGTTGGCATTTGCATCCATCCCAAACACTTGGAGGTACACATAGTATAGGTGCGTGCATGCCAAATATGCTTTTCCTTCTGCAGCATGGTCCATGAAATCTCGACAATTACATGTTGGATTCTTTGCAGTGTGCACATCATAACACTCATGCATGACACTTGAGTTAGCTGTCTCTAGTTTGAAAACCTCATGCTTCAAGGCCTTCACCATTGTGTGGTTCTTCACAGTTGCATCTAGAGCCAACACTCAGTCTATCCTTTTCTGTGTAGCCTATGAAACACCTCTTCGATATCTACACGAGCCCTCATTAACCTCCGCCTCTTGTGACGCCTTTTGTAAAACAAACCCACCACTCTCCAACATGTGGATTTCTTCTATGGTCAAATTAGTGCCTCTGCCACTCACCATACTTGTGGAACCTTGGGCGGTGTGTGTCGAACGGAAGAACAAATGTTCCATGTATGGTCCACACTATCATTACAAAACCACATGAATTGGTGCCACATTCCATGTTGATTTCTAGCTTTTCCTATTGAGCTAGACCACTCCATGATGCCCCAAAATGAAGGTGCAAGCACTCCATGTGACGTATGTTTAATAGTTTTTTTCATTTTTCCCTCTCTCAAAGTGACCCAAGTGGCATCCTCTTCAAGATAATCCTTCCATTGGATGAGATATTCTCTAAGGGTCCTATTCCTAATAATTCTTTCTTTTACATCCAAGATTCTATCAGGTTGAAGCTCAAGTAAACCTTGGCTTGGCATTACAACTTGTTGATAATCAAGAATATGATCAGGATTAGGTACATAGGGCTTCAAGAGACTTACATGAAATACATCATGAACTTTTAGAGTTTTAGGAAGTTGCAACTTATAAGCATTAGGTCCAAGAGCCTTTATGACTTTGTAAGGTCCATAGTATCTTGGGCTTAGCTTCTTGAATTTTCCTAAGGATAAAGAACTCCTCTTTGGGCATACAAGGATAAAAACCTTGTCCCCTTCTTGGAAGATTTGCTCTTTTCTCCCTAGGTCAGCATAGGCTTTTTGCCGATCCTTGGCAGCTTGTATATCTTACTTGATGGTTTTAACTTGTTCATCCATCTCTTCAAGCATCTTCTTAGAAGCTTCAACCTTCAAGGTAGGGTCAGAGAAGTTTAGCGGGGTTAGGCATTCTTGCCCATATAGAGCTTAAAATGGGGTCATCTGAATGCTCTAATGATAAGACGCATTGTAAGAAAATTCCACCAAAGGTAGATATTGTATCCACCATCTAGGTTCTTTGCAAGAATATGCCCTAAGTATGTCTTCAATGACCTAATTTACACGCTCTGTCTACCCATCAATTTGAGGGTGATAAGTTATATTAAAACAAAGATGTGTACCGAGAGCTTTAAATAATCCCTTCCAAAAATGCGAAGTGAATAGAGAATCACAATCGTTGATAATTATCATGAAGTCTAAAGATTTATTTGACAAATAATCTGGCAATATCTGAGACTTTGTAGCCGATTTTGACTGGAATAAGGTGGGTAAGCTTAGTCAACATGTCCACAATTACCATGATCGAGTTGTATCCTCCTTGAACTAAGGGTAATCCAACTACAAAATCCATACTAATGAATTCCCATTTCAACTGAGGAATATCAAGTGGTTGTATCTTTCCTGGCAGCTTAAATCGTTTGGCTTTTATCGGTTGGCAACTCAAGCATTTGATTATGTATTTAAGTACGTCACTTTTGAGCTTTTCCCAATTATAGTTTTTCGTAATTGCATTGAGAGTTTTGGCATAGCCAGGATGCCCTGAAAATGGGGAATCATGAGCTTCCCATAGAATCTTCTTCTTAAGATCTTGACTTGAAGGAATACATAATCTTGTCCTAAAGTAGACAAGCCCTTCATCAACAGAGGTGTTAAGATACTTTGTCTTAAGCTTAGAATTTTGTTCTTTATTCTAAATTTCCTTCAACATTTGTTGATTTTTGGGATCATTATTTTCCTTCTCCTTGGCTAGCTCAATGATGGGATTGCTAGGCATTGATATCATTGTAGCTAGTGTTTTATCCCTAAGAGATTCTTCTAAGATAAGTGCATTGAAAAATGATTTGCGGCTTAAAGCATTTGCAATTACATTCTCTTTGCCTGGTCTATATTTGATCTCAAAATCATACTCTTGCAAGACTTTGATCCACCGAGTTGCCTCATATTTAGATCTGGTTGATTGAAAATCCATTTAAGACTTTTATGGTCAGTTACTTGTAAGCAATGTTTGCACATGGGACCGGTGTAGTTGCAGATATTGATATCTGGCATAAACGCATTGGTCATGTTAATGTACAGCGACTTAAATCAATGCAAGCCCAAAATATTGTTGCAGGATTGCCTAAATTCAAGGTTGCAGAAATGCATAAGGTATGTGAAGCCTGTCAATTTGGAAAACAGGCAAGGAAACCATTTCTTAGACATGTTCAAGAGAGTAAGAAGCCATTGGAATTAATCCACTCTGATGTGTGGACTACTAAAGCTGCATCTATTGGAGGCTGTCATTATTTTGTCACTTTTATTGATGACTATAGCAGAAAATTTGGGTGTATTTTATGAAAAAGAAAAGTGAAGTGTTTGGGCAATTTCAAAACTCTTAAAGCTATGGTTGAAAAAGAAACAGGCCTGCAAATAAAATACCTAAGGCTTCTCGAGTGGATAATGTCTCCATAACTTAAGAGCGTGGATAATTGCAAGTAATTCCAAGTCATAAGTAGCATAATTTCTCTCGTGAGTCTTCAATTTTTGTGGAGGAATATGCTACTTGATGCCCTTCCTGCATGAGTACGCATCCCAAAGCAAGAGAGCTCGCATCGATCACCACTTCAAATTCTTTGCTAAGATTGGATAGTTTGAGAATCAAGGCTATGACTAAACTAAGCTTGAGTCTGTCAAAGCTAGACTGTTCAACGGATCTACTAAAATTCCCTCTACTGAAACTATAAACCCTAAATACTTGATTTGCTTCTTGAAGCACGCACACTTCTTCTTCTTAGCCTACATCTTGTGAGTCTGCATTGTCTCAAGAACCATCCGTAGTTGTGACTCGTGACTTCCTTCATCCTTGGAATATGTTAAGATGTCGTCAAAGAATACAAGGACAAAATCATCAAGATAAGGTCTGAATATATATTGTATTAATTTGTTGAAGGTAGCATGGGCGTTGGTTAATCCAAATGACATTACGATAAACTCATAATGACCATACCTTGTGCTAAAAGTGGTTTTTGGGATATTTTCTTGCTCAATTCTGATCTAGTAATACCCTGATCTGAGATCAATCTTGGAGAAAATCTTCACTCCTTATAGCCGATCAAGTAGTTTGTCGATCCTTGGAATCGAATACTTATTTTTTATTATTACCTGATTTAGCCCTCGATAATCAATGCAGAGATGGAGAATCCCATCCTTCTTTTTCTGAAATAACTCCAGAGCTCCCAGGGTGAGTTACCAGGTCTAATGTATCCCTGATCTAAGAGTTGTTTGAGTTGTTCCTTTAGTTCTATGGCTTCCGAAATGGACATTTGATATGGTCATTTTGTAACTAGTGCAGCTCTGGTACTAGATTGATTCCATGGTCGACTTCTCTCTATGGTGGAAGTTTAGTTAATTATTTAGGAAATACGTCAGCATATTCCTTAAGCTACGATGGTTTATCTTCGACTTCTTTATTTTGTTTAGTTTTATTTAATTTGACTAGGTATTATTTAATTTGACTAGGTATACATGTGAGCATTTTCTTAAACCTTTAGCGATTTGAGAAGCTTTCGCTAATTGAATCTTTGGTTTTCATGCTTCTCCTTGTGTGGTCACTTGTTATCCTACAAGATTCAAGAATGTGACTTGGCCCTTTTCACAACGAATATAAGCGTCATTGGGAATTAACCAGTCCATTCCTAACTGGCACCCATAGGTTCCCAAGCTCATCACTCTGAATTTCATGTTGGTCTGATTGCCACCTAGATTAAAATCCACCTTACTTGTCTGTTGTGTTAAGGAAACTTCTTTTCCATCAGCTAACTCAACTATCAGCCCAGGTACATGCATTATGTCTATGCCTATTTTTCTACCACACCTTGGTGATATGAATAAATGTGTGCTTCCACAATCAATCAAAATTTTTAAAGGGTTTATTGTTATAGGTTGATGGTGTTTGAATCACTAAGAATTGTTGATTTGGTCCCTTCTTGTTGAGAGAGGCATGAATTCTTTCTTTCTCTGTGTCGATTCCAAGGCGGGACCTTCATCATCTTCTACTTCCTTGAGGGTTATGCTGGCAACTCTTCCTCTAGCTATAGCTATCCGGCTTTGGTTTTTACAGAACTTGCTTTGGTGTTCATTCTATCCGAGTTTTGGGCATCGCCTTTGGATGTTGTCAGGTTCGTTACAATAATAGCACCTGAAAGTATCCTTATTACCACCAGTAAAGTTCTCCACCATCAACATCTTAGCCTTCTTGCTATTAGCAGATTGGAATTGATCTTGGGCTCTCTTTGCATAGCCCCTAGTTATATTTTTGTTTTGGAACTTATTATTCCAAGTCTTATTGTTTCTTGGTTTGGACTAGAGTTCCTGTACAATCGGTCTTGCTCTTATCAATGCATCTTAGAGGTCGGATGGATGCATTGCTTCAAGCCATGTGTTCAGGGGATCATCCAACCCGTGACAAAACTTGGATACTTGCTGCGCAATGTCCATAGATTATGCATACTTGAGAAGTATTACAAACTTCAAGTAATAGGCTTCCAGTGTCATTCCTAGTTGCTTTAGACCAAAGAATTCATTCATCTTTTGTGTGCGATATGCTAGTGGAAGATAGTGTTTATACCATTGTTTCCACCAAATCGGGCTTCTCTTGTTAGCTTTAACTTGCCGATCATTGCTTGATTAGCTAGGGTAATTCCAGCACCAATGAAATAATCTTCCATGGACTTGATCCATATTTCTGCTTTAACCTCAACATTTTTGCCTTGGCCAAGGAAAAAAACTCATATCTCTGGCTACAATACCATGTTTTTTTTCAATTTCTTTTTGCTCTGGTACCACTTCCAATGTACCCTCCTTTGATTACATGACGAGTAACATTTTAGTAGTCGCCTAGAGTTTACCTTCCAGCCGTCGCCATTCGTACTCTAACCACAATGATTGGATTTTTTTCGGCTAGTTAACCCTAGGTCTACCTCGCAAGGGAAGCGTCATGTCGTTACCCATAAAGGACCAATCTAAAGGTTCCTAATTGATCTAACAGTCACCTATCAACAAGTAACTCACATCCGGAGGTGTTCTTCGAGAGGCTTCTTGTCCAAAAAGGAGCGACTTCCATTACCCTTGGTTCATGGAGTACAACACTTTTTTCCAGTAGCAAACTGAGGATCTATGAAATCCATTGTAGTGCTCTAGCACAATCATCGTACCTTTCCCCTAAGATAATTTACAGTTCAGGTTCTAAGACCAAACCCTAGGTAAGTCAACGAATAGGTCCTTCCTAGAGTTTCTTCCTAGTGTTTGTTTTTGGGGAAACCTCTCGGCTAACAGAGACCACCCTGCCATAGCACTGGATTCGTCGGGAATCCATCCACCTGCTTCCTTCTATGGAAGTTCTTAGTTATCTAATTACATACCACATTACGTAAAATATATAAAAATAGCTTTATTAATTAAAATCCCTTTATGCATAGTTGTTCGTTTACGTAATTTACTCATGGACATACAATCAGAATAAAACTAATTCATTTATTATATTCCATAATGTGTGTTCTCCCACCCATACAGGAGAAAATTTATAATTTCACATGTTACCTCATCTGGCGCATCTACACGTCACCAAGATCAAATCCACCTATAGCTAGCATTATAGGCGTCCCAAGTAGAACTTGGGCTGCCATACAGGGGACCAAGTAGTTCCTAGGTGCGAAAAGGGATTTACTAGCTAGAGCGCCCCTGGCACCCTATCCACCTCCTACTTCATACGATCCCTGCTACGAAACCTCTCGCTATCAGAGCGGGTGGATGGATTCCCAACGAATCCAGTCCTATGGGGAAACCTTGCTATCGGAGCGGGAGTCCATGCTTTTGTGGTGGTAAAAACATCCCCTCTTGGTATGGGGATTCAACACCTATCCTTGGAGGAGGTATAGGGCTCCTCAATTCTTATCTATTCCAATATTTAATTCAATCAAGATCTAATCTAGAAAATCACGAATAAGATTGATGTCTTCAAGCAATTATGACTTCAATCAATCATGCAACTTCAAGTGATGCTTAATTCTAGTAGCAATCGACACTTGAGTTTCACATACTAAAATCTTCCCCTTGGAATTTAACTAGGGATATCTAGATTTTGGGGTCTTTAACTTCCTAGTTCTTGTAACCAAGTTTCTTGGCCTTAAGTCAGTATTTCTCAAGAGAGTTATCTTATTTGAATAGAACTTTTTTAGAAAAACCTATGGTATCGCGATTGGTAAAGGGTTGTTATCCGCGTCCATGACTCCGTTAGTGACTCCCGTGCTTGCAACTCCAACTGTTGCTTCCATGTTATTAGGATCATTCGTGATTTTCACTTTTGAATTCTTTTTCTTCAGGGCCATGACAGAATTATGATTCGTGGAAGAAGAAGAAGAAGAAGAGCACAGCAGTAATACCGATTTGGCAAGGGTGTAATATTCTCGATGATGATGATGGATATTGCGGGATTCAATGATGTAGGCCTCATGGATGATTCTTCTTGCCTCGTGGAGAGCAATACTTCACTCTCTCTAGTAGACGAAATAGAGATGAGAATAGAGGTATGATAGAATACGATAGAGTTCTTCAGTGCCTTCTCTTCTCAGATCAGAGTAGAAGATTATGAGAGACCTTCAGCGTATCCCCTTCCTTGGGTTGAACGGAATGATGTCTCTTCGTCTCGTGGAATAGAGTCTCCTCCTTCTTGATCAACCTCTCATCCCGTCATGATTGCTCTTGTCACTCGTCCTTCTAGATCAACGTCTCGTCCTGTCAAGATTGCTTGTTGTCGCTCCTCCTTCTCGATCAATGTCTCATCCTCATCTCTTATCACTCTTTCTAGTCATCCCCAAGACCTCAATTTATAGTTTTGCAAAGGGAGGAGCGGGGGTAGAAGAGAGGAGCTTACTTTTTAAGTGATTTTTGATGGCATCATCGATGACAAAGAGAGAACACTTTCTTTTAGCGCTTAGCTTTGAAGCTTATGTTTTGTTTTCACTATTTTCGTTTTTTTCTACCCTTTTCAATTTGTTTGGATCATAACTTTGTCGTATGAACTCCAAATATAGTTGTTTGGATACTCTAAATGATTGGAACCCATCTGATCGACAAGCTATCATAGGAAGAATTGCGAAAATCCATCAAAAATAGGTGAAAATGATGATTTTTGTAAATTGCATTATTTTTATCTATCTTTTGTCTTAGACGACTTATTCCCTTCAAAAATCACAGTTTATATTTGGATCCATCTAAAGTGGGAATTAAGTCATCTAAACATGATACTAGAGATTTCTAACTATTCTAGTAAACCAGTCCTGCTTCTTGTAAATCATGTAGAGATTCTGCAGTTTTTTCATATGTGGATGCACCTTAAAATAAACTAAGTAATGGGGACATTACACAAGGGCACGTGGTGTCCAAGAATGGAATTTCCACTGACTTCTCAAAAGTTAGGGTTATTGTCAACCTTCCACCACCAACCAATTACAAGGGAGTTCAATACTTCCTAGGGCATACACGATACTATCGACAATTTGTGTTGAACTATGCATTAATCGCTAGACCACTCTACTAACTGTTGATAATATTCGAATGGACCGAGGAATGCCAACATGCATATGAAGAGTTAAAAAATGCTTTGACAACTGCGCCAATACTACGAGCCCCAGGCTGGACCATAACCTTCCACGTCTATATTGACACCTCGAAGTTTAGCGTGAGTGGTGTTGTGCCAGCCTATTTAACACAATCTAGACTATCCAAGCTAGACCATAACCTTCCATGTCTATATTGACGCCTCAAAGTTTACCTTGAGTGGTGTTGTGCCAGCCTATTGAACACAATCTAGACTATCCATTGAGTTTCATTAATAGACAACTCACGACGAATACTGAAATGAACTATTCCACAATGGAGAGAGAAGGTTTAGCCATGGTGTCTGCTGTAAAGAAATTTTGGCATTATTTGTTGGCTATGCCTTTTAATTTCTTTGTTGACCATCAAGTCTTTCTCTATCTTATTAATAAACCTTGCGCTATAAGATGCATTGCTCGATGGTTACTTCTACTTTTAGAATTTTACTTTTCTGTGGTTGTGTGCAAGGGGAAATAGCATTACATGGTTGACCACATGTCCCGCATACCCACAGGAGAAGCCGCTGGACAGGGTATCACCGATAATTTTTCGAGATGCACATCTCTTTAACCTGTCTAGCGAGAAAGATTTGTTTAGAGCCGACTTGACGCCATACTGAGTAGATGACATAGTCCAAGTGCTTGAACACAGACTACCCGAAAGACCCATCAAGAAAGTCCAACAACTTAGGCAAATCATCCTTAAGATACAACCCTATCATTTGAAGCAAATGAGCTCTATAGGCTAGTGTAAGACGGCTTGCTATGTAGGTGTATGTGCGAGCATGAAATGCATGACATACTTGCAAATGCACACAATGGAATTATTGGAGGACACTTCAATAGAGACACAACAGCGTGCAAGGTACTACAATCTCAACTATGGTGGCCTACACTTTTTCGAGACACAGCACAATTTGTCAAGCACTGTGATGAGTGCCATCGGACCAAGGTACCTATTCACAAGGACAAGATGAAGCTAACCCCAATCATTACAAGAAAACCTTTCAAACAAAATAAAAAGAAACTTTATCGGGATGATCAGTCCCCCAGCACAATACTTGCAAGTCAAGTACATCATAGTTTCCATAGACTACCTCACAAAGTGGACAAAAGCACAAGCCACTAGAAAGAATGATGCTAGAACCACAGCTAAGTCTCTTTGGGAGTAGGTGATCTCACGATTTGGCTACCCCATTGAACTAGATAGTGATCGAGGCACGCACTTCATCAATGAAGTGATCACTCATCTCCTATATCTACCTTTCTAATCATCCATAAAAAATCCTCGCCTTACTACCTCAAGAAAATAGTCAGGCAGAATCTACAAATAAGACCTTAGTAAATGTCATGACCAAGGTAGTCTCTGCTTCACGCAATGATTAGGACAACAAGCTGATGGCAACCTTATGGGCCTATCAAACAGCCTATAAAACAGCTATAAGACAGACTCCCTTTAGGTTGACTTACGAAACTAAAGCCATTTTACTAGTGGAATTCTTTGTCCCTAGCCTGAGAGTATCCATTCAAGAGTGATGGGATGGGAAGAAGGAGGCATGGATAAAACGCATAGTTGAGTTAGAACAACGCCTATCAGAGACTCGACTTCTAGCCACCCATGCACTGATTTGCAAAAAGGCACAACGTAAGAGCTCGTTTGATAAGCATGTCAAGCTACAAGACTTCGATCATGGCAACGTCATACTATTATACTCAGTGAAAGGCCACAAGCAAAAGATGAAGTTTAGGGGATTAGGGCCCTTCTGAGTTTGCACCATCAGTTGAATCGACAATGTGGAGCTCAAGACCCTAGATGGAGAGGGCATAGGCTTCTTCAATGGTAAAGAAGTAATATCCTCCCATACATCCACTACACGAGCCTTCGATGCTACAGTCCCCTATGAAAGTCCAAGTTTCCACAATTACAGAAATTGAAGAGGAGGATGAAGAAGCAGTGGAACCTGCTTACCTCCACATAACAACGAACATATGCTTTCCATGCATTGATTGATGAGGGAGCTGATTTTAATATCTTAACTCGCAATCATTAAACTCAAATCAGTCGACCACAATTACAGTCCATGAGTGCTAAACTCAGCCCTTTTAGGGGGCCCATCATACTCACTTTTGGGAAAACACAAAGTCACAGTCTCTATTGAGTTTGAGAGCATACCCATGATCTTTTATGTGTTGCCGAATACAAAGGATGCTGATAAGGAATCACTATTAGAACATGCCTTTAAAAAACATGCCCATTGCAATGTCAAATATGAGTCACAGTGCATTCACCTTGCCATCGGGCAATGTCCACATAGTGACAACTTTCAACAAGGGTAGTGGGGCTCTGTCAAAGCCCGCAAAGCCACCAATAGAGAAATCCACAACCAAGTCTAAGGAGGGGGTCATGACTTGTCACAACCTACCAAGCCCCAATGCAAGCAAACCGTTGAGATGAAAGCCAAAGCCCATGAACCCAAGTCCAAATGGGTACCTAAACATCAAGGACCGCCACCTAAAAGCAACCAAACATGTCTTTGCAGGGCTAGGAATTCATACTTGAAACTTAGGAGGCAGAGAAGACTCCATAGATATTGATGAACAAACAAGCCACGATGGGTCCCCAAAATATTATTGCAAGTGCAATGCTATTATGAGGGCAATACCTAGATATGGGTGCCTAAAGCCAAGACTACCAAGTGCACTACTTAAGTGCAACCCTCAAGCTTGTCCACACAAGCATGCATGATAGATCAAAAACCAAAATCCCGAATGACTCAAGCTATAGAGCCCATAGATCCCAAACCCACTAGGCCTACAGAGCCTCAACAAATCTACCAATCAAAACTGCAGCTTGACGCCTCCAAACCGCCTCAACCTAGCATTACTAATGCCCCTAAGGTCTCACAAGCATCTAGCAGTACAACATCTACATCACAACCCATGCCTAATGAGCAAGTGACTACATTTCTCCCTCAAAAGCAACCAAAATCGCCAACCTCAACTGTAGACCTATCTAATCTAGTCAAACCTCAATCTCTCATAGGCCTAAAACCCTCTTATAAGTGACAATGAATTATTACCTTGGCCTCGAACTTAGTTGAAAATACGGGGGATGACTTGGTTACTTGCCTTCGACATTTGGATGCTACCTTTACTACACTTGCTAAAAGTTATGACCAATTAGACCTAGGCCTTTTAGAATAGCCTTTAGCAATGGAGGTACGTACACTGCCTCGCTCTTGGGAGGAATCAGAATTTGTATTTGTTAAAGCTCCCCATGCAACCAAAGAGCTAATTGCCACTGAGATTTCCCACGAGCAAGCACACAAATTATGACTCATCACATCATATGACATGAGCATGGTCCCTACCACAAACCAGGAAATTGAAGAGTTTAAACAGCTTGCTAACAACGACTCCTCTTTCTTGCAAAAATGGTATGCTCTCCGGCTTCAATGGGAGCTAGAGGGCCACCAAATCATGGCCAACAATGAGCAAAGACATGCAATCAAAGCCTTAGAGTAAATCCCAACTTTGTAGCTCCAACCTTCTATCGGGTATTGACCACCATTCGCAACCGACCCCTAGAAGAGCACATCATGATGCACCCCTATTTAAATGGCATTTTGACTGAGGAGGAGTTGCACATTTCCAATCAAATAGACTCCAGTGACTTCCTAATGGATGTCCTCACTTACATCACCCACGTAGGCATCTGACCTGCCGACATGGACCACTATGCTACCATGGAGTACAACCCTCGATCATAGGATTTGGTGGGGTCTTGACTACCATCATCAAGGAGGCATTGGGGAAAGCACAAGGCAAAGAAGAAGTTGGTGAGACACTAAATAGGTCACCTCCCCACCATGAGTAGGAACAATCCAATGAGAGAACTATGAGTGACAAAGAAGGAGAACAAGAAACACAGTCTAGCCAACCACGGAGGGCCAAAAAGTCCAAGAAGAGAACCCCCCAAGAGAAGGTGAAACAAGAGAGAAAGAAAAAAGAGAAATTCAATCTGCAGAAGGCACAAAGAGAATTAAAGAAGGTAGAGGAAGAAAAGAAAAGAAAAGAAAAGAAAAAGTTGAGTTGGAGAAGATAAAAGAGGATTCCAAGAAGGCCAAGGAAGAGAGGAGAGGAGAGCAGAAGAAGAAATAGAAGAGCTACGAATGAAGGAAGAAGAGGACATAGCTAGAGCCACATGTATGGCAACAGAGCGGCAGTTCAGGCAAGAAGAGCTAGCTGCCATGAGCCCATACAGAGAAGAAGGCCCGAGAACGAGTACCCAAGAGCTAGAAATCACATCATCCCCAATAGCAAAAGGCAAGGGCAAGGACTTGATTGATTCTATTCCAGTTATCCTAGTGCATATCACCACAATCTCTACATCCACCCAAGGCACTTCAACCACAGTAGATGCAAGTAATCTTATGGCCTGGGTGCAGTTTCTAGTCAATAAAATGATAGCTCATGATGCAAGTTGAGGAACCCTAGTGGCGGGAATAAAGAGACTGCCAGCTGTGGATGCTAAGTCAAGATAAGATCCCAAGAGATAGAGGATAGAAGCATCCACAATGACTCTCCCTATAACACTGTCGTCGTCCTCTAATTATGATGATTACGTCAAAGAACTCCTTACGCAACTAGAGAGAGCGAAGGAGGAAAAGAAGATGGTTGTTGCTGAGTTAGAAGCCAAGAAAGAGACACTCGCAGCCTTCCAGCTCGAGCCAAAAAGAAATAAGTGCACTAAAGGCAGAACTCAGGGCTAAGAAAAAACAAGAGGAAAGCTGGTGAAAATGGCTTGAAGACGAGAATCAGGAGCTAGTGGGAATTCAAAGGGATTATAAGCTCCTGATCCTGCAACAAGAAGATCTATAAGGGCAGATGGAAAATTTTCCAAAATGCCATGGAGGAGTTTGTAGTAGGAGAAAAAGAGAGGGCCCAAGGATATCAGAAAAACATGGAAAATTTGGAGAAGAGGGTAGTCCTAGAACTAGAAGAGCAGAAGATGCTAAAAAGAGAAATCGAGGAACAAGAGCACAGAATAAAAACCTTAGCTTAAAGGAAAAGTGAAAGCTTGGAGGAGATGAAAAGGAGAGCAAACAAATGGGTGGGCAAAAGTGAAGGAAGAGTAAAAGAGCTAGAGCCGTTGACCCCTTGCAGAAGGTGACAAGGTGTTAGCAGAAAGCAGGGCAGAGGCCATGAAAACAAGCTTGGAAGCCCAACAACGCGCTTTCCTCAATATTAGCTTGGATGTTACACAATCAGAAGAGGAGGAGGCCATTGAGTCACTAAAGAAAAAGCTAAAGATCGCCCGCAAGGCTCTAAAACATGGGCTGCACATCCAACCATAAGCAAGAGGAGCCACCTTGAGCCTACAGGACCAAAGAAGCTACTTGCTAAGGGCAGGCTTGACAATCCAAGATGTGGACTCTCTAGGAGTCACGGAAGGAGAGTCACAAGAACATAGGGGAGAGGAGGTGTAAATGCCGACCGAAGAAGCAGGACCAAGTTTTGAAATGGGGCAACAAGACGAGGACTTAGTTCCCCAGCCTCCCTCTCCACAGCCGAAAGTACAATAGGAGGTAGACACCACTGCTGAAAGAAAAGCAAAAATTGAAAAGAAAAGATTGAATATGCTGGACCAAGCATAGAGGAGGCTGAGAGCTCAACCAGTAGTGGCCCTAGAAGCGCCCACCATCCCTCTAGGAGAAGAATATTTCCCAGTAGATTGGAATGCAAAGCTCATAATATGGGAGCAGAAAGAGAATGGTCGTGAACCCTTCGACTTTAATTTCTGATTCCCCACCACATTGAGTAGAGTGCTATCAACCAAGGTGGTGGAAAAGGTGATTAATGTAGGAAGAACGCTAGGAGATAGGTGGGTTGCTAAAAGAGAGAAGAATCCTACCTTATGGGGAACAGAGGCTCCTAGCTACTAGGAGAACAACGTCATGGAAGTGCCCAGAATAGTGAAAGGCTACGAGTGCCATCCAAGGTGGAGAAAAAGAATCTGGGATGGCAACATAGATGCCTAGATGTCATTTTCCAACACCCTACCCTTTGAAAGAGATAACCCCACTTACATGCCATATCCTAGAAGGGTAGGAGTGGACTTCAATCCAGACATCCATGGTCAATATGACTTTCCAAGAATCCATAATGTCAACACCACTAAGCCCAAGGAAGCGCTCACCTTTTCTAAGCACGACTTATATGCCTCAATTGACCATTTCCTTAATGAGTTTAGCTCCAGACCTCACTTTTCTCACAACTTGTAATTACCTTAGGCTCCTTAGAGTATTATTAAGGCAAGATCCTACTCCATAAGAATACCACCTCCCACCACTATTTTTTTATCTCAATGCCGGCATAGATAGCTGTGCAATGGCTAGGCTAATGATCCGCACTGCCCTCTTACCATCTTCTTGCGTAGCCCTCTTGGAGGACATGAGTGACACTAGCTGCAACCACCCGTTTTTTTTCACAACTCCTCTCAACGTTCGAATGAGCCTAAAAGTATACATATAGGGGAAAAGCTTTCTTAGTAAGTCCCTTAAACCCCCCACTTCTCCCTCTCATGACCACAATGAGGAAGATTAGCTCCTCGTTATAATTTTTTAAAAGAGAATAAGAAAGACGGCAAAAGAAAGAGAAAAGAGAAAAAGGAAAAAAAAGAACAAGAGAACAAAGAAGAAAACCACAAGAAAAAGCAAGAAACTCATGAGTGCCACAGTCAGTGCACCTAGGGGTCCTCGAGTTAGGTGCATCCGGTAGCTTCAATCGGCCGGGCTCCATCCCTAACCCCCTAGCCCATTTTGATTCTCCACTTCACGCTTAGGGCACATCAAGGGTAGGACATACCTAGGGAGGTCACTGTCTCCTATGGCTAGACCTGTCTCCCTAAGCTACACTCACCGCACCTCCCTTCCACACGAACTAGGTCCTCAAATGTGGGACAATACCATCGACCCAACTCCCAATTCCACTAGCACGAGCACAATGCACCACATGGTAAGGTAGACACACTCCCTAGGAAAAGCACTTTTCTTCTCTTTGCAGATAAATAAGAATGCTACCAACCAACGACATTGGAGGCCCTGCCACCCACTCAGCATACCCTCGGCCTCCACCATTGTAATCATTTGACAAGCTTCTCTCCCATGACCAATCCCCACAATGCCCCATCATCAACTCACATGACCACCCTTCAAATCGCCAAGCCCTCATCAACAAAGACTCGTAAGTGCCATGGGACTGGCACTCGACTAGGAGGGGGGTAATGTTAACCCCGATGCGAAACGGGAAAAAGAAAATTCAAAAATATGGAATAATGCAGAAAAAGACAGTCCGACGAACAAATAAGAGAGGAAAGGCCAAAATCACAAAAGGTCAACAAGTCGAAGGCAAAGGCGCATCTTAAAATGCAAAGGTGCCACTAAAATTTTGTAAAAGAGCGCCATGCTCCCTCTGTGCAAATTCTAAAACCTATACAGGGATAGGTGAAGGGATAAAATAACTAGAAGGGAATAGGAAAAGAGGACCTTGGCAAGATGCCTAGTCATGTAAAAAGGGGATGGGTTCCCAAGGGATTTAGGGTTTGTATATAAACTCAAAAAGTAAATGAGAAGCTCATTCTTTAGTGTGTGGCTAAAGTGGCTGCTTCTTCTTCTCTTCTCTCTCCTTCTTGCGTGTGTGTACTTGTGTTGAGAGAGGGAGTGTGAGAGTGTGAGGGAGTGAGTGTGCAAGGTGAGGGACCGGGAAGGAGAAGTTCTCCTCTTCTCTTCTCTTCTCTTCTCTCGTACGCAGCTATAGAGGATGGAGCTTGAGGTTGCTTGAGCTCACATCTAGGATCATGGAGCTACCGGAGTGCTTGAGAGAGAAAGCTACTCATTCAAGCATCAAGGTGAGCTCACTACACACGTAGGATCAAAAGCATGTCGGCTAGGTGAGAGATAGCCATTAGACTTCGCTTGAAACACTTGGCGGTCGAGCACGAGCTCCCACTACATAGAGCTTTGGATTTATGCAAATAACCTTGAGCTTACTTTCACCGAGACCATGGGACACTTACTTCATGTACATACCCTCAATATGTATTGGATGTAGTTACCCTACAATGGGCTGATTTGATCACTTACTTTGGACTTGTCACATATATTTATCAGTATGTTATTAGTTATATTTATATGCTTCTCCGTCATGTATTCAGCTTTGCTCAGTGGGTTATGCATTTGGCTCATGTGTATTAGTTACACTAATAGTACTTGCACACCTAAACACTGTAGATGGAAAGCATCCATCACTGTCACTTTATTCTTTATTCTTTCAATGACATTTGAATAAGGAAGGCCGATCACACATTGTGATTGTTGGAGTTCCTACATACAATGTCTCTCTCTCTTGCTCTCATGCTCCATCCGCCATGGCTCTTGCTTTGCTCTTACTTCTGCTTGTGTGCTTTCACTCGGGCTCTACCTTTCATTTCTAAAGAGTAACCACATACATTTTGCTATACCAATTTTATAGACTCTTTTCTATTGTTTTACTTTCCCATTTTCTCAAAAGTAACCATTCACATTTAGCAATAACAAATTTATAAAATCTTTCATATTGTTTTGCTTCCCTATTTTCTCAATTGGAATTAGTTGCAAATGTATAGAATGTGTACTTTTTAAAATCATCCAGTCCCAATTTAGTAGCTAGAATCATCCAATGTTAGACATGTAGTGCAAGATGTTAGCTTCAGTTGCTTCTTTGGCAAGATTTTAGGGTAATAATAAGACATCTATGCTATATATAATTTACTTGTGGTACCATATTCATCGAACCTCCCAAAGCTTTCTTGAATCTAAAAAATACCTCCAATGAACTTAGAAAGAGAAACACACATATATATACCCCATCCCCAAAAAGGAGCACAAGACAAGATAGGAGCGGTTAGCAAGGTTAGGGCGATGGTGGATTGTGGTAGGTGGAGAGCTACAAGGTAGGGCGTGGCTACCATTGCTCTCTCTCTCTCTCTCTCTCTCTCTCTCTCTCTCCACATCAGCAAGTCTCAGGTGATCAAGTATGAGTGGTGGAAAGAGTGGTGGTGGGTAGACACAAGCAAATGGCTAGAATAATGGATAGGTGGCATTGGACAAATGGGGGACCAATGGTAAGAGTGGATGGCAAGGCAAGCAACAACAACAAATGGATGAGGGCAGAGAAGAAACGAGAGCGGGGGTGATGGTGTAAGAGTGGACAATGGTGGCCTTAGCACATGCAAGATGGTGAAAGAAGAGGATGGTTAGCAATGGCAACAAGGGGAGAGAGAGAGAGAGAGAGAGAGAGAGAGGAGGAAATCTTGTGAGAGAGAGAGAGAGAGGAGAAAAAGTAGAGAGAGAAAAATTAGGGAGAGAGGGATAGAGAGAGATTTGGAGACAAAGAAGGGAAAATAGAGTAAAGTTGAGAGAAAGATGAAAAAAGTGATCTACAATATGTGGGAAAAAACTGTGGCAACTTTGCATTTCTTAGAAAGCAACTTTGCGGCTTTCGTGAAGGCGGCCTAGCATTCCTTATGGCCGAACGGTAGTCAGAAATATCCATCTTCGACTATGAGACGGATGATCGTTGAGACGTGTCGAACCTCTAGCTGTGCCACCTCTTTTAAAAGAATAGTGCACTGATGAAGATGAAGAAGCCACTTGTAGCATTCGAGAGAAGTCCGGATGGAAGGGGCCAGACAGGACTGTGTATCTGTCAAGACCACATGTTTTCACTTCGGAGAGAGAAAGACAGAGAGTGAGATACACGAGATTGGATGATCCAGTTAGCAGCAGCAGTAACAATGGTTCTCAGTACCACCATCTACCGAGAAGAGGATACAGATGTGATTGATTCTGTGTTTGGATCGAGATATGTCAAAAGACCTCCCCCAAAGTAATTATGGGCATCGTTCTCATCAGTAACGATTACAGCATTTACTACAGTTATGTGCTGCAGGATGCATAATTCTTGTTGCCCTGCAGGCATCGCATGGCAAAGGATGAGATATCGAAAGAGGCAGCTTACCAAATAATCAAAGATGAGCTTCTGCTGGATGGAAATCCGCGGCTTAACCTCGCCTCATTCGTAACGACGTGGATGGAACCCGAGTGTGACAAGCTTATTGCTGAATCCTTCAACAAGAACTTCATAGATATGGACCAGTATCCTGCGACAGCAGAGCTGCAGGTTTGATTTGGAGATCTTATGTGCAATCACATGATCCGCGTCTCATTTCTTTGCGTTGGTGCATGCCTTATAGACAGCTTGCCAATTTGAATTAATGATGCTTCGTTGAACAGATACATTGTTGGTTACCCAGGCCGTACGTATTCACTGAATCGGAATCCAATTGTTTGTGGAATATGGCTCCATTCTCTTTAACAATGTTCCCTAATAAGCTGCTTTAGACACGAGCAATGGCTAAGAATGCAAATTATAGTTGCATTTTCAGGAGTTTCCTTGCAGCATTGTCAATGGGAAGTTCTATTTCACAAGATGTTCAGTCGGACTATTCAGGCTGGGTTTTATGTTTGGGGAATGCGGGTGATTTAGACTGCTCGAATGCTCAGGATTGTATACCCAGCTAATCTTTATGGTTTTAAGACCATAGTAGTCTCTATGATTTTCTGAAGCAAAAGAGATCATTGATTGTTTGTCGTGCATTTGTGACCGATTTCCCTTCCAGCTCCACCTACATATCAGATTAATAAGTTCGATATCTTGAAAAGAGATGTGCGTGCTGTGCAAGCGTGCATGTGGTGGAGAGAGGAAGGGGTTCAAAATTTGTTGTTCTCTTTTCCTGCTCTGTTTCTTCTCGTATATGAAGGTTGTAAGCTGCTAAACTAGCCGTGCCTGATTTTCTTAAAAATGTAGAAGTCTTCGAGTGCAAGTTCTCTTGGCCCGGAGACTGCTCTAAGCTCCATTAAAGTTAATGATTCTGCTTGCTGCCTTCAACCAGGACCGTTGCGTCAATATGATTGCCCGCCTTCTCAATGCGCCTTTGTCTGAAGCCGACCAGGCAATCGGCGTCTCCACCATCGGGTCTTCTGAAGCTATCATGTTGGCCGGGCTTGCATTCAAGAAGATATGGCAAAACAAGCGTAAAACAAAAGGGAAGCCAATAGACAAGCCCAATTTGGTAGCTGGTTCTAATGTCCAAGTAACAAGCTCCTTTTAAATGCTTGCTTCATTCCATCTTAAGGATAAATTTGATGAATATACTGGTCAATGAGAGAGAGGACTCTGCTTAGAACCCGAGATTCCTGATGATGATCAATTAGTCTTCCCATTTGCAGGTGTGCTGGGAAAAATTCTCTCGATATTTCGAAGTCGAATTGAAGCAGGTGCATGTAACTGAGGATTGTTTGGTCATGGATCCCTATAAAGCAGTCGATGCCATCGACGAGAACACGATATGTGTTGGTGCTATGTTTGGGTCCACATACAATGGGGAGTATGAAGATGTCAAACTCCTCAATGATCTGTTAGAAAAGAAGAACAAGGAGCTTGGGTAGGTCTCCAAGACCACATCACGCAGATATCTAGCCCACCGACATTTTGTAGTGTCTAATGTCATTCTCCTTAGCATCAACTATGTTGTCAGCAGGTGCTGATTTATCTCATAATACATGTGATATCCCACTGACATTTTGTAGTGTCTAATGTCATTTTCCTTAGCATCAACTATGTCATCAGCAGGTGCTGATTTGTCTAATAATACATGATACTAGCCCTTGCTCTAAGAAATTGGAAATTTTTTGTTATCTAGACTCGATGTACCCATCCATGTGGATGCAGCGTCGGGAGGATTTGTAGCACCTTTTCTCACACCGGAGCTGGAATGGGATTTTAGATTGCCTTTAGTGAGAAGTATAAATGTCAGTGGGCACAAGTATGGTCTTGTTTATCCTGGGATTGGTTGGATTATTTGGCGCACAAAGAAAGATCTCCCTGAGGAGCTGATTTTACATCTGAACTATCTTGGAGGAGATTTGCCCACATTTACCCTCAACTTTTCAAAGAGTAATTACTCATATCGATTGACAAACACACATTCTAGTATCCTTAATTCATTGAATCTTTCTTCCAGCTAATTATTATTGTGCTTGTGTTGATGCATTTGGTGGGGGCATGGGGCAGATGCAAGTAATATCATTGCACAGTACTACCAGCTGATTCGGTTTGGAATCAAGGTGCGCAAGTGTCCTTGCATCTCTCTTCAACACTCCATGTGAGATGAATCATGGCTTTAGTGCTATCATGAACATTGTTACTCTATTATAGCTAGATTTGTCCCTAGTGAAGAGCTTTATACATTACTGTACAGGGTGATTCTCCTCCCCTCTCCTCTCGAGTAGCCTGCAAAGCTCTCCTCACCTAGAAGGAGACTTTAGCTTTGTAGATGATTCTCAATGGCCGAGAAAGCTAAGATCATATTGTTAATTTCCTGAAGGAAATTTGTTTCTTGCGCCACCACTGAGTGTGACATTGATGATAGTTCTGATGTTCGTCTTCCTATTCGTTGATTGATTGATTGCCTACAATTTTGCACGTTTTGCAGGGATACAAGGCGGTTATATCAAACTGCCATGAGAACGCGAGAACTCTAGCCATGAAACTCCAAGAAACCGGACGATTCAAGATTTTATCCAAGGAAATCGGTGTTCCAGTTGTTGCGATTTCCTTGACGGATAAGAGAAACTATGATGAGTATGTTTTATCTGAGAGGTTGAGGGGATATGGATGGATTGTTCCAGCTTACACCATGCCACCTGATGCTGAGCATGTAACCCTTCTCAGAGTAGTGGTTAGAGAAGATTTCAGTCGTGCGCTCGCAGAAAGGCTCATCGGTCACATTTTGGAAGTCCTGAACGACCTCGATAAGCACCCTCCCCGCATCATGGACAGTATTGCGGAAGCTTGGGTTATTGAGAAAGATGAGCGTAAAGAAGATGTGGAAGCGTCTCAGAGGCGCAGGGTCCAAAGTGCTGAACAGGGCGGCCTAAAAGAACAGGACAAGTCTGATCAGAAAAGAAGAAAGACATCTGCAGGAGTCTGTTGAAATAACGTTGGCAGAGTAGAATGCTGCAACAGATTTTTGTACAGCTAGGGAATAATACACATATCAGGCACTGCATTCCTTTTGGTTGGTTGTTACTGGCTGGCACTTGCACTATTGTTGGGTAGGTACCGCATACACGACTTGAACACTTGGGCTTTATTAATAAGATTGTTCCGATATCTCGAATGATACCAATTTGGTGATTCTCTAGCCCACCTTGAAATCCACACACAAATGGTCTCCAAATAAAGCTCATCATGGCTTGTGAAAGAGGTTTCAAGCATTATAAATATATAAGCTGGTAGTGTGATAATTGTTATCACAATATTAGCATGTAAGCCAAGACTCTAAAGCTCCATCATCATATGCAATGCGTTCACCAAAACCGATGATGCCTTCTCCATCTCTTCCATACTCCACACATTCATAATACCATCATCCATTTCAAAGAATTTCAGTGACTAAATTGGTAGATGTGGTTTAAAGTCAAACGTATTGCACCTACAATGTATAGCAAGCATCAACTTGGTGGCATGGGCGCAAGTTGCCCCCTTTTCATCTTCAAATCGTCTTTTTTTCTCTCTTTAAATATTGATTGCCAATCTCGGTGAAGCACGACATAGCCATGCTTTGCATGCAAAATCGAAGGGCCTTAGTTTCAATGATATCGTTTTTGGACCAATTAGCTATTGATGTTAGAAAGTGTTAAAAAGCCCATAAATGATGTTTTTGTTTAGCAGAACGAGAGGCTCCTTTTAATTTTAAGGACTATGGACATTCATTCAATCTCATGTGTATGTATCTAGTCTACGATCTTATTTTACCTTTGTTGGGAGGGGACGCAAGAGAGAGAGAGAGAGAGGAAGGGGGGGCATGTCTCACATACTTGGAGAGGAAAAAGTCAAAAGAAGTGTCGAGGTTGAATTTAGTATGCAGCATGTGCATAAGTGTGATCACTTTTATTGTATGCGCCATATGAGAGAGAGAGAGAGAGAGAGAGAGAGAGAGAGAGAGAGAGAGAGAGTGTGTGTGTGTGTGTGTGTGTGTGTGTGTGTGGAGAGGGGGGGATGGCAGATGGGTGAGATGCAAGGGTTTTGTATCTATGCCATGGCATTGCTACCTGAAACATCTATATTGTAAGTAGTAGTGACTCTCAACCCTACTTGGTTTCCACTATGTGTGATTCCCTATGCCCAGTGGTGAACTCTCATATGTGCGGTGTCACGAGGGTGTAGTCCTAGGAAGTGCCTATGTTGTATCATTTCGTTCATTGAATAATACAAGAGTATACCTTGCTCTCACATATTGTATTACCTTTCTGTGCCATGTTGAGTGAACGAGTGCATGTGTATTACACTTGGTATCAGAGTAACTCTTGCTTAGAGTGGAGTGCTCATACGGAAGCAGGAGAGATCCAATGCCCTAAAATCGTGTCAAGACAATCCACATCGTGACGCCCCACATCGCATCAACCCAATTACATTGACCCCTATCACGACGACCCTCGGCGTGATGACCCTTGGCGCAGCGATCCCAACACAAGTCATTTGAAGACGTGACGCACCTTCCTTGTGGCACAACCACAATCCGAGGGCGAAACACAACTTTTTCGCGTCGACAACACAAAGCTGAGGCATAGCTTCCCACAACAACATGGAGGATGACAAAGAGAATGCACCCATCCCAATAGTGGAAGAGAGGAAGAAGAGCCAAGGTCAAGAATGGAGAGTAGTTCAAGAGGAGAAAGTAGCCGGCCTAGAGAGGCAGTTGGAGGGCATGTCAGGCTTGTTGAACTCAATCTGGAGGAACATGCAAATGAAGGAGGAAGAAGAGGAAAAGAGAAGAAAACTAGAAGTGGAGTGTTACAGAGAATGGGTGATATAGCAACAGGAAGAGGAGAAAAGACACAAACTATAAGAAGAGATGGATAGATTGGCGGATAGGTTAGCTAGAGAGGAGACTTCTAGGAGAGCTCATGATACAAGGAAAGACAATGACAAGGTAATTGAAGCAGGTAGGAAGAAGAAGAACAAGAAGAAAGACAAAAGGCAAAACCATAAGGAAGATGACGAGAGAGTTCAAAAGACAACTATGGCAAGTTCAAGATGCCCCAACCCACCAAGTACAAAGGAGAGAGAGACGGGTTGATTTTAAAGAAGTGGATTGCGAAAGTAGACAGATATTTCAAATATGCTAGGATCACTGAAGACAGGAAGGGAGAAGTGGCAGCCATCTACTTAGAGGAGGACGCTGCTAGTTGGTACCTACTAGAACAAGAGCAAGGGCACACTATCTTTTCATGGGAAGAACTCCAAGAAGAACTCAAAGACTACTTCATCCTAAAGATGGAGAAATTAAAATTTAGAGATGAATGGAGAAATCTCAATCAAACACAAGGAAAGATGAAGGAGTATGTTAGCAAATATAGGCAGTTGATGTTGCAACTACCCAATATGGACACTGACACTAAGTTACATGGTTTCTATTTTGCATGCAAGAATGGGCTAGAAGAGGCATGAAGAGACAAGAGCCAACCAGTTTAGCCAAGGCCATGAGAATGGCTGAAAGAATAGTTGACCTAGAAGGGAGAAGGATAACCCAAGGGAGCCAAACCAAATTCAACACCAACCTCACCAACAACTCTTGGACTGCAAGACCTAATACCCATAGAGGCCCCTTCTTGGAGATGCGGAGTCAAGTCTCAGGAATTACCCCAACAGCGTCACAATCCACCTTGGTGCCAAGAGGAGCAGTTGAGCAATGTGGAAACAACCACAATAAACCAACTCCGAGTGCATCATATGGGTCCGCGATATGGGTCTGCGGGATCAAATACATTATGGTGGAGACCCTAAGCCTCAACCGTAGGGATTAGATGTTTCAAGTGTGGAGGACCCCACTATCAAAATAGATGCCCCATGGACGACACAGCCTCATCAAGCGGGTCTAGAATAGCTGTCACTAGTGCCTATGGAGGAGAGGAGCCACAACCCCTGCGCATCCAAGAGATCCGCAATGGAAGTGAAGAGAGCCTAGACCACCCGAGGGTGGGGACAGTTAATACTTGTCCCCAATGCATGGCATCCCACATAGCAACAGTCCAACACTTACACCTCAAAGGCTGAGTGAGTGAAGGGGATCAAGCCATCATGGTAGACACACGAGCCACCCACAACTTCATCACCCTAGATTGTGTAGCCAAACATGGACTCAATTTGTCTAAGGCCGTAGAAGGGTTAAAAATAACATTTGCACAAGGAGAAGCCAAGGAACTCAAACATGTCTTTGTAGTGCAAGTAGAAGTAGGAAAATGGAATGCCAAACTCAACTTCTTGGTCATTCCCATTGACAATTTTGAAGTCATTTTAGGCCTAGAGTTCTATTACAAGTATGTCATTGAAATGTTTGGGAAAGGAGTTAATGAAATGATGTTAGATATGCAAGGAGAGGATGTTAGAGTACCCTGTGAAAGAATGCAACTTCCAGGCAAGTCATCAATCAAAGTGCAGATGAAGGAGAACAAGCCTAGAGTCTCATGCCAAACAACGAAACCAGTATCTAACAAACCAAGAGCACCAACCCAAGCACTGCCTCAACAAGTTACCCATACTAGGCCTCGCATCATGATCTGTAGTGCCAAATAAGTGGATAAATCAATAAAGCAGGGAAGCATGGTATATTTATGCATGATTCCATCCATTGAATGCAGGAGGCCACCAAGAAGCCCATTGGAAATAGAGAATTGGAAGCAATATTTGAGGAATATGAGGATGTGATGCTAGCTGAACTACCCAAAGGCCTACCACTCAAAAGAATGGTAGACCACAAGATTGAGCTAATCACTAGGGCAGTCCCACCGGCTAGAGCCCCCTATCGTATGAATCACACTAAACTCATGGAGTTGAAGAAACAGTTACATGAATTGGAGGAGCAAGGGTTCATCCGACCTAGCAAATCCCATTCGGTGCAAATCTTGTTCGGTGTCCCAGTGTTGTTTGTCAAGAAGAAGGATGGGGGACTCTATGTGTAGACTATAGGGCTCTTAATAAGATCACCATCAAGAACAAGTATCCCATGCCCTTAGTTGAAGACCTACTAGATAGACTACATGGATCCAAATACTTCAATTGTATAGACCTTAGGTCAGGGTACCATCAAATTCGTATAGCAGAAGAAGACATTCCCAAAAAAGCCTTTCGTATCTGATATGGAAGCTTTGAATGGCTCATCCTAGGGTTTGGATTGAGTAATGGGTCAAGCACCTTTTGTGGCCTAATGGATGAAGTCTTTTAGCCTGAAATAGATGTCTTTATCATTATCTACATAGATGATCTCTTATTGTATAGTAAAACTATAGAGCAACACAAAAGACACTTACGCCTAGTTTTTGAGAAGCTAAGACAACACAAACTATATATGCCAAGCTTGAAAAAATGTGAGCTTGCAGTGAAGAGTTAGAATTCCTAGGTTTCATCATAGATGAGGCCGGCATCAAAGTAGACCCCAAGAAAGTAGAAGTAATAAAGAATTGGTCTGTGCTAAAGACCGTGAGGAAAGGTTGGGAATTCCTAGGATTCATGATGTTTTGTAGAAGATTCATCAAGGATTATAGCCTAGTAACTGCACCACTATCCCACCTCACCAAAGGAGATGGAAATTTCACATAGGGAAGTGAGCAATAGGTTGCTTTTGAGCTAATGAAAAAATGTATGAGTCAAATCCCCATACTCAAAGTGCCAAACTTTATAAAGCCCTCTGAAATCTCCACAAATGCATCTAATTATGGCATTGGGGGAATGTTGGTGCAAGATGGACACCCCATAGCTTATGAATCCAAGAAGTTCACAAATGTAGGAACCAAATGGAGCACACACGAGAAGGAGATGCTAGCAATGATTCATTGCCTTAGAAAATGGAAGCATTATGTCTAGGACAAACACACAATGGACTTCACAAACAACATATCACTCAAATACTTCTAGTCTCGACCAAAGTTGTCTGCCAAACAAGCCCAATGGCTCAACTTCCTAGAAAAGTTGACTTCAAGATCAAACACAAGCCAAGCTCCGCCAACTCTAGATGCTCTAAGTCCTAAAGACGATCTAAAAGCCATGAGTGTGGTTAGCAGCAACTTCCTCAAATTAGTAAAGGAGGCTTTGCAACATGACTAAGAAATGCACAAGATTATAACAGAGGTGAAAGTTGACAAAACAGCGCATGGCATGTATACCCTAGAGGCGGGAATTCTATTTATACGCAAGAGATTGTACATTCCCAATAGTGTGGAGCTAAAAAAGGTCATATTACATGAAGGGCATGATGGAAAGTTAGGTGGGCAGCATAAGAGACAAAGCAAAACACTTGAAATACTCAGGAAACTGTTCTTTTAACAGAACATGAAGGAAGATGTCATAGACTATATCAAGACTTGTCCTACTTGCCAACTCGTAAAGGCACCATGCTCCAAGCCAACATGATTACTTCAACCAATGCCAGTACCTAGCCAGTCATGGGATGTCATTAGCATGGATTTTATTGTGAAGCTCCTAGAATCCCATGGTTACACCATCATCTTTGTAGTGGTGGACTATTTATCTAAGCAAGCTCACTTCATACCTGTTAAGCCACCATTGAATGCCAAGGAGGTAGCCCACCTTTTATTCATGCACGTGTTCAAATTGTGTGGCTTACCCTTAGCCATCGTCTCACATAGAGATGGTAGTTTCATGATTGACATGTGGAAGAAACTCTTTAAGAATCTAGAAACACAATTGAGATTCTCATCCTCCTTCCACCCTAAAACAAATGGGCAAACAGAGAGAGTGAACAAAGGCATTGAATTCTATCTCAGGAGCTATGCTCGAGTGGATCAAAAAGATTGGGCCTTGTACCTTAATGAACTCGATTTTCACTATAATAGCTCAATCCACTCCACCACAAGCTACACACCCTTTGAGTTAACCCACGTGAAAAGAAGTCATCACACCCCTTGCCTTAGCCTCAGGAGCTGCCAAAGTTGAAGATCAGGATGAAGAAGAATTCTTGAAGAAATGGAGAGACCACAATGAAGCAGCTAAGCAGAGTTTGGAAAAGAGAAAAATCACAATGACCGAACAGGCCAAGAAGAAGCATAAGGTGGTACTCTTTACCAAAGGATACATGGTCCTCGTCAACTCTAAGTATATGTCTCTCCCAACAAATATGAGCCCCAAATTCAATCACCACTACTATGGATCCTACTACATCACTCAAGTCTTGAATGAAGTAACATACAAGCTCAACCTACCAGAAAGCATGTGCATCCATAATGCATTTCATTCCCACCTTCTACACAAGTTCTATCCCAACAACCAACAGGGGCGGCATGTTCCATCAATTCACTCCAATGGCCCCTTCAAAGTAGAAGCCTTCCTTGGACGCTGGGAATACAAAAAGTACCTCAAGTATCTCACCAAGTGGAAAGGGTGCCCTCTCAAAGAAGCCACTTGGATTTTGGAAGCATGGGCTTGCGAACGTGGCAATGAAGCCTTTGTCGCCCCGCTCAAGGAGAATCCCAACATTTCTTCCAATGCCCCTTGAGTTATCACTTGACTTATCATAGGCCTAGTAGTGCCTCTACTCCTCAAATGTAATTGAGTCAAGGGTGGATCCACATGGTAGCAGAAATAAACCAAGCAACAAAGTATTCTAGATGGGTAGACACTGAACTAGCTTGATAAGAAAAGTTGTGTTAAGACCCCCAAGTCGTAGTGTGGTAGACACTAACCAATTTGATTGTAAAGGATGCATTACCCCGCTAATGTGTCAAGTCCTAGACCAGTAGACACTGGCCACCTTATTAGAAGAAGCTATGCTAAGACCCTGCATGAGTCAATAAACTCTACCCTTAGATTGTTGAGGACAGCACTCTAGTAATAGTAGCGGGGGTGAGTATAAGGGCTTTGTAGCTATACCATGGTATTGCTACCAAAAAAACCTATATAGGGAATAGTAGTGACTCTGAGCCCTACTTGGTTTCCACTCTACATGTGATTCCCTATACCCAATGGTGAACCCTTATATGTGTAGCATCACGAGGGTGTAGTCCTGGGATGTGCCTATGTTGTATCACTTCTTTCATTGAATAGTACAAGAGTATACCTTGCTCTCACATATCATGTTACCTTTCTGTGGTGTGTTGAGTGAGTGAACGAGTGTAGGTGTGTCATGGGGAGGTTGGCCAAGGGGAAAATGAGCTTTTATTGCATGCATATGTGAGTGAGAGAGAGAGAGTGTGTGTGTGTGTGTGTTTTTTGGGGGGGGGGAGGGGGGGGATTGAATACATGTGGTAACTCAATTCTTGTTTTCCCATGTCTTTTGCATCTTGACCTCAAAACCAATATGTCTATCCTCTACATTAACAAATGAAACTCTCCTTGGTCTCTCAATGTTCACAGATGGAAATAGGCTCATTTTCCCTTGTCCTTTGAGGCTTTGATTGTACTTGATTTGTGTACTTCTCAAGTGGAAGATGTGTTTTACTAGACTTTGTAATGTGAATGGACTTTGTGTAGGACAATTACTTAATGCTCTCCTTATATGAGTTGAATCGTTCATTTGATTCTCCTAAGATAACATGAATGGTAGATTGTTATGCATGCCTTATTTAACTTTCTCCTCAATAGATTATATGATCTCTCAAGCATATAAATGCATCATGATATCATGTGAATGATCAAGGACCAACAAATAAGGTATATAATTGCAATTTTGAATAGAAAATAGCAATTCTAGAGTGCTCTTAAATAATGCTAGGCCAGTATTAGTTATGCTATGAATAGGAAAGAGAACATAAGCATTTGGGGCGTAACCAAGAGCTCTCCATGGTGTAATGATATTAGTTATGTTCTAAATATGAAAAAGAACACAAGCATTAGGTCCTTAATCAAGAGTAGACTACCTTCTCCATGTTCATATCTTCATCATGTCTGTTGGCCACATAATGCAATTATGCATTTAATGCAACACGCATGGCTTAACCATTTTCTATTTGCAAAAGTGCAAGTAATTTCAAGCTTAGAGTTCTATAAAAATTTTAGCCTCTAAAACACCTACTTGTAGCCTATTTGTCCTTCTTATAGGAGCAAGGGATAGGCAAGTCACCAAATTTGGAGCTACTTTTTTTTCTTGCATCTTATAGGAGCAAGTGATAGGCAAATTATCATTGGAGCTACTATTTTTAAGCTTGAATCTCTACAAGTAGTCATGTGGTACTTATCTCATAGTAGTGTGCATTATCATGAAGATATGCAAATCACCATTGGAGCTACTATTTTGAAATTAAAATCTCTACAAGCGGCCATGTGGTACTTATCTCATAGTAGTTTGCATTATCTTGAACTAGATGAACATTTTATTGTTTTATTAAAACTAAGAGCTATTGATGGTATTTGATGAGGAGAAACTTCCTATAGTAAAGTGACACTCTTTGGATGATGAGGTGGTAGTTTGCATTATATTGAACTAGATGAACATTTGATTGGTTTAGTAGAACTAAGAGCCATTGATGGTATTTGATGAGGAGAAACTTCCTATAGTAAAGTGACACTCTTTGGATGATGAGGTGGTAGTTTGCATTATATTGAACTAGATGAACATTTGATTGGTTTAGTAGAACTAAGAGCCATTGATGGTATTTGATGAGGAGAAACTTCCTATAGTAAAGTGACACTCTTTGGATGATGAGGTGGTAGTTTGCATTATATTGAACTAGATGAACATTTGATTGGTTTAGTAGAACTAAGAGCCATTGATGGTATTTGATGAGGAGAAACTTCCTATAGTAAAGTGACTCTCTTTGG